>NC_092816.1:144648627-144967065 GCF_023375885.2 Dermacentor andersoni
TCCAGAAAATGTTGTGTCTAACTGGTCTTTCGTGTTGGCCTGCGCGCAGGAAGATTTGGAGCGCCTTGTGGCCAATTCTGCCATTGATGTAGTTACGGCATGCTTCCTTAGAATCCCTTAATATTGTAAGGAATTTGCTTGCGTGGCAACCCTCCGCGGCCGCTAGAGCAACAGCCATTTCTTCTCCCTCAGTTACCGTACAGTCCCGTGCCGACGCGCAAGTGATTTCCTTATAGTCCGAGCGAATTACTACCGCGACGACTTTTTGCTCTGTTCCTCGTTTCCGAGGATACACCGCGGCGTACGTATATACCGTGTTCGCCTTGGTTGCTAGATATTTCTCTACATATTTTGCACTGGCATTCCGCCTGGCGGCGTGTTGGTTTGGGTCCATGTTTCTTCGCAAGGACCCTACCCTGATGGAGCTGCGGTACTCATCTGGTAGGTTTGCCGTCTCTGTTCCTCGCTTTTTATTTCTTGATGTCCCAGCCTTTTTAGAAGCGTCGCCTGCTCGACGGAGAAGTCCGAGCTCCTGAGAGTCAGACGAGGAAAGCGCTCGGAAGAGGAATTCAAGGTCACCCTAGGACAGAAATTACCGGAAAAAGAAGTCGTCAATCTTCTGGGAATGTGGGTGCAAAGTTACCAACGCTGTACACACACTATAAGCCTACTCAAGCAAGTGACAACGCAGGTGGCGCGCATGATCACCCGTGTATCACAAAAAAGAAGCCGCATGAGGGAGGTAGACACGGTCAAGCTGGTTATGAGCCTCGCAATCAGCTGATTCACGTACTCTCTCCCCTATTACAACACAAAGGCGAGAGGGACCAGGCCGATGCCATCATAAGCAAAGCCTACAAAACAGCTCTTCATCTGCTGGCCAACACTTCGAGAGAGAAGCTGTTAGCCCTCGGACTCCATAACTTGTTCGAGGAGCACAAAGAAGCCAAATTAGGGTCGCTGATACTCAGACTCCAGCAGACTACCACGGGCAGGAACCCATCTTGAAATCGCAACCACCGGCATTTACTACGAACAAGTGAGCGAGCCGACTGCTGCTGCGCCGGCTATACCGACGCTAGCGTCAGTTGCGTGTCCAAGTCCTAACCGACACCATACGGCTGGCTCGCAGCTCCGACGCCGCCTGCGATGTTCGCACTTCAGAACATCATTTTAATTATTTTTATTTTTATTATTTATTACTAGACTTTTATTACTTTAATATATATTTTTAAAGGAATAATGTTTAGTTTGACACGCCATTCATTGTATCTCGTTTTGTAGTTCATCGTAGATAGCGAAGTTTATTTTTGTCGTGTTTTAATTTCTTCTTTTTTGTCACTTTCGATTGCGATGATTCATGAATTGATATCGCCATTGCCACGTTTGTGCGCCTACTGTGCAGTGGGATTCGCATTGTGTTATATTTGCAACACGTAAATTTCCCCGTCTTTAAATTTCATTGTAGAGGTAGTTTTCCTGTCGATTGATTGATTTTCTTCGGTATACTGTTGTACGAATAACGCTGCGGCGCTGATGATCTTTGCGCCTCTTGCTGAATAACACTTATTTTATGTTGATGTAACCGGAGTGTTCCCCTTACCTAATGCCTTGCTGAAGGCTTCTAAGCCATTCATAAATAGACATTTCTCTTAAATAAAGTAAAATTCCGTATGCAGACACGCGGAAGAGTGACTAGTATTTTTTTCTGTGTAAAGAACATTTTAATTATAGCATTCATAATTATCATAGTGCCTTCGTTGGCGGTGACTATAGTATCCTAATAAACGAGTACATAATGGCATAACGAATCATTTCACAATTTTTGCGCACAACTTATCGTTACGTCCAGCCTGTTGCATTGCCTGTTTCTCGAAGCTCGACCGGCGTTACTATTGGGCAGCGCGGTTGTCGGCAGGCTGCAAGCGTCCGGTATACCATGGCGACCAGGTATGGACGTGACGATTTCTAGTGCGAAACTTGCATTGTTCATTCAATGGTTGGGGAAGGATGTAGAAAAGAATGAATGATTTTAAAGAGACATTGCGGGGCCCCTTAAATAGGCCCACTAAAACTGTAGGTGGGATCTTGCTCACGTCAAGGTCACATGACAGGCACTGAGTACCCCTCGGTGCTTTTCGGCAGCTCCCACTTTCCTCGACGATGTTGCACCTCCCCGTTGGTGCTTTGCGGCTGCTCCTTCTCTTCTGGGCGAGGTCGCACGTACCGGTTGTTGCTTTGTGGCTGCTCCCACTTTCGTAGGCGACGTTGCACTTGCTTGCCTCTGCTGGCGGTAACCCGCGGGTCCGGGATGGGTTGCTGAACGTTTTTTCTAGGTGACGTTGGTTGGCGGAAAAGCGTGTTCCCTAGAGCCGGACAGTTCGCGGAAAGGGTTTTCACGCACACACGCAAAGGGTACTGTAAACACTGCGGGGCGTCCGCCAGACCGGCAACCATTTGAGACAACCATAAAAAATTAGGTATCCATCCTCCGTTTGGTTGAGCAGGGTCTTTCGAGCATCCTTCTTGCCTGGGGTATTACACGCCAACCGTAACAAGCCTTGAAACTGCGGCACGCAGCGGGCAGTCACACCCAAATTCACGCAGCAAAACACGCGGACTTCCTCTAATCTCCAATGAAACTTTTCTTAAAGTTCGCTGCGTCTTAGCTGAAGCATTCTTTGTGTGTTCGCGCTTTCAGTGACGTTCCACCTTGAATATTTGCCTTTGGACTGGCATTCTGATTACGGAGAGTTAGGGTTGTTCGTTCGCTAACAAAGCCAACACATATGTAGTTCAGAAAGGCTGTGAAAGGGACTAGTTGGTGGCTGTTCATACTTTCTACCCGTAACGTGACGAACGCTTACATAGATATACCGCTTCTACATGTCTATATGAGTGTATTGGGAGTATGCGTTTGGAAAAAAAATAAACGCGTTTGAGAATTAATAGCCGCCAACACGCTTTTTGCCCAGCGTACACCTTCTCTTGTCATTTTCTAATGAGTAAGGATTCAAAAATCAATGAAAAATAAAGTTTTGCTCGCCTCATCAAAGCGGCAGCAACAGCACTGGAGTGCGCGAAAGCCTCCTCGACGCCTGAAAAGTCCTCAGGTGAAAGCGTCGCGGTGCGGACAAGGAGCCAGCCATACCCCCCAATGAATTTAAGCTCTTTGCGTGCGGATAGCGGTGCTAAAAGAAAACCTACTATTGCACGCAAACCTCTGAGGTAATGCGGGCATACGAACAGCTCTGATATCGGGAGCTGCAACATGCAGGTTGAGTGGCTGATTATTGGAAGATAATCCAAAGTGCAATCATAGACGTGGCTTTGCTCTCACTACTACTACTCTTACTTTTAGGGAATTGTTGATTTGCCAGGATTACCACAAAAACGAAGCAACAAAAATGGTGACGATGACGCCATTAATTTTGACAGCACCTGCTAATGCCTAGTTAATTTTTTATCGGTAAACTTCATACTACGTTGCATTTAAGAATAGAATACTGAACTTGGCAAGTTTCGGCTACCTTTATTTCGCCACAACAACCCAAATGCGACAAGAAAAAACACTATGGTGGTAGACAGATGTACCAACGCTAGATTTCTGGCACGAAAATAAAATAACGTGGCCAAGTTACGTCTTACTTTTCTATTGCTCTAAGCAATAGAAAAGCCCACTGTGTCACAAAATTAGGAAAAATGTACTTTTTTAAATGATACGTTACCATTATCAACTGATTTAGTGCTTCTCTTTAGCGGCCCTTTCGATATCCCATTTTTAACTTCTGTCCACCTGTTAGGGGCTCTGAATCTGCATCGATGCTATAGAGAACGCGGTTACATCGTCATCTTCCGAGGTTGGTCGGGGCACTGCAGCTAACATTCGGAATGTTACGCGCCTTTTTAGGCACGGGCTAATATAACTTAAGACTTATAAGAAAAGGCTCACCTATTCTTTATATAAAAAAAAAACGTGATTGTGTAGAGACAGAACCGCGACGAAGTTTACCGGAAACGAGTGAACATTTCACTAATACTGTCAGGTGCCAGTATGGCAGTATCTTGACGAAAAATTTTAATATCATCTTGATGAGGCTAGTTGATTCATATGTATACACAGATTTACCCGCGCGAAAAAATAACCACACGAAAAAACAAATACGACAGACAATCGTTGAGCGCCAAACGGAAGTTTGGTTCAAATTTACCAGCCATTTTGCGCCTTTCCGAGCGCAGGCATGCGTACACCAGTCACATATACATGATAAAAAACAGCAAAATCACAATCTTTAACGCGAAACAGGCTTTATTTTTTTCCGATAAAGCAAGAGAGGAAGCATTACACATTTCTATCTTTCCTTTCGGATATGATATGCCTCTATTATTTTCCTTTCCCTCTTGCCTTTTCCTTTCCTTGTGAATTTTATCGTTTCAAACATGGTAGCACATGCGCACTTGTTTCAAATTCCCGTTAAATGATTTCGATAATTATTTACGTTACTGCAGTGCTGACGAGCTCTGTCTTTGGAAACAGTGTCCCGTTTCTCTGATATATGTTTTACCGCCGATCAGCAGTATCTGGTAGATCACGTTGCGAGAGAGTGAAGCGAGTTTCATGATGGGTGGCTCACAGGGGCCTTTCGAGCGTTTTCATGCGCTTGCACGCTCAGGAAAGCTTGCACGGGGCACTGAAAAGTAAATTAACACTATGCCTATCAGAAACATTCTTGAGACTGTGCAGAAACTTGTGCAAGTTCGGCACGAGGTGAACTTCGCTTTTATTATTATTATTTTCTTTGTGTACTGGTTGCAAACTTATTAAAGTGCTCCACTAATCATAAAACTCGCTTCACTGAGTGCACTCGCAACGTTACTTGTTAGATGCCACTGCTCTGTGGTGAGACATAATATATTGGGCAAACAAGACGGTGTATCAAAGCCAGAGTTCATTCGCACTGCAGTAACGTAAAGAATGGTTATGGAAGTCATTTAGCGGCACGTCGTAACTAATGCGCATCTACTCCCATGTTTAAGAAAAAAAAATTCAGAGGAAAAGGAAAAATAAGAGGGAAAGGGAAATAAGAAAACACATCATGTCGGAAAGGAAGGAGGTGAATATTGAAGCGCTCCCTCTCTTGCTTTCTCGGAAAAGTAAATAGCTTTCTTTTTCGCCGGAAAGATTCAGATTTTGCTGATTTCGCTAAAGTATATGTGAGAGGTGCACGTATGACTAATACCGGGAAAGGTATCGAGTGGCTGGTGAACTTCAAGTAAAATTTCAGTCAGGAGTCGGCACTTGTCAGTGCCGTTTGCACTTCGTGTCCTTGCTTTTTTCGCAATGTTCAGCCTAACTTCTAAGAAATTTTTAAGATATAATAAAATATGTATCTTTCATTTTTATTTGGTGAATACTCCGCTCAGCTACCATGCGTCATTTATTTTTCGTATGATTTGCATGCTTCATTCGTTATACAGAAATCCAATGTGCCTCAATAAAATACCCTAGATGGCCAATGTATCATTATTACCAGCTTCCTCTGAATTCCCAAAGTGCTGGTAAACATTTCATGCAGTTACAAACCAATAGTGTTCACAAAAGTAATGCTTTGATGGAGCTCCGTGTAAAGGTCTTCATCTCATATAATTTTCGCCCTCAATGCGCTGGTTCCACATAATAGTAACTTACTCTGTGGGGCAGAAACCAGGAGGCTTACGAAAAGGGTTTTACTTAAATTGAGGACGACGCAACGAGCTATGGAAAGAAGAATGATGGGTGTAACGTTAAGGGGTAAGAAAAGAGCAGATTGGGTGAGGGAACAAACGCGAGTAAATGACATCTTAGTTGAAATCAAGAAAAAGAAATGGGCATGGGCAGGACATGTATTTAGGAGGGAAGATAACCGGTGGTCATTAAGGGTTACGGACTGGATTCCAAGGGAAGGAAAGCGTAGCATGGGGTGGCAGAAAGTTAAGTGGGCGGATGAGATTAAGAAGTTTGCAGGGACGACATGGCCACAATTAGTACATGACCGGGGTTGCTGGAGAAGTATGGGAGAGGCCTTTGCTCTGCAGTGGGCGTAACCAGGCTGATGATGATGATTATGACTCTACAAAACTGCTGCTCGTAATAATGCAAAACCGTATAGGTAAAGGAATTGTAAATGAAGCAGCGAATATTTCCACATGCTTTCTTTCACTGAAATACATTTTTGTTTCTTACCCTTCGGACCCAGAAATCGTCCTAGGGAAAGCCTGAAATGATCTTTCTCCGACCCGACCTTGATACTCTCGTAGTCCACAGAGACGCTTTCACCTGTGTGGTTCTTCAAGACAATCTTCAGCTTCATGCATTCTGCATTCGACGTCAGAGCATGTAGCGCTCTGTTACCTGTTTAGGACAAAGTTAAAGGAAAAGGTGTCAGAGAGAATACCGGGAGCAATAACAGTTTATTCAGCGCCGAAAAACAAAGATTGCGAACACGCAAGAAAAATTACATTGGCTGTGGCACTTCTGGGACTATGCAAATAAGAAAGAATGCCAAAATTACAGAAAACAATACCAGTTTGCAAAGTTGCTGCCACCATTGCTTTAGAGAGTTCAGTTGTGGGGTTGAACGCCCCTTTGCAACTCACGAATTATGTCCGGCTGCGTAGTAAGAAGCGTCAGAATAATTTCGGCCACTTCTGGTTATTTAACGTGCATCCAAAGCACTGCGCGCAAACATTCTTGCAGTTGGTCACGTTCATATTGTGGTCGCTTCATCAAGGAATCGATCCCGCCACATTGTTTTTGTAAGAGTACATAGGCGTCAGAACGTCAAACAAGACGACTACGTGTAAATAATATTCGGTTCTCGTTTTGTGGAACTTAGTCATTAACCTAGTAAATTGCTAATTTTCACTATTCAATTCGGTAGTGGTCATGAAAAAGAATTGCTTCCCAACGAGCTACTGAAGAAAAAATATCAGAGAAAAATTTCCCTTTCAGTGTGTTGCACCTGGTGTCAACTGTAGTCCCAGCATGAGCAGTCGCATCGATACCATACGATTCTAAAGTTCCAAACCACATACGTCATCCACACTGAAAACCTAACGAGTCTCCGACTATAGTCAACTTGTTTCGTCAAAATCTAGTTCGCAGAAGATCCTCCATATTGCAACCACATACGCGGTCACTCGAGCGCTCCCCACCAGCTCTGCTTTGACGTCGCCGATTTCCTCCGATACAACATCATTTTACTCCATGGGGCCCCCCTCCCGTAACTCACGGGCTGCGGCCGCACCATTTTGGCCAGAGTCAACGACGAGAACTTGCGCTCCTGCCCAACGGAGCACAAGCTGACCGCTCCCTACCATGTTCAAATAAACGGTCCCACCGACCCTTTAATCGCAGCCTGCCATAAATGTTCTCTGTACGTGCTTCATCAGACCACCGTGACTAACACCTTGCGCTACCTCTACGTAACGTTTCCCTAGAATTCATCACGCCACGACACCGCCGGATTCTCTCTACGTGCATTCTGGCCGTGAACCGTCGTCCCTTTTGAACACCGTAGTTCTTGCAGCTAAAGCCCCGCCCAGGGAGAACGCACTTCATGTGCCGACCGCGCCAGGCAGATTCCGGCTCTCGCTTGTCTGGCTCACACGCCAACCACGAGAGCCTGTATGATGATCGGCGCCAAGATAACCGCTTCTCAATAGGTTCTTCAGCTATTCAGTGGCACCTGTTCCGTCGTGTATGCTTGTGGGAGAAGCTGCTGTCACGGTACGTTGGTCATTACTGTGTCGTCCGTCAGGTGGCAGATGTCGGCTACGAGATCGTTCCTGTATTTTGGACTAAGCAATATGCAATCACGTCCCTTGGCATAGTTCGTGTCAGCAAGCTCAAAGCAAACCACCCTCCCTCTGATCAGCATGTCTGGCTGCCAGTGTTGCCAACCTTCGAAGCCAGTTCTCCTTCAATTTTTTTTTCAGAATTTTCTAGATTTCGGAAGACTTTCGCTAGCGCGATTTTGATTTCCTTTGTAGATGCTGCACAAAAAGAAGTTTCTAATATGTAAATGAAGTGCGACGTTTATCTTTAGGCTTATTTCTAATCTCGATTTGAAATACTTGAAGCTTTACTGGACTAAAGCTGAAGTTATGTTGCAGTGCAAGTTGTTAGTTGAACACTTTTTTTTTGTCGTTATTTCTTGTATACCGCGCTAATACTTTTTGTATTACCGTTTATTTTGTATAACATTGTACACATACTGTTCCTTTGTAATCACTCCTCTGTACAATGCATTCCAATTTGAGGGTATTTGGAATAAATAAATTAATAAACACAGCATAGCATGAAGTAATTCACCGGAGAACGAACTTACACTTCTCTCAGCATGCAAGACAAGACATACACGGAAACTTTTAGGATTGCAGAGAAGATGGGCACCGGACCTCTCTTACACAATGTTTCAGTGTCAATGCAGTGTGCCGCTTTAAGACACCAACATAAAAGACACGAAATGAATCTTCCTTGCTTGTCATGCACCAGTCTGCTGCTCAACGCCAAGACCACCTTGTCGTGCTCGGCGGTAAAGTGCGTATCTGTCAGCCTACGCTGAGATTTGCCTTACTGCATTATTTAGTGCTGCGGTATGTGCTTCTTTCGCAGGTGAAAACTCAAAATTTCCTTCAATGTGCACGAACATCCCCAGTACAAAAGCAGCAGTGCAATATTAATGATTCGGTAACCAGCCCAGGGATTACGAGAAAGCTTTCGATTTAGTCAAAATTGCAGCAGTCATGGAGGCATTACGGAATCAAGGTGTAGACGAGCCCTATGTGAAACTGCTGAAATATATCTATAGCGGCTCCACAGCCACCGTAGTCCTCCGTAAAGAAAGCAACAAAATCCCAATACAGAAAGGCGTCAGGTAGGGAGATGCGATCTCTCGAATGCTATTCACAGCGTGTTTAGAGGAGGTATTCAGAGACCTGGATTGGGGAGAACTGAGGATACCAGTTAATGGGGAATACCTTAGTAACCTGCGATTCGCTGATGATATTGCCTTGCTTAGTAACTCAGGGAACCAATTGAAATGCATGCTCACTGATCTGGAGAGGGAAAGCAGAAGGGCGGGTCTAAAAATTATTCTGCAGAAGACTAAAGTTATGTTTAACACTCTCAGAAGAGAACACCAGTTTACGATAGGTAGCGAAGCACTGGCAGTGGCAAGGGAATACATCTACTTAGGGCAGGTAGTGACCGCGGATCCGGATCATGAGACTCAAATAATAAGAAGAATAAGAATGGGCTGGGGTGCGTTTGGCAGCCATTCTCAGATCATGAACAGCAGATTGTCATTATCCCTCAAGAGAGAAGTGTATGACAGCTGTGTCTGGGGGTGAGGGAACAAACGCGAGTTAATGACATCTTAGCTGAAATCAAGAAAAATAAATGGCCATGGGCAGGACATGTAATGAGGAGGGAAGCTAACCGATGGTCATTAAGGGTTACGGACTGGATTCCAAGGGAAGGGAAGCGTAGCAGGGGGCGGCAGAAAGTTAGGTGGGCGGATGAGATTAAGAGCTTTGCAGGGACAACATGGACAGAAGTATCACATGACCGGGGTAGTTAGAGAAGTATGGGAGAGGCCTTTGCCCTGCAGTGGGCGTAACCAGGCTGATGATGATGATGATGAACCAGCCCTGGGCATGCACGCCCTGTAGTTTGCTTGGCATTATGCGTTCACTAAGCTGCAGTGCGATTATAAGTCATGATTCGCATGGAAACGCGATGGCTTTTTGCGGTTACTGAAATCAAAACACGCTTTTTCGGCAGCAGTTCCAGACATAGGTTGCTTTGGCGTTGGAGCAGTGTTTCTTCTAAGCCCTTTCAGGTGCTAATTAATTCCGTTGATTGAAAACCTATTTTCGCCCCATTTCTTGCATTTTAGGAGCGACCAAACACGTACAGCTGTAAAATACACTACGAATTTTCTATTGAGGGAGCTTGGTCATGTGGACATAACGTGCGCTCCTTGTAAAAACTCACTAGAGGAACATTAGATATGGAGGCACCAACCCTTTCATATCAAGCAGGCTTGAAAAGTACAAACCCGGTCACTTCAAGATTATCCCTTGTGCAACACATTGCGAAACACAGTGAAAGCAGAGAACCCGGTACTTACAGCCGCATACTCGAACTAACAAATACCAGACACTCGTGTAACTTCCCGTTAATTTAGTAAACCATACTGAATGCGTTATTCAAATTTGCAGCGCAATTCAAATCAGAGGTGGATTGAAAACATTTTTCAAATCCTTATTTTCGCGAAGGGTTTGGCTGTTCACTATGTTGGCGTACACAAATGTGCATGCAGCTCTCTAAAGTGCTAGCAATATATTTCCCTAGTTTTGCGCAAATGTCCCTATTTCCCTCAACAACGCATGCAATCGCTAGATCTAGGGAAAATTCACTAGGTTTCTTAGCCCTGGGTTGCCCCTAGACGGCGTTTTTCCGCTGAGGCTAATACTACGCGACTACTGAAAGCAGTACAAAACAGCCATCGCTGTGCAGAGAAAAGGGAGATGACGATGTTGTTCTGCACGCCAGCTGTCTACAGTTTGGGTGACAGACATGCATCGCAACGTCAGTATACCCTGGACATTGTGTTTTATTTATGTAACAATATCTCCCTTGATCTAGATTCACCTTCAGTATCTGCTACGAACTGCGTGCCACAGTGGGGCCAGGAGAAAACTCACCACGCTGAAGTTACAAGCTTTCTGCAGAAACCGCATAGCACGAGGCCAGAACCATTCATATAAATCACCATAACCTAGGAAAAAAGCTTTAATATACGCCCATGCATATTTGCTGATGCGGTCACTCGTAGAGGTGATGCTATCCTTTAGAATTCCAGTGCGAGCACGCATTCTTTAAGCTCAATATATAAGGAGAAAGTCTCTGTGGAGCCCCGCGCAGAGGTGCGACATTATCGCAGTGAGTACTTTCAATTTTCCTAAAGAAGCCCGAAAGGGGTGTGTTCCTGCCCGCGTCCTCACGCGCCCAGCACGTACAGCAAGATCAGTTTTAAGAAAAGGTGGTGATTAGGCTCGACGTCTCAGAATGCACTCAGGCCGACGCAGCAAGTCAGCTACATACCCACTCCCGCCCTTTCAACAACACATTGTGGTAGTATGGCTATCGAAAAAGCAAGTACTTCGCCGATCCACACATTGGCAACCCCGTCTCGATAAGCCCGGCCACCTGGTCTCTCACGCCGCAAGGAAGTTCGGTTAAGAAGTATGTGCGTGTGGGCTGCATTGATGCCAGCTGCAACCTGTTCATGAGCTACAGACCATCGACTAACCTTCGGCTCCACCTGCCGCTTGTGCTCTCACCCAGCTGCCCTCGAGGGTCTACCGCGCCTATGGTGAAATTGTGCGGGACTGCGCTCATTAAGACTCCACTGCTTGTCATCACCTGTGGATCTGTGCTGCTCACCATAGTTAACTGTTGGACTTCATCGAACACAACGTGCACATATAAGTTCCATGCATCACACGCTTTGTGCCGTAGGGCAACCTTCTGAATCAAAAAAGCAAAAGTAAGCTTATCGAGCATCGGATTGCCTGCGGGCCTAGTTATGGGGGGGGGGGGGGGGGAGTGGAAGAGCGTCGGGTGAAAGTGTTGTGGTGACAGTAACTATGGTGACGTATATGCACATTTCTAAGGTACGAGACACTTCAAGAGTGAGACGCACTGTGGGTGCCATACTGAAAGTTAGGCTTATACCAACGCTTACTGGTATGCAGCAATTTTGGCAACAGCTTCAACGCCCGTTCATTTCCTTGAAAAAGCGAAATATTTTTCCAGCTTCCTGTAGTTCCCTAATGAGGACTACTGTTCTATACACAACCATTCTACAGGAATCGGAAATCTTTTCTTGAATGGCAAATGGACATCCGTGGGTAAATACCATGAGGTTGCAGAGAAAATGAAACATCGTCCACGTTGTGGTTTTTTTGGAAGAGGTCATTTTATGAACGGCATATTTCATGTTCACTAGGTACTTGTTGCCTACCTGTGACCAGCGCTATGCTCGCATTCAGAATCCTTCACCACAGTGGAACAATGCGTACACTTTATCCTTAAATTATGCCTTGAGAAAGGAATTCAGAGAGTTTCAGAATAGGGAACCTAAGCCAAACCCAAGTGTTTCGTGACGCGACTTCATTGCGGGTCCTTCGCACTCTTTTGTACTCACTGTGCCTTCTCTTACACGATCACCGGCTTTAGTCCTCCAAAGCTTGGGCACCCTAATTGAAAGCGCTCTATTATCTTCAGTGCCCATTCAAATTGCGACACCACTGCGAAGTCCACAGGCCATCTAGCAGTTCAATGAGGCATTCGTTCCACTGGGGCAGCCTTCTCCGCACCCTCAAGTAAGGCCAGCCCCTTTTTTCTTTCACGCTTCTTGCTGCAGGAAAGATTTTTACCTTTACTGCATGACCTGGTCCTACGAAATAACTTAGTGAGCGAAACTAAAAACAATACCGCAAAATGAACGTGTCGAGTGCTTCATTGAAGCCCATCATTGATCAATCTAAGCGAATTTTATTGCGGCTATTTTTTTTTCGTTGTGCTAAATAGGAAGCCCGTCCCGAAACCTTATAATTTAGGCGTCAAGAAGGCCAATAAGAATGTTTTGTTAGACCTTTTCTGCCCATTAGCAGTCCTTTTGTTTTCCTAAAGTTACCTCTGAGTATTTCATGTCCCAATCACTCAAGTTGTGCAGGAAGGTGAGTGAACACAGTTAGGGGACACGCAAATCATGAGTTCAAGTTTAGACCACATGACTTTTCTCTGATTTGTGTTGTGTTAACACCAAATGACACAACCTCGCCACGCACGTGAGCTCCGAGCCAACACAACTTACCAAACCAGTATTCTTTGGCCGGATCCCCAAAGCCGGTGGCATACTCTTTCCAGTTACGGTAGAAGTAGTATACCCTGTTTCCGAACTGCCCTCGTCTCTGAATGACCTGCACGAAGCACAAGCAGAACAACAAAGCATGTACTAATGTACTGATCCCTGTGTCTGACAGTTTATGACAGGTGACTACAGAAACGTGTGAAATAGTGAAAAGTAGTTGCTTAACAAATTATATCGCCCTGTAATCTGACAACATAGATAACCTAACGTGGACACGTGAGGCGAAGAACGCCATTGATCTGCAGTTACTATGTACCAAGGATAATTTTCTTCAGCGGCGAAATTGTCACCCAGACTTGGTAATTTATTAATCCGAAAACGGAACTTTTGCTACCTCGCGGATTTGTGCTCAACAGAGTTGCATTATAGTGTATTTTGGTACCGCTCGTAAGATACTCTTATTGCACAGCTGAAGTCGTTGGATATGGCGTCTAAAAATTGCCTTCTTTAATTGCGTAAACATGTATAGGCCTACCCAACGAGTAAACCCGTCGGTGTGTTTGTCACGTAAAAGGCATCGCTACAAAGAAATTAATGTATTAAAATAGCAGAATAAATTTGAAAGAAAAAACGCTGGCAGTGGTGAGCTTCGAATCTACCACCCCAGGCTCAGAAGCCAAGTGTCTTACCCAGCGGGTTAAGCACATGCTTTATTTTTCAGTTTTTTTTTTATTTCCAGCTTGGCTACTAGCATAGATAGATACTCGTGATCATAGTTCGGTATGTGTTGAAGCATCGAATATTGAGATGACATATTCATCGCATTCAATCCTCTTGTACACAACATGTACTTTCACAACCACTTCCACAAACTATTCATGTACAGATCGGGCTTTAACATCACAGTGTCTATATGCCAAGAGACCACACCAGAATGCATGCAGCCGGAGTAAAAGCATAAGCCCATCGGCTGAAAATCAGCTGCTACCTGTAAAGGAAGCAATGTTATGTAGATTGAGGGGTATGTTTATCTTTAAAATTATCTGTAAAATATCCCAATATAATATCTCATAGTTACAACAATGAAAACATGTTCAATAGTGCCAGCTTTGTTGCACAGAAAGCATCTCATTCCCGACGGCACATAAATTACTCTTCATTTTAACCACGCTTTAACAGGTAAGGCTCCCGAGCGAAGCTTCAACAGATGTTTTAAAGGTCGCCGGTATATACCGTATTTACTCGCATAATGCTCGCACTCGCGTAATGCTCGCACCCCCCACATTGGCTATCAAAAATTGGAAAATTTCTTTTCCCCGCATAATCATCGCACCCCCAAAATTACTGCCGCGAGCCGTCTGCTTGTCGTAGCGATCGCCATGGTTGGGCGCGCGTGCTACTAGGCGGCGGTACTGTGCTATCATCCGCTGCCACCGCCGCTACAGATCATCCACTCACCACCGCTGCGCCATTTTGCGAAGGTGTCTCCAGCTCTCCGGTGTCTCGTAGGCCTCGTTTGCCTTGTTCGCGTGTTGCACCGTGCTCTTTGTGCCACTTCGCCATGGGACGCTACGCAAGCTACAAAGCTGCTTTTAAGCTAAAAGCTATTGAGTATGCGTTGGAACATGGCAACCGCGCCGCCAGCAGACACTTCGGCGTCAGCGTGTTTGGCGTCCGGTATTGGAGACGGCAGCACGACGAACTCAAGACGACTGGTAAGACGCAGAAAGCATCGGAAGATGAAGAAACCATCGATTCCAGTGTCGACATGAACTCTGATGAAGAGTACAATTGCCTGCAGGACGTACGCAACGCGAGTAGTGACGGGGAGGTTGCGCGCGGCAAATAAAGTGCTTTAGCAGCTTGAGCTTACGTTCACCTTGTACTTTCATAACGAAGGTTAGTTACGCTTGAAAGTAATGTTATCATTATATTTACAATTGCGGACCTGACAATCCTGATCTTGTACCCATTCATCTTTGCATTTAACACTCCGAAACATTTGCTTGAAAATTTTCCCCGCATAATTATCGCACCCCCAAACTTCGCGTTGATTTTCAGGGAAAAAAAGTGCGAGGATTACGCGAGTAAATACGGTAATATATTTGATCATTTTGCGTACTTCTTGCCCACGCCTTCTTGAAACATTAACCGATAGAATGGCACAGGGAAAACAGACACTTTATTATTACATTGCAAATGTACTCAAGTGAAAATGTTGCCCTGAGGAACTGATCTAACGTCACAACTTCGCGGAAGAACCGTGACATTTTGTAACGAGTGCCATGGCTGAAGAAATGAAAAAAATAGTGCAAAGCAACTTTACATGTGGTTTGAAAACACAGTACAGAAAAGACTCTATTTCATCTCTTCATCTCTTAACAATATGAACCGTCATACAACTTGCTGAACAAACAAGTGACACAATGACAAACCACCTTTCTTTACTGGAATAACCAAATTTGTCTATCGCGTTCGTTCCCTCCAAAACACCAGCTAAACGTGGGAGATGTGCTGTGAAATTACAGAATATGCTTACGTGTACAATACAGTGGCTGTAGAACATACATAATTTTCGCAGCATAAAAAAACGTAGCAAAAGTGGCACGTTCAAAAATCGACATTTCACTGCCACCACGTGCTTCGTCCATCGTCCGCATTTTATTCCTTTATTTTCGGGCCAGACTGACTCGTTCTCACCATATCAATTAAATGGTGCCCCCAGATAAATCCTAGGTGCTGTGAGCCGCTGCATATACACAAAAACAAAGGGGGTGGCATCACCATGGCGTTGCCAGAGACCAACACACAATTCTCAATACAATTCCTCTTTTCATTATTAATTTTGCCAGTTTTCTCGCAAAACGTTTCAATAATTTCTAATAATGAGCTTACACTCTTCCTATACAGAGGAAATAGGCCAACGTCATCAGCGTAAGGTAAAACATGCACTTCGCATGATTATATCTTAAACCCTTCGAGTTCTGCACAACTAAATATTTTATATAGCGGCTCGAATAAAAGAGTAATAAGTAAAGGACTTACCGTGCAACCCTGTCGAACGGAAGAAAACACTTGCATGCGTTCTTAGAGTTCCCCATTTAAGATTAAATTGGTACCTCACCTTTGATAGGCCATTTTGATTCTTCGCATGTGACGGAACCAAGTACTACATAAGTAACAAAAAGAGAACGCTACGTGGTGCCTTGTCAAAAGTCTTAGCTATATCTATTTGTGGCATTGCTGCTTTGAGGAGAGCGTTATCGCAATATTCTAAAATGCTTCTGGCTACGTGAATATTTCAAATATTCTCCTACCAATAATGCCCAATGCCTGACGCAGCCCAGCTAACTTCCGTTTTATTGCAGCCTTGCTGTAAATACTTTTATTAAACCCTGGTAATGAACCTTTGTCAACATAATTGGCATGTGTCCCATTATATTACGTAATATATTGCTATCTTTGCATTTTGGGATTAGTACTCTGGGTGCACAATTGAATGATGGCGGTAAAGTCTCCCGCTCGAATGCCCTGGAAATACCTCACGCAATGCTACTGCCGTCTTCGTTTTGAACGCATTGTAAAATGCCGCGGTAATTCCCTGCAGGCGGTAAGAGTACCCCGCGCTGAGTTCCTCAACAGCGCTCTCAATTTCTCCCCTGCTCATATCCCGCTGGAGTAAATTTTTCTCTCCATCTAGCCGTCGGTGTCTCTGCCAAGAACTCATCCACGTAGCTTGGCAGCTTTGCCTCGCGGCAAGCAAACAACTATCGATAATAAATTCCAAATATTGTCCTGATAACTTTCTATTCCCGCGACATCTGACCACTATATTCTGCTTCCAATATTTCATTTTCTCTTGCCTTTACATCTGACAAAGCTCAGCTTGTCGGTGCTTCAGCTGCGAGGTAATTTTTAGCTCTTGCCGCTTAATGGCACCTCTGTATTTTTCTTCCTACAGGCTTTCCGGTTTTCCTTGAACGTACTGCAGTTCTTGCGTCACAAAACTCGGATTGACTGTATTGATTCGCACCAAATCTTGCATCTCCTGCGACACGTCCTGTTCGTGCTTTCTAGCTTGCTGCTTGATGTGTCCACCTCCCTCCATAGAGTTCAATTTTCACCTTTTGTTTAAAAAACTCCCATTTTCCGGCGGCACTGCTTATTGTGTCACTATAAGAACTACCCGATTTCTTTCTTTGTTTCATCTATTAACACTTCGCCTTTGGCTAGCTGAGTCTTCTATTTCCAACTGTCCTATTTGAAGTGTTCTTTCATGCTTTTGGCCGATCTCAAACACCACTAAACAATTATTACTAAAGGAAACCGCATGAACATGCTAGTTATGGCACAGAGGTGCAACTTCTGAAAATACCTACACTCGATGTAGTCATGCATGATTGATTCCTTCAATGTGCGCGAAGCGTTCATGACTTCCGCCCCTTGAGAACTGTGCTACATCGCTTGAACAACATTTGCTCATGCATTCTTTGAAAAACGCACCACTTTCATCATTTATACTTGCAGTGGCTGAACGCTCTTCTTGATCAAAGACACTGTTATAGTCGCCCCCCACAATCGCACACATTTCACAAGTAAAATGCACACTCAGCTCGCGGCTGAGCACACATCTTTTATGCGGCTTTGTAGATGCGTAGACACAAATAAATCGTTAAAAACCCGCGCTCGCAGAAGGTGAGTATGTCTGAACCACATGAATGTGTTGTAGCTGCGGTACACATACACGTCCAAGACGACAGTTTCTATGCAGGCTTTGTTTAAATATGTGGTGATGGCGGAATAAAAGCCATCTCTACAACCATATATAGAGCCGACTTGGCGCAGTGTAGACCTTAGGAAGATACTGATTTCGTGAAAATTTATTGGCAAACACACCACAGCTCTAATGCATTTCTGTGGTCGCGGGATGCGCCGTTCGTTCCAGAGCGCCTTCATGGGACGAAAAGCTGCTGATCTTCAGGGCTCATGCGCTTGAGCTGAATTGAATTCGTTGGTTTTGCGTGCCAAATCCACGGCTAAGTCAGCTGGTGTACTCTCCAAGTAAAGGGGAATCGCGTCAAGCACGCATTTCTCCCCAGGTGCTTGGTAGGCGAAACTAAGGGAGATAAAGAAATCAAGCATCCTGCCATGGCAGTGGTTTCGTTGATGCGTGAGAGGGAAACGCCATTCCGCTTGCCATCTACTATGCCCTCGATGAGCACACGACTTTCTCTGCGGGCGCCAACGAAAACCAACACCACTTGCATTTATTAATTTTTTTCAGATTACTTTCTTCTTTATGATATTTTCAGCACCATTCGCCTTCTAATTTTCACGTCTTACTCACGTCTGTGCAACAAATCTGTGTGGAAACTTGTGTTTATCTGTTCAATATGCCCGAGCCAGCAGACCATGGCACGTGGCTATTTTGTTTCGTCCGAACAAATGTAGGCAGATAAATGTGCTTTATTCTCTGTTTTTATTAGCTTCATTAGCACAGCAATGCATTCAATACACAACACACTAATGTAGAGCTAAGTTTCTCATTTTTTTATGCTAATGTGCGCCTTCCGAACTACAGTCATACACACATAGGACAGGTTCCTATAAATTCTCAGAGACCGAAAAGTGCTACAGAGGCCATGTTTGTACCCTGTGTTCAAGATAACTCTATCAACTCAATTTCTGTCGCAACAGTTATTTCTGAATAATAGAAATATTATCAAGAGCACCAGGTCCACATTTTCCGCATACAGTAAAATCAACTTCATTTTTTCTTCCATAAACGGGTGTTCTTGCTAGTCCAAAAAAAAAAAAAACATTGTATACCTGCTGAATTTTCTGCATAGCTCTCCTTTTGGTAATGTGCTGATGAATATTTAGGGAATGATACTGAAAAATGTCTATAGCTTTTTTTCTTACTGGGTTTTGTTTCGCGATCGAACTTGTAAGACCACTAGAGCTTCGTTCAGATCTTTACCCGGGCGAAGAAGGTGCATGATGATTAAATTCCTTACGAGCATAATAGATATGTTTCTTAAAATATGTAGTGCATTTAGTTTATTCTATCATCATTTTGACAATCCCGGCAGATTCTCGACAAAATAATAAAAAATAGCGCTGAGCTCCTTTGTTGAGAAAGAGTAAATGCAGGAGAGGCGTGTTTAAATCCGCGGTGGCTCGTCAATTGAGGTTTCGCAAGGACAGAGTGATGCACAAAAGTATTATATACAGCGTAGCTTTGGGACATGCACAAATACTCCTAATGCAGTTTAAATCGGCTTCATTCAATGCATCAGGGTAACCTGCACACAACATTTCTCTTGTCAATGGTTTTCAAGATCTTCCTCTAATATAATGAAAGATAGAGTCATATATATATAAAAGTTATGGAATTTTTCTTTGGCGACCAGTTCATGGCGAAGCATTATTACTGCCATAGCAATTACATGGACACTCCAGGCGCATTTCTGCCGTGGCCGTTGGCGTCCGTGTCGCCGTGACGTTCCGTATGAGTGGAAGCTTGTGAAGGTGAGCCGGCTAACGCGGCTCAATGTCGCGCGCATGATCGAGGAACGCGGCCCGGATGCATGCCCTCCCCTGTGGCTCGCGAGGAGATGGGTGAGGTGAGGTAGGAGGGGCGTTTTCTTCCGGTGACTGCTACAGTGCCTCGATATCCTCCTCGCATGCCACTCCGTACTGAGTGGAGACAACCATGGCGTCTGCTACGGCGTTTTCTCAAAACCGAAACTAGCCCAAGTGTTCATCATGATCATCATCATCATCAGCCTCCCTACGCCCCCTACACCCAGGTCATGTGCTAATTGTGGCCATGTTGTCCCTGCAAAGTTATTCATTTCATCCGTCCACATAACTTTCTGCCGCCCCCTGCTCCGCTTCCCTTCTCTTGGAATCCAGTCTATAATCCTTAATCACCACCGCTTATCTGCCCTCCTCGTTACATGCCCCGCCCATGCCCTTTTATTTTTCTTCATTCCAACTAAGGTATCATTAACTCGCGTTTGTTCCCTCACCCAATCTGCTCTCTTCTTATGCCCCTAACGTTACCGCCATATTCTTCTTTCCATAGCTCCTTGAACACGACGTATGAATACAACAATCAAACCCCAGTGCTCACCCACTGCCAAAACTATGATTTGATTATGATGCATACCGTAGGGGCGGAGCGGGAGGACAAGGGATTAATTTTGACCAGCGCAGGATCTTTCACGTGCCCCTAATGCACGCATGCCCTTCGCCTGGCGCCACACTGAGAAAACATGTCAGTCAGTTGATAAGGGTTATAAGGAGTGGTATGGGGTTAGATGGGTCTCACCACAGTTGATAATCGTTCTACCTGTACGCATAAGGTGCCAAAGAGCGATAACGGCTTTTAATGATGGGAGCAATTCTGATAGCGTTGATAATCACTGATAAGGGTTGATACAGGTCGCATCAACTCCGATATAGTTCATAAGGGCTGGATTATGTCCGACAAGGTTGATAAGGGCTGGAATATGTCTGAAAAAATTGATTAGGATAGTCAAGGGATGATTAGAATTGCATAAACTGCAATAACGTTGATAACGACCGCTAAAAGTTCATAAGGGTTTATACTGGTCGCATCAAGTTTGGTAAGATTGATAATGATACCGGGCTGCGTGGAGACGAGCAAGCGGCACAATGCTTACCATACTTTGACAACTCAAGCTGAATTTCTCCAAATTCTTTATTTTTCAGTGCTATCGCATCTGGTTCTTTTCCTAAAATTCTGCGAATGCATAGACAGGCAAACTCAGTTGAGAACTTGCCATCAACGATGTCACCTAAACTGCAGGCAGCCTAAGCCTTGCAAAGCATAAAAAATGGCTGCACGCACCGTCCAGCCTCCTCCGTCGGTCTCCATGTCGCAGTAGACGACTTTCCCTTTGACGTCATCTTTCCCAATAAATATGTCGTACAGGCCACTTGTCGTCTGTCCCGCGCGCAGAAGGTCGGCACAATGCCGGGGCCGCATATTGCCTGCGAAGTACACGCTAATAAATACTGGCAAGCGGATTCTTTCATATATTCAAAATAAAAACAAGCTTCGTTTGTTTCCTCTGTGATCTCAATCAAGCTTTCTTTATTATCGCACTTGGCAGCGAAGCTGCAAACTCGTTATTTTAGCACAACTACATATAAACACACATCTGCTTCCTGGAAATCTTTTTGTTTTTTGAGAATAAAGCGCCGCGCCCTGAAACATTTCTACCAGGCGATGCGTTTACTTCACAAACATTGCTGTGATATTTAAGTCGTAGAAAATGTTAGCCCTGCTAAAATTTGCTTTTTCTCAATTTTATGCCTATATCGCATTTCATACTTCAATAAACGCTGATTTATTCATATTTCCAAATCGTGGTGTCTTTGTTTCTCCTAGAAGACCTTCTTGCTTGGACAAAATACAGCTTGAAGTACATATAAACAGTATTAAAGATAAAAAAAAAGGAGTTCATGGTACCGCAGTAAAATTTGCCCCAACATGTGAATGTGCGAGTTTTGCGATAAGTCGAGATGCATTCAATGCTAAGCGTGAATTAGGCTTTAGCGGCAAACAGCCTTCCCCATGGCAGCAACAGCCACGTAGGAAACCTACCCAAAACACAGATCAGCTGTTTTTTAAGGAAGCCTCGTTGCTTAATCGAAATACAAATCGTTATTCCCAGCAGCACCTGCATAACATACTGATTTCTACTTCTGACCAAGATGTACTGGCAAAGGCTTTACTTTCACATAGGACCTTGAATTTCTTCTGAAGCTTTCACAAATAAGCTGTCGCTTCGACAGGTTTCACATGGCCACAGTTCATAGGTTGCGTTTCCTCACCATTTCCACATTATTAGTGCAAGTGTCTCACATTTGAGGTTAATTCTTGCTTTCTTTATTCCCCTATTTTCTTCAATTGCTTGTTTTATTTGGCAGAACACTTATGTGCACATCGTGCCAAATGTCTTTCAACAATCAAATGTTGTAGAAAGCCGGCGACGAAAGTTCCGAATATTTCCAAAAGGAGCGATTGTTAGCTCACTTCTGATGTCGGAGAAGAGATCCGCGAGTTTCTTGACACGCTGTTCGGCTTCAACTAAAGTAGTTGGAGCCACGACAGTAGTCTTGACACCGCTTCCGCTTGAAACCGAGCACAGGACCACCAAGCTGAGGCCCACCACGCGCCAGCCCATTTTTCTTCCACAGTGCTCACTATCCTATTGAGAACCAGTACAGCTGAAACAGATAAAAGGTTGGAAGCATCGCCGTGTTAAATCATAAGTATTTATCATAAACGTTATTCAAAGAGATCCGGCACTCTTACCCTGTTTCCCTCTTTCTCCCTATTTCTCAGCCCGTCATTGTTTTCTTTCATACAAGATCTTCAGCAAATATGGCACATTTAATTCCCCTCACCTACAATTTTTATAAATACTGAATGCATAAAAATACCAAAGCAGAGAGAATCACTGCACATAACAATAACAAAAATATACCGTAGCTATGCGTATATGGTTTCCGTTGCTTACAACTTAGTAGCGCGTGCTGGTGTGAGTCCAACGGCATAGTACTGGAACATGTACTAGGGAAAACATGGGGAAGGAGGGAGATGAAATTCGTTTTGCTCATTGTCTGGAGCGTATAGTGCTGCATTCATTTTCCGTAGTTATGTTAAGAGGTAAAGCGTAAACTGGAGAGCACCGTATGTTACCGCTGCGCGGCTAAGAAAGTTTCGTATAACCGAAGAGCATTCTAAACTGCCAGCTTTCTTCAGCTCTTATTTCAAGCACACCGCCATCTCTTGGGGTGCAGTAGCCGTCTCACATGAATGCTCGAAGTTTCGTTAATGAGAATGTGCTGCCAAATATCTATTTTCACTAACTTTACATTTGCACAAATGAGTTTCTCTTCGCGCTTTAAGTATCACTATTTTCAATAAAGATTACCATATATCAACCTGGAAACGTTTAACGCTAGAACGTTATCTAGAACGTTATACAGGAATTCTATAGCATTAACGAGAGGGTGGCAGGTCTTGTTGTGAAACTTAATAAGATGCACAAATTGATTGTCGTACAAGTCTACGCCCCTACACCCAGTCATGATGACCAGGAAGCTGAAAGCTTCTATGAAGACGTGGAATCGGCGATGGGTAGTCAAAACAAAATACACTATACTGAGGGGCGACTTCCATACCAAGGTAGGCAAGAAGCAGGCTGGAGACAAGTCAGTGGGGGATTACGCCATAGGCTCTAGGAATAGCTGGGCACAGTTATTAGTCAAGTTTGGAGACCAGAATTATATGCGGATAATGAATACCTTCTTCCGCAAGCGGGTCAGACGAAAGTGGACGTGGAGGAGCCCGAATGGCGAGACAAGAAATGAAATACACTTTATGCTCTGCGCTAACCCTGGCATAATACAACATGTGGACGTGTTCGGCAAGGTGTGCTGCAGTGACCATAGGATGGTAGGAACTCGAATTAGCCTAGACATGAGGAGGGAGCGAAAGAAACTGGCCCATAAGAAGTCGATCAATGAGTTAGTGGTAAGAGGGAAAATAGAAGAATTCTGGATCAAGCTACAGAACAGGTATTCGGCTTTAACTCAGGAAGATGACCTTAGTGTTGAAGTTAGGAACGACAATATTAAGGCATAATTAAGAAATGTGGAATAGAAGTCGGTGGTAACTGCGTTAGACAGGATGTCAGTAAGCTATAGAACTGGCAGAACTTTCCAAGTTAATCAACAAGCGTAAGACAGCTGACATAAGGAAGTATAATATGGATAGAATTGAATATGCTCTCAGGAACGGAGGAAGCCTAAAAGTCGTGAAGAAGAAACTAGGAATAGGCAAGAATCAGATGTAGGCGTTAGGAGACAAAGCTGGCATTATCATTGCTAATATGGATGAGATAGTTCAAGTGGCTTAATGGCTCTATAGATATTTATACAGTACCGGTGGCACCCACGACGATAATGGACGAGAGAATAGTCTAGAGGAATTTTACATCCCACAAGAAACTCCGGTAGAAGAAAAAAGAAGCCTTCCCATCTATGCAAAAGTAACAGCAGATTTGTTGAAGGATGGTGGGCAGATTGTTCTAGAAAAACTGGCCACCCTGTATACGCAATGCCTCATGACTTAGAGCGTACCGGAATCTTGGAAGAACGCTAACATAATCCTAATCCATAAGAAAGGGGACGCCAAAGACTTGAAATATTATAGACTGATCAGCTTACTGTCAGTTGCCTACAAACTATTTACTAAGGTAATCGCAAATAGAATCAGGAACACCTTAGACTTCCGTCAACCAAAGGACCAGGCAGGATAGAGGAATGTGCGGAATATAACCAACCCTTATATATAGCTTTCATTGATATTAAAGCGTTTGATTCTGTAGAAACCTCAGCAGTCATGGAGACATTACGGAATCAGGGTGTAGACAAGCCGTATGTAAAAATACTGAAAGATATATACAGCGGCTCCACAGCCACTATAGTCCTCCATAAAGTAAGCAACAAAATCCCAATTAAGAAAGGCGTCAGGCAGGGAGATACGATCTCTCCAATGCTATTCACAGCGTATTTATAGAGGGTATTCAGAGACTTGGATTGGGAAGAATTGGGGATAACAGTTAATGGAGAATACCTTAGTAACTTGCGATTCGCTGATGATATTGCCTTGCTTAGTAACTCAGGGGACCAATTGCAATGCATGCTCACTGACCTGGAAAGGCAAAGCAGAAAGATGGGCCTAAAAATTAATCTGCAGAAAACAAAAGTAATGTTTAACACTCTCGGAAGCGAATAGCAGTTTACGATAGGTAGCGAGGCACTAGAAGTGGAAAGTGAATACATCTACTTAGGAATGGCAGTGACCGCGGATCTGGATCATGAGGCTGAAATAATCAGAAGAATAAGAATGTGATGGGGTGCATTTGGCAGACATTCGTAGATCATGAACAGCAGGTTACCATTATCCCTCAAGAGAAAAGTGTATAACAGCTGTGTCTTACTGGTACTCACGTACGGGGCAGAAACCTGTAGGCTTACGAAAAGCGTTCTACTTAAATTGAGTACGACGGAACGAGCTATGGAAAGAAGAATGATGGGCGTAACGTCAAGGGATAAGAAAAGAGCAGATTGGGTGAGGGAATAAACGCGAGGTAATGACATCCTAGCTTAAATGGGGAAAAATAAACGGCCATGGGCAGGATATGTAAGGAGGAAGAAAGATAACCGTTGGTCAATAAGGGTTACGGACTGGACTCCAAGGGAAGGGAAGCGTAGTAGGGGGCGGCAGAAAGTTAGGTGGTCGGCTAAAAGTTAGGTGGGCGGATGAGATTAAGAATTTTGCCGGGACAACATGGCCACAATTAGTACATGACCGGGGTAGCTGGAGAAGCATGGGAGACGCCTTTGCCCTGCAGTGGGCGTAACCAGGCTGCTGCTGCTGCTGCTGCTGCTGCTGCTGCTGCTGCTGCTGCTGCTGCTGCTGCTGCTGCTGCTGCTGCTGCTGCTGCTGCTGCTGCTGCTGCTGCTGCTGCTGCTGCTGCTGCTGCTGCTGCTGCTGCTGCTGCTGCTGCTGCTGCTGCTGCTGCTGCTGCTGCTGCTGCTGCTGCTGCTGCTGCTGCTGCTGCTGCTGCTGCTGCTGCTGCTGCTGCTGCTGCTGCTGCTGCTGCTGCTGCTGCTGCTGCTGCTGCTGCTGCTGCTGCTGCTGCTGCTGCTGCTGCTGCTGCTGCTGCTGCTGCTGCTGCTGCTGCTGCTGCTGCTGCTGCTGCTGCTGCTGCTGCTGCTGCTGCTGCTGCTGCTGCTGCTGCTGCTGCTGCTGCTGCTGCTGCTGCTGCTGCTGCTGCTGCTGCTGCTGCTGCTGCTGCTGCTGCTGCTGCTGCTGCTGCTGCTGCTGCTGCTGCTGCTGCTGCTGCTGCTGCTGCTGCTGCTGCTGCTGCTGCTGCTGCTGCTGCTGCTGCTGCTGCTGCTGCTGCTGCTGCTGCTGCTGCTGCTGCTGCTGCTGCTGCTGCTGCTGCTGCTGCTGCTGCTGCTGCTGCTGCTGCTGCTGCTGCTGCTGCTGCTGCTGCTGCTGCTGCTGCTGCTGCTGCTGCTGCTGCTGCTGCTGCTGCTGCTGCTGCTGCTGCTGCTGCTGCTGCTGCTGCTGCTGCTGCTGCTGCTGCTGCTGCTGCTGCTGCTGCTGCTGCTGCTGCTGCTGCTGCTGCTGCTGCTGCTGCTGCTGCTGCTGCTGCTGCTGCTGCTGCTGCTGCTGCTGCTGCTGCTGCTGCTGCTGCTGCTGCTGCTGCTGCTGCTGCTGCTGCTGCTGCTGCTGCTGCTGCTGCTGCTGCTGCTGCTGCTGCTGCTGCTGCTGCTGCTGCTGCTGCTGCTGCTGCTGCTGCTGCTGCTGCTGCTGCTGCTGCTGCTGCTGCTGCTGCTGCTGCTGCTGCTGCTGCTGCTGCTGCTGCTGCTGCTGCTGCTGCTGCTGCTGCTGCTGCTGCTGCTGCTGCTGCTGCTGCTGCTGCTGCTGCTGCTGCTGCTGCTGCTGCTGCTGCTGCTGCTGCTGCTGCTGCTGCTGCTGCTGCTGCTGCTGCTGCTGCTGCTGCTGCTGCTGCTGCTGCTGCTGCTGCTGCTGCTGCTGCTGCTGCTGCTGCTGCTGCTGCTGCTGCTGCTGCTGCTGCTGCTGCTGCTGCTGCTGCTGCTGCTGCTGCTGCTGCTGCTGCTGCTGCTGCTGCTGCTGCTGCTGCTGCTGCTGCTGCTGCTGCTGCTGCTGCTGCTGCTGCTGCTGCTGCTGCTGCTGCTGCTGCTGCTGCTGCTGCTGCTGCTGCTGCTGCTGCTGCTGCTGCTGCTGCTGCTGCTGCTGCTGCTGCTGCTGCTGCTGCTGCTGCTGCTGCTGCTGCTGCTGCTGCTGCTGCTGCTGCTGCTGCTGCTGCTGCTGCTGCTGCTGCTGCTGCTGCTGCTGCTGCTGCTGCTGCTGCTGCTGCTGCTGCTGCTGCTGCTGCTGCTGCTGCTGCTGCTGCTGCTGCTGCTGCTGCTGCTGCTGCTGCTGCTGCTGCTGCTGCTGCTGCTGCTGCTGCTGCTGCTGCTGCTGCTGCTGCTGCTGCTGCTGCTGCTGCTGCTGCTGCTGCTGCTGCTGCTGCTGCTGCTGCTGCTGCTGCTGCTGCTGCTGCTGCTGCTGCTGCTGCTGCTGCTGCTGCTGCTGCTGCTGCTGCTGCTGCTGCTGCTGCTGCTGCTGCTGCTGCTGCTGCTGCTGCTGCTGCTGCTGCTGCTGCTGCTGCTGCTGCTGCTGCTGCTGCTGCTGCTGCTGCTGCTGCTGCTGCTGCTGCTGCTGCTGCTGCTGCTGCTGCTGCTGCTGCTGCTGCTGCTGCTGCTGCTGCTGCTGCTGCTGCTGCTGCTGCTGCTGCTGCTGCTGCTGCTGCTGCTGCTGCTGCTGCTGCTGCTGCTGCTGCTGCTGCTGCTGCTGCTGCTGCTGCTGCTGCTGCTGCTGCTGCTGCTGCTGCTGCTGCTGCTGCTGCTGCTGCTGCTGCTGCTGCTGCTGCTGCTGCTGCTGCTGCTGCTGCTGCTGCTGCTGCTGCTGCTGCTGCTGCTGCTGCTGCTGCTGCTGCTGCTGCTGCTGCTGCTGCTGCTGCTGCTGCTGCTGCTGCTGCTGCTGCTGCTGCTGCTGCTGCTGCTGCTGCTGCTGCTGCTGCTGCTGCTGCTGCTGCTGCTGCTGCTGCTGCTGCTGCTGCTGCTGCTGCTGCTGCTGCTGCTGCTGCTGCTGCTGCTGCTGCTGCTGCTGCTGCTGCTGCTGCTGCTGCTGCTGCTGCTGCTGCTGCTGCTGCTGCTGCTGCTGCTGCTGCTGCTGCTGCTGCTGCTGCTGCTGCTGCTGCTGCTGCTGCTGCTGCTGCTGCTGCTGCTGCTGCTGCTGCTGCTGCTGCTGCTGCTGCTGCTGCTGCTGCTGCTGCTGCTGCTGCTGCTGCTGCTGCTGCTGCTGCTGCTGCTGCTGCTGCTGCTGCTGCTGCTGCTGCTGCTGCTGCTGCTGCTGCTGCTGCTGCTGCTGCTGCTGCTGCTGCTGCTGCTGCTGCTGCTGCTGCTGCTGCTGCTGCTGCTGCTGCTGCTGCTGCTGCTGCTGCTGCTGCTGCTGCTGCTGCTGCTGCTGCTGCTGCTGCTGCTGCTGCTGCTGCTGCTGCTGCTGCTGCTGCTGCTGCTGCTGCTGCTGCTGCTGCTGCTGCTGCTGCTGCTGCTGCTGCTGCTGCTGCTGCTGCTGCTGCTGCTGCTGCTGCTGCTGCTGCTGCTGCTGCTGCTGCTGCTGCTGCTGCTGCTGCTGCTGCTGCTGCTGCTGCTGCTGCTGCTGCTGCTGCTGCTGCTGCTGCTGCTGCTGCTGCTGCTGCTGCTGCTGCTGCTGCTGCTGCTGCTGCTGCTGCTGCTGCTGCTGCTGCTGCTGCTGCTGCTGCTGCTGCTGCTGCTGCTGCTGCTGCTGCTGCTGCTGCTGCTGCTGCTGCTGCTGCTGCTGCTGCTGCTGCTGCTGCTGCTGCTGCTGCTGCTGCTGCTGCTGCTGCTGCTGCTGCTGCTGCTGCTGCTGCTGCTGCTGCTGCTGCTGCTGCTGCTGCTGCTGCTGCTGCTGCTGCTGCTGCTGCTGCTGCTGCTGCTGCTGCTGCTGCTGCTGCTGCTGCTGCTGCTGCTGCTGCTGCTGCTGCTGCTGCTGCTGCTGCTGCTGCTGCTGCTGCTGCTGCTGCTGCTGCTGCTGCTGCTGCTGCTGCTGCTGCTGCTGCTGCTGCTGCTGCTGCTGCTGCTGCTGCTGCTGCTGCTGCTGCTGCTGCTGCTGCTGCTGCTGCTGCTGCTGCTGCTGCTGCTGCTGCTGCTGCTGCTGCTGCTGCTGCTGCTGCTGCTGCTGCTGCTGCTGCTGCTGCTGCTGCTGCTGCTGCTGCTGCTGCTGCTGCTGCTGCTGCTGCTGCTGCTGCTGCTGCTGCTGCTGCTGCTGCTGCTGCTGCTGCTGCTGCTGCTGCTGCTGCTGCTGCTGCTGCTGCTGCTGCTGCTGCTGCTGCTGCTGCTGCTGCTGCTGCTGCTGCTGCTGCTGCTGCTGCTGCTGCTGCTGCTGCTGCTGCTGCTGCTGCTGCTGCTGCTGCTGCTGCTGCTGCTGCTGCTGCTGCTGCTGCTGCTGCTGCTGCTGCTGCTGCTGCTGCTGCTGCTGCTGCTGCTGCTGCTGCTGCTGCTGCTGCTGCTGCTGCTGCTGCTGCTGCTGCTGCTGCTGCTGCTGCTGCTGCTGCTGCTGCTGCTGCTGCTGCTGCTGCTGCTGCTGCTGCTGCTGCTGCTGCTGCTGCTGCTGCTGCTGCTGCTGCTGCTGCTGCTGCTGCTGCTGCTGCTGCTGCTGCTGCTGCTGCTGCTGCTGCTGCTGCTGCTGCTGCTGCTGCTGCTGCTGCTGCTGCTGCTGCTGCTGCTGCTGCTGCTGCTGCTGCTGCTGCTGCTGCTGCTGCTGCTGCTGCTGCTGCTGCTGCTGCTGCTGCTGCTGCTGCTGCTGCTGCTGCTGCTGCTGCTGCTGCTGCTGCTGCTGCTGCTGCTGCTGCTGCTGCTGCTGCTGCTGCTGCTGCTGCTGCTGCTGCTGCTGCTGCTGCTGCTGCTGCTGCTGCTGCTGCTGCTGCTGCTGCTGCTGCTGCTGCTGCTGCTGCTGCTGCTGCTGCTGCTGCTGCTGCTGCTGCTGCTGCTGCTGCTGCTGCTGCTGCTGCTGCTGCTGCTGCTGCTGCTGCTGCTGCTGCTGCTGCTGCTGCTGCTGCTGCTGCTGCTGCTGCTGCTGCTGCTGCTGCTGCTGCTGCTGCTGCTGCTGCTGCTGCTGCTGCTGCTGCTGCTGCTGCTGCTGCTGCTGCTGCTGCTGCTGCTGCTGCTGCTGCTGCTGCTGCTGCTGCTGCTGCTGCTGCTGCTGCTGCTGCTGCTGCTGCTGCTGCTGCTGCTGCTGCTGCTGCTGCTGCTGCTGCTGCTGCTGCTGCTGCTGCTGCTGCTGCTGCTGCTGCTGCTGCTGCTGCTGCTGCTGCTGCTGCTGCTGCTGCTGCTGCTGCTGCTGCTGCTGCTGCTGCTGCTGCTGCTGCTGCTGCTGCTGCTGCTGCTGCTGCTGCTGCTGCTGCTGCTGCTGCTGCTGCTGCTGCTGCTGCTGCTGCTGCTGCTGCTGCTGCTGCTGCTGCTGCTGCTGCTGCTGCTGCTGCTGCTGCTGCTGCTGCTGCTGCTGCTGCTGCTGCTGCTGCTGCTGCTGCTGCTGCTGCTGCTGCTGCTGCTGCTGCTGCTGCTGCTGCTGCTGCTGCTGCTGCTGCTGCTGCTGCTGCTGCTGCTGCTGCTGCTGCTGCTGCTGCTGCTGCTGCTGCTGCTGCTGCTGCTGCTGCTGCTGCTGCTGCTGCTGCTGCTGCTGCTGCTGCTGCTGCTGCTGCTGCTGCTGCTGCTGCTGCTGCTGCTGCTGCTGCTGCTGCTGCTGCTGCTGCTGCTGCTGCTGCTGCTGCTGCTGCTGCTGCTGCTGCTGCTGCTGCTGCTGCTGCTGCTGCTGCTGCTGCTGCTGCTGCTGCTGCTGCTGCTGCTGCTGCTGCTGCTGCTGCTGCTGCTGCTGCTGCTGCTGCTGCTGCTGCTGCTGCTGCTGCTGCTGCTGCTGCTGCTGCTGCTGCTGCTGCTGCTGCTGCTGCTGCTGCTGCTGCTGCTGCTGCTGCTGCTGCTGCTGCTGCTGCTGCTGCTGCTGCTGCTGCTGCTGCTGCTGCTGCTGCTGCTGCTGCTGCTGCTGCTGCTGCTGCTGCTGCTGCTGCTGCTGCTGCTGCTGCTGCTGCTGCTGCTGCTGCTGCTGCTGCTGCTGCTGCTGCTGCTGCTGCTGCTGCTGCTGCTGCTGCTGCTGCTGCTGCTGCTGCTGCTGCTGCTGCTGCTGCTGCTGCTGCTGCTGCTGCTGCTGCTGCTGCTGCTGCTGCTGCTGCTGCTGCTGCTGCTGCTGCTGCTGCTGCTGCTGCTGCTGCTGCTGCTGCTGCTGCTGCTGCTGCTGCTGCTGCTGCTGCTGCTGCTGCTGCTGCTGCTGCTGCTGCTGCTGCTGCTGCTGCTGCTGCTGCTGCTGCTGCTGCTGCTGCTGCTGCTGCTGCTGCTGCTGCTGCTGCTGCTGCTGCTGCTGCTGCTGCTGCTGCTGCTGCTGCTGCTGCTGCTGCTGCTGCTGCTGCTGCTGCTGCTGCTGCTGCTGCTGCTGCTGCTGCTGCTGCTGCTGCTGCTGCTGCTGCTGCTGCTGCTGCTGCTGCTGCTGCTGCTGCTGCTGCTGCTGCTGCTGCTGCTGCTGCTGCTGCTGCTGCTGCTGCTGCTGCTGCTGCTGCTGCTGCTGCTGCTGCTGCTGCTGCTGCTGCTGCTGCTGCTGCTGCTGCTGCTGCTGCTGCTGCTGCTGCTGCTGCTGCTGCTGCTGCTGCTGCTGCTGCTGCTGCTGCTGCTGCTGCTGCTGCTGCTGCTGCTGCTGCTGCTGCTGCTGCTGCTGCTGCTGCTGCTGCTGCTGCTGCTGCTGCTGCTGCTGCTGCTGCTGCTGCTGCTGCTGCTGCTGCTGCTGCTGCTGCTGCTGCTGCTGCTGCTGCTGCTGCTGCTGCTGCTGCTGCTGCTGCTGCTGCTGATGATGATGATGATGATGATGATGATGATGATATCTTCAATTAAAAAAAGGCACTCATAAAGGTACCCTTTTTAGCCCTAACCTGCTGCTTTCGCGTCGGCTGGTTCTCTCTGTTGAGGCTACGAAACATTGTTACTGGCATAGGAATGCATGTGGCGCCTCAGTTGATTTTAATCGTCAAGCAAAGAGAATATCAGGCTAATGCAAGTTTTATTATTGTTATTACCATTTATCCATGTCACTAGCAGGTCGCAGTCTTTCACTTCACTTCAGCAGTTTATTTCAATTTCTCGCTGCCATAGTCAAAGCTCCTGTTCCTCCTTATGTTTGTTAATACGGTTCATTCATTTACTGGTATATTCGTTCACTATTTTTTCTATTTTCTTTTTCGCATCTATTCCCTACTGTAACATGATTCTTGGTCCATCTGCCGTAGAGGGCTTTTCTGTTCCACTGGATAGAAACCAACCAACAGGGTTTAAATAAAAAAAATTGCTGACTCTCCCGTAATCGAGAGTAGATGTAAGCATGAAATGGCAATAATAATATGTAGTTTTTATTGACGCAAGGGCCAAGTATGGCCAAAGAGTGCCATTACATGTGTTTACGGTAAGCATGAGATGGCAACCGGCAAGGATATTGGTTGGAGATGGTACTAGCGACAATCTTAAAATTGTTGTGGTGCATGTTTTTAACGGCACAGCCCACCACACTACACCGCACCACGCCATACTGTGCACTGGTCAATATGGACGCTGTCCAGCTAAAAGAGGAAAACTGGCTGAATGCTGCATGACAGGCAGTGAAATACGCCAGGGTGACACAACGCATTGCCACCTAGAAGAATAATGAATTAAATTGTGGGGTTTTACATGCCAAAAGAACGATTTCATTTTATGGCACGCAAAAGTGTAGGACCGCGGATTAATTTGGTTCATCAGGGGATATCTACCTTCGCCCTAATGCAAGGGACACGGGCGTTTTTGCATGTCGCCTTCAGCAAAATGCAGTCGGCGCAGACCGGGATTTGATCCCGCGGCATCGTGCTTAGCCGCGCAATAACATAACCGCTAAGCCACCGCGGCGGGTAGAAGTGCCCGTTAATATATTGAACATCATTTTATATATGTGACATTTAGCTTATGTGTAACTGTGTGCTTCCGTGGTTCTATGTCACTATATGTTAATGAGTGACAGCTCGGTCACTACTTTGAAAACGTGCCGTGTATGCAATGCTTCCTACTTTGTATATGTTATCGTCCTTGTGGAATTGTGCCGTGATTGTCACGCAGCTTTCGTATGGTTTTTTGCTGAAATAAACTGTTTCTAAACTTCCCAACTTGACCGGGTGTTCTCGTTTGAATTGCCCGGGTAACCATTCTGCCTTTTGGCCCAAGGCCACTTAAAGGTCACCGACAGCGGCAGCTAAAAAGATTTCATGTTCAAAAAAATACTTCCATGATTGATGCCATGTTCTTTTGATTAAAGCTAGGCTGCAACTCGGCCTTTTTATTGTGTTTCTTCTTGTGGACGTTCTTAAAAACAGTGCACGCAGTTGCTCAGGATTGTTTGTAAGCAGCTGCACTTTGCAGCTGCTTACAAGTCCTGACGGGGCCAGGCAGAAGTCGCGGCTGCAACGTAGCGATGAACAACGAGCCTTTGATTACATCTTTACGGAGTGGTCTGCTCTACAAGCTTCTTGGCGGAGAGCGACGCGCAATCTAGATTGCGCAAATCTGCTGCAGGTTGAAGTCCGTTATGGAATCCAACACGCTCAATCAGGACGAGAGAGCGAACGTCCCAACACTTGCAGCTGCCGCTTCGTACACTTAATAAACGGTTGGTATTCTAGGAGAACCCCGTCCAGCAGAGGGAAAAGCACTGAGGCGCACACAAAGACACCACCACCATCTCGCTTTCCGAGGAGGAGGAGAAGGAGCGAAAAGACGCACGAACATGCGCACGAAGCTGAACCATCCTCCTCGCTGCCTCTTGCGTAGCCTCTTGCATTGCCCGCCGCATCGCGGGCAGCGCAAGATTTTTATCATTACGGTTGCATGTGTTACAGTTGCAGGAGACTGGGCCTATCCAGCGTCCAAGCGGAAGACTCCTGTATGAGATCATCTGGAGTGACTACAATGGCGGTGTCGACAGCAATGGTTTGTCCTGGGCTTAGGGTACCACTAATCTTGACCTCTGTAACCACATCTGTCTATCTCTCCTGCTTCACATACTCCTGAATAAAAAGTTATTCACCAACACCAGTTGCAGGAAACCGAAGCTTAAGCGTCCTTCATGTTCTTCTAACTGCTCCGCGTCCTGCAGAGGGAAAGACACCGATGCGCACACACAGACACCACCACAATCTTCCTTGCCGAGGAGGAGGAGAAGGAGCGAATGGACACACCAAGCTCAACCATCCTCCTCGTTGAAGGAAGAGAGCGCTGGCAAGCTTACGCAGAAATTAGGGCGTCGCGCGAGCCCTGGCGAAGGTAGGTAGAATGCGTGCACAAAGGTCAACGTCTGTTCGCCATTGCAGCATCCTAGGCCTTTTTCAGTGGCTGAGGGCGGGACGCGGTATTTGCAACGTCCGGGCTTTCGCCGTGGCTTTGGCAGCGCGACAGCAATTGTTCACCACGCAGCCCAGCCGTAACAATGTATCAGCCGAGTGTTTTTTTTTTTTTTTCTAGAAGGTCCGAAATTCTAAAACTGCTTGTGGTGGAGAGTGCAATGGTAACCCTTGATCTAAACACTCGATGAGGCGGCCGATAGTTCTACGAGAAATAAAAGTCGAAAATCAAGAAAGGGGCTGACAAATAGAATACCACAGTGTGGTGTAAAATTTGTAAACAGGAATAAGGTGCCTCAGAAAGGCTGCCCAACGTTTCGATAGGAGGACCTATCTTCGTCAAAGGCGGCCTCGTCATCCTCGGCATGTTAGCTTTAAAGTGTTAGTGCAGTGTCGTCACGTGCGGGTGTTGTCGCTGGCGGCTGGTTTTAAAGGGAGAGACTTCAGAGAAAACGAGCGCGGTCGTCCGACATCTGTGAGCTTCCTTCCCAAGACGAGGGGACAAAAGCGGGATAGTGGGAACGCGGGGAGAAAAGAAAAGAAAGAAAAGCCAGAGAGAAAAAAATGCCAGGGTGACACCAAGACAAAAAAAGAAGAGAGAAATAACAAGAAACAGAAAGAGATTTCTGAGATAGACGGGACCTGGGAGCGCGTTGGGGAGGCGAGAGGTTAGGTTAGACACTTTTTCACAGACACGCCAGACACCGGTACGGCACCACTTAGAGCCCAGTCCACTTGGACTCTCAAACCAGAACAAGTCATAGAACTTGACGCATAGATTAAAACTGTCACTAAAGCAATTATAAGCCAAACCAAGACATCTAAGCGACCTAAAAACATAACAGCGTCGGAGAGTCATATCATTTCAAATCTTACTTGCCGGAATGACATTGTTATTAAAGAAGCAGATAAGGGTGGAAGTATAGTTATTTGGCCAGTAGAAAAATACAAGCACGAGGCTTACAGACAACTAAACAAACCATAACATTACCGCAAGCTGGACAACGATCCGACATTGTCCTACACAGTGAAAATTACCAACAGGCTAAAATCACTTTTGGCTTATGAATTGATAACACCGTCAGAATACAAATTTCTTAAACCAAGCAACAAAACTGCCGGGCGTGTTTACCTCCTTCCGAAAATTCATAAAATTCCATCTGGTGAACTATACACTGCTATTATCCCAGGCCGCCCGATAGTATCACCCCGACACCCCGACAGAGAGCATCTCCACATTCCATAGCACTACCTTGGTGACTTGCCAAAAGGACTTCCGTCATTTGTGCAAGATAACGCCCCACTTGCTGAGAAATATAGATGACATTAATACTAAAGACACACTACCCCACAACACATTTCCCGCAACACTAGACGTCACGGTGCTGTACACCAACATTCCAATCCCTGATGGTTTATCTTCGATAAAACAAACGCTGTCTAAACACAATGCAAAACACTCTACTTAAGTCTACTTGTCTCTCCTTGAATTAGTTGTAACGCATAACTACATCGAATTTGAGAAGAGTTACTACCTACAGATACATGGTACAAGCATGAGTACGCCTTTTAAACCAACCTACGCTAACATATTTATGGGGATTATGAAACAGATTTCCTATCGTGCTGCACTGCCAAGCCGCACACATACCTATGATACATAGACGATATACGCATAATATGGGGACATGGTCAATACAGTCTAGGTAAATATGTAGCATTTCTAAACTCTTTTCACCCAACAGTAAATTCACATCAGAATCCTCCACTGAGCGCATAAACTTTCTGGACACAACAATATACATCGACAATGGGGAGCTAAAGACAACGCTGTATAGGAAACCTTTCGACAAGCAATAGTACCTAGAATATACCACCCATCATCCCAGACACTGCAAACAAGGCATCCTTAAAGGCCAAACCACACGAGTACACCCGTGAGCAAAAGTATACGGACCACGGGAGCGCGTGCCAAACTGCATCGACGCGCCGTCTACCGACGCGGTGCCTTCTGTCGAGAGGGCCGCTAGAGTAACGGTGCGCATGCGCGTCCCATCATATCTGCTGGCCTGACATGTAGCTTTGCCTGACGTCGCTGTGGTGCTCGTAGACTAAACGTCCACTGGGCGTCGTTTTCGCTGCTCCGTCGCATCTGGGCCATTGTTTTACGCAGCGGCTGCGGCTGGGCTGGCACGCGCATCCGCCGCGCTTTGCTTTCATTCTTTCTTCGGGGGAATTATCGCACGCCGCACTGCCTTCCCTGACGCCTTTAGATGATTCGCACAAAGTGTCCTTCTGCGGCTTTGTGTTATCTCGAACTGTTCCAATGCTTGCTGCCGCAGGTAGAAGCAAGGTTTTGCAATCGGTGTTCGCCGTCGCGTTAACAACTAGAACTGAGCTGCAGGGGCTACTATGCTCCGCAAGCAGCAGGATGCTAAAAGGAGAAATTAGCGGCACTGTACTGCCTGTATTTCTTCAAAGCCTTCAACAAGGCTTGAACAAGAAGTGCACGTGGGGGTGCCACTACAGACAGCAGCGGCAACTCTTACACATGCGCGAGAATATAAAATCAGGTGCACCTGTGCGGTGCACGCTGCCGTGAAGTTCTAATTACGGTTGCCACCTTGCGAATCGGGTCGAGGTTACGGACCTGAAGCACTGGTCGGGATCTCCTCATGGCATCGCGTTACGAGTGGATACCACGGCACCTTCGAGGCGTCATCGCCGCCTATGGAAAATTGACAGCGTAGTGAAATCATGCATACAGTTGTGAAAATTATAATCTCCGAAAATAACAGCAACACGTTGGCTCGTCCTAAATGCCCTCAAGACCGCATTCTGTCGATGGTCACCCCGACCAGTGATTCAAGTCCGTAACCTCGACCCGATTCGCAAGGTGGCAGCCGTAATTGGAACTTCACGGCAGCGTGCACCGCACAGCTGCACCTGATTTTATATCCTCGTGCATGTGTCAGCGTTGCCGCTGCTGTCTGTAGTGGCACCCTCGCGTGCATTTTTTGTTCAAGCCTTGATGAAGGGTTTGAAGAAATAAAGGCAGTATGGTGCCGCTAATTTCTCCTTTTAGCATCCTGCTTCTTGCGGAGCATAGTAGCCCCTGCAGCTCAGTTCTAATTGTTAACGCGACGGCGGACACCGATTGCAAAACCTTGCTTCTACCTGCGGCAGCAAGCATTGGAACAGTTCGAGATAACACAAAGCCGCAGAAGGCCACTTTGCGCGAGTCATCTAAAGGCGTCAGAGAAGGCAGTGCGGCATGCGATAATTACCCCGAAGAAAGAATGAAAGCGAAGCGCGGCGGACGCGCGTGCCAGCCCAGCCGCAGCCGCTGCGTAGAAAATGGCCCACATGCGACGGAGCAGAGAAAACGACGCCAAGTGGACGTTTAGTCTACGAGCACCACAGCGACGTCAGGCAAAGCTACATGTCAGGCCAGCAGATATGATGGGACGCGCATGCGCACAGCTGCTCTAGCGGCCCCCTCGACAGCAGGCACCGCGTCCGTAGACGGCCCGTCGATGCAATTTGGCACGCGGTCCCGTGGTTCGTGTACTTTTGCTCACGGGTGTACATCGCATTTGCGTTGAAAACCAAGACTTCATAGATAGACTCGATCACCTTAAAGAAACCCTATCAAACAGGAACCACCCACACAGTGACCTTCAAAGAGCCTACACCGCTGCAACCAAACTTGATCGAGCCGAGGTCCTCAAGCCCCGCCCGAGGATCACAAGAACAACAATGCCTCTTCTTACTACTAAATTTTCAAACCCACTCCCAAACGTGAATAACATCCTCAGTGAATACTACCCAATTCTCACCACCAACCGGAAACTTAATAAGATTTTTCCCGACCATCCCAGAGTAGCCTACAGACGCAACACTAATTTTAATTATCTTCTTGTGCACGCCAAGCTAAATACAAAGAGCAAGTTGGGAACCAGTCCCTGTGGCCGCCCCAGGTGCTCTACATGCAAAGACATTCAATCTACTACAACAGTAAAAAGAACAGCGTCAAATTACGCACACAAGGTAACTTCGGATTTCACCTGCACATCAAGCAACGTAGTCTACTCTCTAGAATGCGCTGCTTGTAGCAAACAATACATAGGTGAGGCTGGAGAACAAATTCATTTAAGAGTCAACGGTCACCGCGCGGACACAAAACACAATTCACCTAAAGCAGTAGCCGACCACTTTAATGAACATGGTCATATATTTGACAAAGCAAGGCTCTATATACTACAAAAAAAATTCCGTTCCCCTCGCGAAAGGAAGTATACGGAATCATACCTCATAGACAAGTTTAATTGCCTACACCCGACGGGAATTTATTTGGCACGTGGCAACTTCGAATCTTTAAAAGCGGTTACTTAAATCTGAAATTCTCATATCATCAGCCAAGACACGAAAGACTGTGCCACCAGCTAACCTTAATTCTTAACCTCATTTACTCTTCCATTTCGAAAATTTTTTCCTGCCTATATACTCAATTTAATATATTCTTTCAGGTTTCTACGTCTATAACAACTGTATGACCAGCTTCTCCCATGTACACTTGCCCGCGCCCGCTTCTGCGCACGTCACGCTCCTGTTTGTTATTCCGGTATCGGTTTTCCCCCTCTCTTTTCTCTTCTTTATATATATTTTGAAACACCCTCACCAACACATTCCGAAGTCAATATGCCTTTTTCGGCGCCTCAACCCAAGGTATCGCCATTTCTGGATGCCGCCATAACGACACCTACGTTGAGCGACTGGGGCAATGCCCCTTGAAAGACCATGCCGCTGCCTTTCAGTCACCCCATACAATGAACCGCAGACATGTCGTCGCCATCTTGACTATTTCAAAATTACTCGACGTATTGCTGCTATGCTACTCAAGTCACTCCTTCCACTCATCTTTTTTTTTGTCTTTTGTGTTACTCCCGCACTGACCGCCTGACCGGCACTTCTAATGCCACAAGAACGTGCCGCTAACGACACCCCTGAATGCTTCCTAACCTCTCGCCTCCCCAGCGCGCTCCCAGGCACCCGACTTTCTTAAAAATTATTATCTCTTTCTTGTTCTTTCTCTCTTTTTTTTGCATTGGTGTCGCCCTGGCTTTTTTTTCTCTGCTTTCCTTTCTTTTCTTTTCTTCCCACGTTCCCACTCTCCCGCTTTTGTCCCCTCGTCTTGGGAACGAAGCTCACAGACGTCGGACGACAGCGCTCGTTTCCACTGAAGTCTCTCCCTTTAAATCCAGCCGCCAGTGACAACACCCGCACGGGACGGCACTGCACTAACCTTTTAAAACTAACATGCCGAGGATGACGAGGCTGCCTGTCACGAAGATAGATACCCCTACCGAAACGTTGGCCAGCCTTTCTGAGGCACATTATCTCTGTTTACAAACTTTATACCACACTACGAGCAATAAAACTAATGTATTAAATATTTTACATTATTATGCTAATTACCCTTCTAGTTATTTACATTACGGAAGATACGTAAATTAGCGAAATATAGCCGGTGTGTTCGCAAGGCCTACAAATTCTGAGGACTGCACCAGTTTCAAGATACTAGTTTTTAAAGTGTTCCATGAAATGCATTGGCGTTCCAGTTGCTTCATTTAAGAAGGCTTTGTTTTAGGCATTGAAGCGCGAAAGTACAAAATTAACTGGAATACAAAAGCGTTGCGTTGGATGCTATTATTTTTTAGAAGGCACACCGAAGAGTCGTACATGATGCAGGAACTGATTCTTACCGCAAGTGAAGCTTTTCATGACTGCTTTTTTAATATACCTTATAGTTCAGCGCTGGCTTCGTTCGCCTTCTTCCTCTTGCGATGCTCCTTGAGTTAGCTTGAATCCGATGTCGTTGTAGGCTATGTTTTTGTGACAGGCGACTGGCCTACGTAGTAAAACGTTTCCTTCTTTTCTGACCGTCAGTGTGGGGTCACAATGGCAATATAACTACAGTGTCCTTATTCAGAGACCATTGGCGTCGAACGTAAAAATGTAAACTCATACACCTATTTCCCGAAAATTGTTGTTCGTAGAGTGCACAAATAAAACTCGCGCTTCGAGCATTCGATTATTATTCAGAAAAGTAGCACGACGCCAACGACTAAAATTACCCTTTTGTGCAATGCGTAAAAAGGTTCGCTCGTGTCAGTAACAGCTCTCACTACAATATTTGTAATGGAATTTCACGCAAGCCAGTGGAGCTATTCCAAGTAACACAAAGTGTGCGGGGACAGTTACGACTGCCAGCGAAACAGCAACCACAGGTTACCTATAATGTTCAATTTTTTTCGTAAGTGTCACTTTGCCATTACTTACATCTTATTCGATTCACTTGATCATTAGAACATTACACAGGCTGAAATCTTTGATTAAATTATATTGATACGGAACAACCGCCACAGTGTAGCTGCACTGAGGAGGAAGAAGACGACGTGTGCCCCCTTGATATAGCGTCGCCATTTTGGCCTCCGTTAGCTCCCTGTAAATAGATTGTAAATAGCATTGGGCATCAGCTACACGTAACATTAATTTGGTGGAGGCGGACGTTCCCTGTACCCGTCACAGAGCTCCGCAGCGGTCGCAACGGCGACAGTGCAACTTCGGCTCCTGCTGGCGGCACTTCATCTACGCAAGCGTCTCCGCCGGTAGCCGCGACATACGATGCCGTTTCCCCTCCACGGGATTCTGATGTTTTCACCGGCATCGGCAGACCTGATGTTGACGACTAGCTCCGCTTATACGAGCGTGTCAGTACCAGTCACAGGTGGGATTCGACTAGTAGGCTTGCCAACATTCTTTTCGACCTCGACGGAGCTCCACTTGCATGGTTCCAGACTCACGAAGAGGAGATCTCGAGTTGGGATCTCTTCAAAAAAAAGCTCCGCGACCTTTCTCCGTTCGAACGCTAAGTCAATGCCAAGAAAGCCCTTGCCAAACGTTTACAGACGTTGACCGTGTCCTACGCGCCACACATTCTCTACGTCTTGGCCCTTTGTGCCAAGGCTGACCCGAACATGTCTGAGGACGATGAGGTTAATCACGTCTTCAAAGGCATTGCTGACGACGCCTTCAATTCACTGCTGTTTACAAATGCCGCCAGCATCTATACAATCCTCAAGGAGTGCCACCCTCTCGAGCATGCTAAAAGCCGCCGGGTATCCCAGCACATCACGCGACTTCTCAACACATCTGCTATGTCATCTTGTGACGACCTCTTCCACCAGCGGTCGCGATGTCACAACTTGACCCGCATCATAATTCGTCGTGAGGTCTAAGCAGCGCAACCGGCGGCCCCTTCATTCCCGTCACCTGATCATTCCCCGGTGAAAATCTCCTTGATCCAGGCCGTTGTCCATCAAGAGTTGTCCAACGTCGGCCTGCAATCTCTTCGTTCCGTGCGCTCGGAACGCCTTTCTCCACGCACGTCCCCACCCCTCTCTTCTTCCTCCTCTTATGGGCAGCGCAACCCCTCCGAATGGCGAACCGTGGACGACAAGCCGATCTGTTTTAACTGCCAACACATTGGATATGTCGCTCGCCACTGCCGCAGCCGCTGGACTTCGCCGACGCGCTATTCTCCTGATTACCACCCTCGTCCCTCTAGCGCGTCCTTTTTCTTCGCTCCTTCTATGTCCGCCCCATCAGGGACCCTGCGACACCTTTGACACGACCCCGCTACTCCCGTCGCCTTCTCCCTCCCGCCGTCAATCTCGTTCGCCCCCGTCACGCCGTGTTCCTTCTCCGACCTACTCGCCGCACCCCCGACCGGAAAACTAGACAGTGCAGCTTCTGGAGGTGAAGCTGCAGTGACGACATTGGCACGAAATCCTCGCTTCACCTTACCCACGAACAAGAATCTTTTGGACGTTCTCGTCGACAACATTTCTGTGTGCGCGTTTATTGACACCGGGGCGCATGTGTCCATTATGAGTGCTGCTCTTCGCCGTCGGCTCAAGAAAGTTCTGACGCCTGCCCCGAACCGAGTTGTAGAAGTCGCTGACGGAGACTGTCGCTATTGTTGGCATGTGCTCTGCCCGACTCAACATTGCTGAGAGACACACCGTCGTCTTCTTCACCGTCATCGAGCATTGCCCTCACGAACTCACCCTCGGTCTGGATTTCCTTGCCAATCATTCTGCCCTCATTGACTGTTTGGCAGGGCTACCAGATATCTCCAACCACAGATAACCAAATTGACGTGCTCAGTAGCCCAAATGTAGCCAAAAGCAAAACATTTTTGGTAGTCCAAAAGTAGCACTAAAGGCTTTGTCTTATTGTGAAGTCATTTCTTAAGCATATTGAACCAATTTTCGGCAAGAATACATACATATTAGTTTTTCCACGCATGACCACACATGACCTCCGCGCGCATCGTCACGGAGTTCATGCGGCGCGGAAAACAGATGCTGCACAAGCGCAAGAATTGCGAAAATGACTGCGTGCAGGCGAAGTCATGATAAGGCAAATGCGGTCTTCATTGAAAATGTAGTGTTTATTTTTCCCAGAGCACCGAAAAATCACGAGAACAACAACACACAAATAGCACCGCGCAATAAACACGCTAACTAATGGCAGGAATTCAGACACTCAGTATTATTACTTACAGCTCATGGTAATTGCGCTTAACACCACACCATGCACTAAACGAAAAACTACAAAAAATTGGAAGACAAAGTCTAACACAATAGACGATGGTTGATACAAAATCTAGTACGATATACATACATAAAACATATATGCTATGATTAAGCATCACGAGCTTACAGCGAAGTGGAACTGCTTGGTCCGTACAAAATATCAGACCTGAAACGGGACAAAATTCCTGGCCTGGTTTAAAATCCTTAATTGCAGTAGCCTCCGTCCATTGCCACGCCAAACTTCACGTGGAGGAGCACTACGAATGTCTCGTTCGACATTATAAATCAAAGCTCGGTTTTAATGAGCGAGACCTGGCTGAACACTCGTTCGACGGCGGCATTTGGTGCGGGTAGTGATAGCAAAGACAGGAAGGGGGTTCGGAGTTGTTTAGGGAACTGATGGCTGTGGTGGGTGGCTCTGGAACAACGGAAAAGATATGCTCTATGTTGGCATTGGAGCAGGGGCAATTCGGGCAGGAAGAGTTCGAGCGGATTGCCACGTAGGCGCCATGTGGCAGGCAGAAAATTCGGCAAATTTCGGTTAGGTTCAGCTCGGTGTTCTCTGTTCTGGCGCCAAGGTCACCCGCGGCGCACCGTCATCGGGAGCTAAAAGCATCTCATGCTTAAAACGTAGGGCGCCAAAAGCTCGCTTGTGGAGGCAGCAACAGTCTATGTTCGCTGACGCGCGCTGGTAGCGTAATTCGCGGATGGAGACGTGTTTCCTGAGGTCGGCTTTCTTAATTAAAATTATCAAAAGGCCGCGATCCTTGACCTTTTGACATGCATATGTGTTCTCTGACATAGAACTTGCCAATTTTGATTTTGTAGCAGACGCGCTCAACTTCTCTAGCCTGCTGTCGTCTGCATTTTGATTCCAGCGTGTTTTTGATTCGTGCTTAACTATTTTTACTTTCTTTACACAGAAAAGAGATGTGGCCCAACAATAACCACATAGCCAAAAGGAAAATTCTGACGCCAACTCCTACAAAATGTAGCCCAATTTGGCTAATAATAGCCCAATATCGCAGCCATGCTGTTCGCCCGGCTCACTTCGCCTTGACTTGCCTCTACTTTCCGACCCTCTGGAGCCGCCTCTACGCCATTTGAGCTGCATGGATTTTTTTCGCCTACCGCATTACTCTGTGACACACGTCCACTTGCTGTCCTCACCAGCAGTACCTGACGTAATTACGTGGTCGCACCGATTCCGGCCATTATGCTTGCACATTGTGTTACCGTGCCGCACACTGTGCTTACAATTACTGGCACCCGCACTTGCCTTCCCGTTGTCAATTTCGTGCTAACCGCGCAAGTTCTGCCTCAGGGGATCTCAATGGCTATAATTAGCGCTTTGCCGGATGATGAGGTTGAGCCATTCACACTGGAAGATCGCGACAGCTCAGCCCATACCGTGACCACATCGCATGGTACTGACGTCGACATTGAGAAGATGGTTTCCTCTCAACTTACACCTGCTCAAGCTGAAGCCCTTTGCCGCATTCTTGAAGGCTATCGCAACATTTTTGACTTTGACAATCGACCCTTATGTCAAACGTCAGTTGTGGCCCCTCGCATAAATACTGGTGATGTGAACCCTATTCACCGACGTCCATATCGTGTTTCTGCGTCGGAACGAGATGTTCTCCAGCAAGAAGTAAAAAAAAATACTTGAAAAGGACATTATCGAGCCTTCCTGTAGTCCCTGGGCTTCTCCCGTAGTACTTGTCACAAAGAAGGATGGAACGTGGCGCTTTTGTGTAGATTATTGCAACCTGAACAAAATGTCAAAAAAAAACGACGTGTACCCTTTTGCACGTATTCATGACGCTCTAGACAGCTTGTATGGTGCCACCTTTTTTCATACTATCGACTTGCGGTCCGGCTATTAACAGATATCCATCCACAACATGGACCGAGAGAAGACTGCATTTGTTACTCCTAACGGGCTTTTCAGTTCAGAGTGATGCCTTTCGGTCTCTCTAACGCGCCCGCCACCTTCAAACGAATGAAGGACCCTGCTTCAGGGGTTCAAGTGGTCCACCTGTTTGTGCTATCTGGACGACGTCAGCGTTTATTCGCCCACATTCGACACGCATCTAGACCGTCTTTCAGTGATTCTTGACGTGTTCCGCGGCGCTAGTCTCCAGTTGAACTCGTCAAAATGTCACTTCGCTCGCTGCCAGATCACCGTCCTTTCCTGTTCCGAAGTCTACCAAGGACGTCCGTAGCTTAGTAGGGCCGTGCTCTTATTTCCGACGCTTTGTGAAGGATTTTGCGACCATCGCACGTCCCCTTACCGACCTCTTGAAGAAAGACGCCCCTTTTTCTTGGGGTCCTGCCCATGCCGCATCTTTTTCGCAGCTCACTACTCTCCTTAGCGCGCCTCGAATTCTGGCCCACTTTGAGCCGTCTGCCTCAACGGAAGCTCGAACTGATGCCAGTGGTCACGGCATAAGAGCAGTTTAGTACAACGCCAGCGTGGACATGATCGCGTTACAGCCTATGCCAGCTGACTTCTATCACCCGCCGAGCGCAATTATTCAATCACAGAGCGCGAGTGCCTCGCTCTTGCGCGTTATGCCTGAACGAATGTGCCTTCTCCGCGGTGTATGAGATGGGACGCTTGCGCCAGGATGCCGATTCTTTGTCCCGTTAGCCCGTCGACGAACCGGCTGATGCGGACGCCATCGCTTGCGTTTTCTGTGTCCCAGTTGCTTCAAATCGGCAACGAGCAACGCCGCAATCCTTCATTACGAGCCCTCATCGACCACCTGGAGTCAACGCCTGGAGACGACTCTCTCCCGATGTTTCTCCTCAAGTAGGGGACATTATACTTCGGCAATTTCGATCCACACGGCCTTGACCTTCTGATCGTCATTCCATCACACCTGCGTTCGACTATCCTCCACCAACTTTGCGACGCTCCCTTGGCTGGACAGGTGGTCGTCTCGCGCACATACGACAGTGGACGCCGCCGATTCTTTTGGCCGGGTTTCGCACGCTCCGTGCGGCGCTACGTTGCCGCTTGTGAGCCCTTGTAAGCGCCTGAAGAAACCCTCCACACTTCCAGCTGGATGTCTCCAGCCGATCGACATCCACCCAAATCATTTTTCCGTGTTGGTCTAGACCTTCTTGGACCGTTTCCTCTCTCGGGCTCTGGAAATAAATGGGTCGCCATCGTTACTGATTATGCTACGCGGTACGCAATCACCAGAGCCCTCCCGGCAAATTGTGCTACTGACATTGCTGACTTTCTTCTCTATGAGATCATTTTAGTGCACGGTGCTCCGTGCCAATTACTCACTGACCGTGGCCGCAGCTTTCTCTCGGCAATCGTCGAGGCCGACATGCTTTCGAAGTACGTTGCGACCGACCACCACGACTGGGATATTAACTTACCATATGTGACGTTCGCGTATAATTCTTCGCGTCACGGCTCCGCCAGCTATTTACCATTCTATCTCCTATATGGCCGAGAATCCGCGTTGCCCTTAGACACTTTGCTGCCCGCCGCCACACATTAAGCCACTGAATACGCCCGCGACACGATCTCACACGCCGACCATGCACGCCAGCTCGCCCGCACCCGTCTCGAGGCGTCACAGGAGCATCAGAGACGCCTCTATGGCAGTCCCACCATCGTGACGTGCGCTTTCTTCCGGGTTCTCTGGTGCTTCTCTCGTCACCCATTCGACGTGTGGGCCTTTTCGAAAAGCTGCTGTTGCGCTACACTGGCCCATACCATGTGGCGCGACAAGTCACCGACGTCACGTATGAAATCATCGCCATGGACCTCTCAGTGTCATCGTCAGCTGAAAGTGGCATCGTTCACGTGGCGAGACTACAGCCATACCACAAAACTTTCACCGCGGATGTGATGATTAAGCACCGGGATGGTGCTTCTACTGCCGGGGGTGATGATACAGAACAGCCGCCACAGTGTGGCTGCACTGAGGAGAAATAAGACGACGTGTGCCCGCTTGATATAGCGTCGCCATTTTGGCTTCCGTTAGGTCCCCTGTAAATAAATTGTAAATAGCATTGTGCATCAGCTACACTTAACATTATGTCTTCTACTTTTTGCCACTAGCATTTCTCACTATGCATGTGTGAATGAGTTACGCTCCAAGCGCATTTCTCACGTCAACGTCGTTATCGCCGTTATGTTTGGTATAGAGAGATAGAGAGAGAGAAGGGAAGACGGAAAGGCAGGGAGGTTAACCAGGCTGAGTCCAGTTTGCTACCCTACACGTGGGGAGGGGAATGGAGAGTGAGAGAGAGAGATCTTAGGTGTAGGATGTCTATAGTCGGGCACTCAAGTCTGTTGTCCTCAGGTAGCGAAAAAGCGCTCGAACTGCTTTCTGGGCTAATGAACTGTGAGGCCAGGCTCCCAAGATCTTCGCTTCCGTAAATGGCCTGTCATCCAGTCTATTTAAGGCACACTGGAGAGGTTCACGTTGCTTATCGAAGCGAGAACAGTGGCACAGAAGGTGACTGATGGTCTCTTCACACTTGCACTTAGCGCACATTGGTGAATCCGCCATTCCAATAAGATAGCTGTAGGAGTTGGTGAAGGCTACACCTACCCACAGCCGACACAGCAGTGTAGCGTCACGCCGTGGAAGGTTCGCTAGTAATGTAAGTTTCAGTGATGGGTCGAGGCTGTGTAAACGACACTTAGAGTTCTGTGGTGTATGCCAGCAACCTAACGGGATGGTTCGAGCGAGACTGCGAAGCTCTCTTACAGCGTCGACTCTGGATAAAGGTATAAGGAGTGTCGGTGAGCCAGCCTGGGCACGTCGGGCAGCGTCATCGGCGAGGTGATTACCAACGTTGCCATAATGTGCCGGCAGCCACTGAAATATGATATCATGTCCTCGTTCAGAAGCGCAATGGCAGGTTTCGTTGATTTGTGACACCAGCTGTTCATAATTGCCACGTCGTAAACTTCGCAAGCTCTGGAGGGCTGCTTTGGTGAGAGGTTAATTCATTAGTGACGCCTACCCAGTACATGCAGTTGCTAGAGCTAAGTGGATTCGTTGCCTATCAGTATTGGAGAAACTTAAGGCGTATTTCACGCAATCGTAGAGCGGCAAATTCGCAGTGACACATATCTAGTTACCTCAGTTGACGTAAAAACGTTCATTGAAGGGCAGCACACACCTACTGGCACGTACCCAGTGACCAAAATTGGTATCAAATAGGATCACTGAAGTTCTGCGAAGGCCGAGTGGCACATGCCTCGATCGTGCTCCAAATCACCGCGAGACGTTTTCATTAAACAACGGTGCCAACCAGACTCGCATTTACAGTGACCTATTTTGGCGTGATAGTGGTTCATTGAAAAGCGGCACGCATGTACCTATTGGCATAAAGTCAGTTATCCCATTTTATTCGATCGTTGCTTTCTCACCCTCTTATCCAAGCAGCCTAATGCACTAACGATCCGACCACTGACTGCTCAGTGATCCAGGTAGATTACAAAACGGATAGTTACGATCATACATAGATAAAACCAGAGACAAACATACATACAAACATACATAGATAACTGTACCACGAAAGATCTATGACGACGATGGCTGGTCGATAACGGCACGACCACCAGGCCATCACGATGATGGTCTCACAATGCAGGAATGATAGCTACTGACAATGACGGCATGACAAGTGAGTGAGTGAGTGAGTGAGTGATTGATTGAGTGAAGAAACATTATTGCTGGCCCGGCGGACGCGAACTCATCGCACACCCGGTTAGTCCCACATCGGGACCAGCAGGTCTAGCCCACTTGCCCGGTCACGGGCACGCCGGACAGCCAGGATTTGATTGTCTATAGCGGGGCTACGCAGAAGGGGTATGTCTATCCGCACTCCCAGAAGATGTGTGCTAGGTTGGAGGTCTGCCCGCAAGATGGGCAGGTGTCGTCGCGATATACGTCGGGGTAAGCCTCCTGGAGAACGGACAGACGCGGATATGTGCTGTTCTGTAGAAGTCTAAGCGAAATGGCTTGCGCCCAATTCAACTTGGGGGGGAAGGGTTGGACAGACCTTTCTAGAAATGTAGTAGAATTTATTAGCCTCGTTGTGAGTAGCGGGAGCGTCGCTATGACGGTAGGGAGGAGGGTAGTCGGCGCTCCTTACAGAGGAAGCGCAGTCCGTGAGGTCACGCGCAGACTCGTGAGAAGAATCATTGACGTTCGAGGGAGCAACGTGAGCGGAAAACCAATAAATCGAATGATGCGCGACCGCATATCAACTCGAGCGGCTAAGAAGACGAGCAGCTTGCTTGGCGATGAAACCGTTCTGGAAAGCCCTAACTGCCCTTTTGTAATCGCTATAGATCTCAGACCCATGACCGTATAGCAGGGCGAGGACGATGGTGGCTTGCTCGGCGACTTAGGGGTCTGAAGTGCGAATTAAGGCGCTATTGGAAATCTTGTCGCTGGAGTCGACCACGACTGCGAAGGTTTTCCCATCGCGGTACTCCACGGCGTTCACGAAGCTTGCTCTAAGGTCATGTTGCTTGATCTGTTTGAGGATGGTTGCTGCTCTGGCCTTGCGTCTGCCTTCGTTGTGGACGGGATGGATGTTTCGGGGCACAGGGGCCACTGCGAACTTGTCTCAAATGCACCTACGGATTGGGGTACTGACCATCGGGAATCCCGCAGCGTGGTAACCCAGCTCTACGAGGGTGCGTTTACCTACCGCTGTGTTGGTCAGGCGAGTGAGTTGCACGAGCTCTTGGGTTTCGGCAATATCCTCTGCGGTGTATTGTACCCCCAGCTTGAGGAGATACTCGGTATGGGTCCTGATGGGTAGCCCGAAAGCCCTCTTGACTACTTTGTGGATGAGAGCGTTGAACTTGTCTCGCTCATCTTTGAGCCAGTTTTGCATAGAAATCGTGTACGTGAAGTGGCATAGTACGAAGGCATTGATCAGCCTGAGCAGATTGTTTTCCTTCATGCCTAGGTGCCGGTTTGCGATTCTGCGAACGAGGCACAAAGCGTTCTTCATCTTTGCGATGATCTTACTTAGAGCCGTTTCGTTCTTGTCGTTGACTTCGACAAACATGCCCAGGACCCGAACAACGTCGACCCTGTGTATCACACCAGGCTCGACGGCCATCTAATATGCGATGCTTGGTTATTTTCATGGCATCTTGCGTCGAGAGTCCGGCGCGAAAGCCGATCATGTTGTACGCGTAAACATCGTTGTCTTCAACGTACCCGTTGAACCTGTTGAGGACAACGCGTTCCATAACCTTGCCGACGCAGGAGATTAGAGAAAGCGGCATAAGGTTCTCGATGTTCGGGGCCTTGCCGAGCTTAGGAATGAGCACCGTGCAGGCCGTCTTCCATTCTGCAGGAACAATTCCGCTCTTCCAGGGCTTGTTGATCTTGTAGGACATAAAGACGATCGACGTGTCGTCGATGTTTCTCAACATTCTGTCGGTGACTCTGTCCGGACTCGGTGGAGATTTGTAGCTGATCGCGAAGATGGCCTGTCTGGCCTCCGCAATGGAGAAGTCTTCATCCAGCTCGGGGCGTAGAGGGCCTCGGTAGTCCGGGAGTTGGGTCGCCAGATCCCCGTTGCGGTGGAGGGGCAGGTACTCTTTTATATGAGTTTTGAGACAAGTTCATCGACCGTGTGAGACCTGGTGGCTTCTGGAAACGCCCGCGCCAACGCATGCCTCTGATTTGATTTGGAGCCGCTTTCGTCGAAAAGGTGCTTAAGGATACTTGCCGTTTAGCATCTGTCCGTCAATGAATTCACAGAGCTCGTCCCACTGCTCCTGGCAGAGTGCTTTGCAGTGGTCATCGATAACCTTGTTGAGGTCCTAGTGCATGCTTCGGAGTCTGCGATTGAGCCTTTCACCTTTGCATCAGAGGAGCAGGGCGTTTTTGGCCTCGATCAGGTGGACGAGTCGGCTGTCTAACTGGTCGACGTCAAATCGGTTTCCACTTTCTAGTTCGCCATGGAAGCGTCGTTCCAGATGCCATCGCACCACTCTTCGAGAGTGGCAGGGTGCCCTAGCTCTCCCGGGTTCTTCGCGAATCTTGCCAAAATGCACCCAATTGATGAACGTGAATTCCCTGGCCCTACTCCGAAACACCTTGAAGTTGGACTGTAGTGATCGCTGCCGAACTCCATGGTGGTGTTCTCTCTGCCCACGTCCTCGACGTTCCTAACGACAGCGAGGTCGAGTGTCGAGTCCCAAATGACAGAGTTGCCGATGCGCGTAGGAACATTCTTGTCAGTGGCTGGAGTGAGGTCCATCTCGTTGGCGTCTTGCAACAGGTTGTGCCCCTTGGTAGTGTCGTAGACGTAACCCCAGATGCCGTACGGTGCGCTGAAGTCACCGACGACGACCAAAGGTCGAGGACCGGCCAAGTCTGTCGCTTTCTTGAGTATGGTCTTGAACTGCTGGCGCGAGTCCCTGTGGTCACTATAGATATTGAGGAGGAACATGCTGTTTCGGCGCTGATTCCGCTGCGGTACGTCGAGCAGGATCTCAACTATGGCATATTCGGTTCTACCACTCGCCAGCTAGAGGTCGTGGGTGAGATGAGTCAGCCTTTAATCGATCAAGGTGCAAATCTCTCGACCCGCGGGCTGGGCCGACACGGCCATGCAGCCCTGGAGCGAGGCGGCGGAAACTAATGTTTCCTGGAGAGCAATGACCGGAGGTTAAAGACCTTAAAAATTGCTGCAGATGGGCTTTCTTGTTAAAATACCCCCTGCAGTTCCATTGATAAATGTGAAAAATCTCTTTGAATCTATCCATTATGGCTGACCGGACGCACAGCCACCTAAAGGGGCAGTTAGGGCTGCGCAAAACTGGAACCTCCTGTCGCCGCGCTCATGGGATACTGAAGTCTAGCTTCCTTTAGTATGGCGGAAACCTTTAGCGGTTGTACGACGAAGGCGGATGAAGCCTTTGCGCCTCAATGGCGTCTATGCGATCTGCGAGAGCTCCGAGGCCCTTGGTGGCGTACCGGAGCGCAACCTGAATTTGGCGAACGCTATCAGTGAGGAAACTGACGCTGGCGGTGACCTGTTTGAGACCGTCTGCCAGCCCAATAAGAGTTTGCTTAATCTCGCTGACTTCTGCGCACAACGCTCCCGATTCACATGTTTGTTTGACTACTCCCCTGCGTTTGGGAGACTTCTCAGTACCGTCTACCAGAGCTGGCATTGGAGTCTCGGTGGCCCTGACTCACGCACTGTTTTGTTAACTAGCCTCTTGATCATGTTCTTGAGGCCGTCGTTCTCTTTGCATAAGCGAATGACTTCCGCTTCCCTAGCTTGCTCTCCCAGAGAGCACACAGTCTTCAAAACGCCGTGTTATTGGATTCATCGTCTCAAACAGATTTTTGACCAAACTCTACGCTTTAAAAACGTCGCAAGCAGGATAGCTTAAAAATGAGGGGTGAATACGTTTGGAAGACGTTTTCACAAAACTGGCCGTATCTGTGAGCGTTGGCCAGCTGAGAGACCGGCCCTCTTTGCTTGTTCGGCTGTTTGGACACTCTCATCCACCCAGACATTATCTGCCCTGTGAATTAAGTTAACCCACGTTTCATGACGATATGAAAATGTGCCTGCCTTGACGCTGCAATTCTCTAATTTGCCTCAAGTACATGCACCGGCACTGAACTTGTGAGTATAGTCTCAATAAAGAGGGCGTTGCGGGGCATTTTGTCAAAGCGAAAACCTATCTTGCTGAGAATGCGAGGCAATGTTGCTGGTTTATGCAAACGCAGGGTTTCAGCTTCGTTTAAAAAAATTAAATTATGGGGTTTTACGTGCCAAAATTACTTCCTAATTATGAGGCACGCCGTAGTGGAAGGCTCGGGAAATTTCGACCACCTGCGGTTCTTTACCGTGCACCTAAATCTAAGTACACCGGTGTTTTCGCATTTCATCACCATCATCATCATCATCAGCCTGGTTACGCCCACTGCAGGGCAAAGGCCTCTCCCATACTTCTCCAACTAACCCGGTCATGTACTAATTGTGGTCATGTCGTCCCTGCAAACTTGATCGCATCTGTCCACCTAACTTTCTGCCGCCCCCTACTACGCTTCCCTTCCCTTGGAATCCAGTCAGTAACCCTTAATGACCATCGGTTATTTTCCCTCCTCCTTACATGTCCTGCCCATGCCCAGTTCTATTGCTTGATTTCAACTAAGATGTCAATAACTCGCGTTTGTTCCCTCACCCAATCTGTTTTTTTTTTCTTATCCCTTAACGTTACATCCATCATTCTTCTTTCCATAGCTCGTTGCGTCCTTGTCGTAAGCCTCCAGGTTTCAGCCCCGTACGTGAGTACTGATAAGACACAGCTATTATACACTTTTCTCTTGAGGGTAAATGGCAACCTGCTGTTCGTGATCTGAGAATGCCTGCCAAACGCACCCCAGCCCATTCTTATTCTTCTGATTATTTCAGTCTCATGATTCGGATCCGCGTCCCCTACCTGCCCTAAGTAGATGTATTCCCTTACCTCTGCCAGTGCCTCGCTACCTATCGTAAACTGCTGTTCTCTTCCGAGACTGTTAAACATTACTCTAGCTTTCTGCAGATTAATTTTTAGACCCACCCTTCTGCTTTGCCTCTCCAGGTCAGTGAGCATGCATTGCAAATGGTCTCCTGAGTTACTAAGCGGCGGCCGCATTTCGGCCCCCTCGAAATGCGGCCGCTGTGGCCGGGATTTGATCCCGCGACCTCGTGCTCAGCAGCCTAATACCATAGCCACTGAGCAACCACGGCGGGCTCATCTTTGTTTAAGGGAGAAGGAAGCTTTAGCACCATCGGGATTTCATTCCCCTTGAAGTAGTCATGCCCTACTTAACGCAGCATGCTCAAGTGGAAATCCTCGAGTCTCCTTTTCCGTTTGCAAGCTCTGCCGCCACGGCAAAGCCACTTCAGGGACGCCACCTCCGCGCTGCTTTGATGTTAAGAAACCCACTGGTGCAGGGAGAATTCGTTTGCTTTTGCGAAAACGCGGTTATCTTTACGACAGCGTTCATACTGGCACTGTTACCGAGTTCTTTTTTGACCGATCCAAACACATTTAGCATTACAGACCTTGCTTCTTTAAAAAAATACTGGATCTTTGACATGTAGCGCTACGGAGATTGATCCGACGCCCGTTAAGCGGTCGTCGCGTATTGTACTAGAGTGGAGATGACATCATTAGCGCAATGAACATTTAGTCTATTAGTGAGTTCCGCACCGTCATCGCATCACCGGCATCATGTTGTGATGCGAACAGCAAAGGTAATATGAAACCATTCTTACGGCTCGGGACCACCTCAGTAGTACTAGCAGCATCGAAATAAACAACTGATCTAAATAATGACGACAAAATACAATTACTGTTTGGCCCTCAGTGGGAGATTCGGTGAAAACGAATTTAGCGACATATTTTTTGTCCTGGCGGAGAGCCAGTAATAAGCACAAATTCGTGTCAGAGTGGACAGGCTGGGCTGTATGGGCGGTGCCATGTTGCTATATACGTGCATGCGCGGAGGGTCTATAACACTATTGCTATAACACATCACGCAAGAAGCTAAACTGAAACACTCTTTTCTCGTTAAGGATCACAGTTACGCCTGGTACTATATTCAACTGCCCATGGATATTGCCTCTGTACACCTCATACCTTCGGCAGCACTGCAGGTTAGTTGTGAGATAGAGTACAAAACAGGGACACAAAGGAAGAACGAAAAAAAATGCAGGCGAACGCTTGGCTGCCTTCCTATGAGTGTCCCTTATTGCACCAGTGTTTTTCTTGATAATAGCCACAGGCAAAAAAGGATGAACGGGAAACGTTTGCGCCACTTCAACGTCAGACTTGGTTGAAATAAAGATACCCGCAATTTTCTTTTGCCAACCCCTCCAGTGAATGACAAAATTCATCTTTTCCACTTACCCAAAAGCTGCAACACAACGGCGAATCCTAGAACGGCAAGCTGTTTCGGTCGCTTTCGGATATAGAGTGTGCTGCTTGACAGAAAATTTGCGTTCTCCAAAAACAAAGGATTGCAAGTGGGTTATCGCGACACGCTCGTCTTATTATTATTTTTTTCTTTTTTGCTGTCCGATTCCATTCTCAAGCGCAGATGCAATGCGACGCGAAAAAGCCTCTCAGAAATAATGCTGTCTAAAATAACGCAGCAGAGGCATTACAGCGAGCCATCCGTCACCGCCGTCATCACACCGGATCGAATGTTGTTCTTGACGGCTTTAGGGCATAATAGGAATACACGGCTTCAATTTCTATTCTGTAAACAACAGTATTGTAGCTCCCTGCGGCTGACTCATCGCGAAGACCTATTTCTACGAAGTTATTTCATAAATTCGAAATAACGACAAAGCAAAAAATGCACCGACGATAACGATGCTCCCTAATGCAAAATTTCAGTGCAGCTGTATGCACTTAAACGTAAAACCTATGCCCAGAGTCCAAACATTCCATATATTAGGTGTTTACAGGCAAGGCAATGGTCACAATAACCGATTTAAAAATGCACTGAGAGAAACCATCTACAGCGGGGCTCGCCAGATCAATAGAGTAGCCAATCGCAGACATGGAATGAAGGATGAATATGCAATAATTACGCTTGACTCAGGCCCTTATCGTCAGTAGAATCACATAAGCGACACTTTATCTCAAGCTGATGTCAACCGAAAGCGTCCAAATAAATGTAATACTACCGAAAGCATACAAACAAGCCCTTAGCATTCTTCCAGGCGTGGGAACAAGCAACATTCCATTCCTCGGCATCCACAATCCCGAAAACAAACTAACTGATGCACACCGACATGCTCAAATCACACGCTGCACAACCTCACTAGATGCGACAGAACCACTCTTCCAAGATTGCAATGCGCCATGGTGATAATCAACACTAACTCCTCAAGTGCTTACATAAGCGAATAACGGTGGCTGCTATTCCCCGTAACATGCAACCTGAATATCACTTTGGCAGGAGGAAAGAACAAGCCAAAGTATTACGAAGCGGATAAGGCACTTTCTCCACTGCTCGCTGGACAGATGCGGCCAAGTACAGCTGAAACTCGATTTAACGAAGGGATGACCGTGCTCGAATTATTTCGTTAAATCGGGAAGTTTTTAAAATCGAGAAAAAGTTTTCAGTCCTTCGAAATCTGAAATTGTTACGTAAAGACACGCAAAAGCTACCACGGCATCGTATTGCCGCTAATTCACCCATCTGTCGCATAAACCATGAAATAATGAAAGCAACCACCATCCCCTCTTCCGAGGCAGTGTTCAGTCCGCTGTCCCGTGCATGAGCGCGGGGCACAGCCTCGTCAAAATAAAGCTAGGGTAGTGACTAGGGCCCCTAGATGTTTTAACGCGTTAGCTTTAGAGCGTACCCTTGACGAAAAATCCGCCTGTGCCAAAATTACAAAGAGATCACCGCTTCTCTGCCTCATTTATTTAAAAAAAAACTTCGTTATTTCTAGTTCGGCTAAGTTGGTTCCGGTAATTTGGGTGCATCACAACATTGAAACCGATGGGCACCTGCCGGGGGATTGAAATTTTTTAGTTAGATTGGGAACTTTATAAAATTGAATTTCGTTAGATCGAGTTTTAACTATACCCGAATGGGGAGGGAATGGTAATCAGCGTGGCAGAACACAGACAGGAGGAACTGATATCCACCTCCATTCGCACGCAGAACGGCGCCGCAGCAGAAGAGGCCACCATTCGTCTCGCTATCTCGGCATCGACACAGGATCAGGAAATATATATTCTTGCAGATTGTTAGTCAGCGTGCCAAGCCTACGCGAACGGCCATCTACATAAAGTAACATGCCAATCAATATCCTCAACCACCTCAACCAAATATCCCGCACCACGATAACCTGGACACCGGGACACGAAGCCGTCAGCGGAAACCATCATGCACACACAATAGCCTGAGGTCACTGTAACCGGGCACTGCAAGAGATGCCAGAATCCCACAGTGTGCAACCACTACAAACTTACTATGAAATACTTAAGCACTGCCACCTTCCGAGAAAACCTCTGCCGTCACCGCAGCCATCCTTCATCAGAGCTGAAGTCACAGCCTGGATGCAACTTCTGACCAACACCTATCCTCACCTCATGCTCCCCGACGCGATGTACTCCATCCTTTATCAACCCCTTTGTCCTTTCCGTACAGAGCGAGCTACCATATACCACACCACATGGGCCTGTCTAAAAATCCCAAATAACTCCCACCAACCGAAACGCAACGCACGAAACGCAACGGCTGACAAATGACTTCGGACGTGCGCTCATGTTCAGACAATCGAAGATGAGGTCTGGCCGCATGACGGCATCATTGACGCAAGCTTCATAGAGCTTCTAATTTTACCCGGATTGGATTCGAACAGCAAGAGTGATGCGAGTGCCACTGACATGAGGGGATTGGAAGAGCTCACGTGAATGTGAACACAGTGCCAGGAGCCACTGCACCGTTGTGTCGTGTACATGTGCATATGTCGCGCGCTTTTACTAATCCGATGGTATAATAATGATTTAATTCTTACGTTTTAGATGTTAAAGACACTTTATGATGAGGCACCGTATACTTTCTAATTCAATATTTTACACCAACTCGTGTTACCTAACGTGTGCCTAATATAAGTGCATGGGCTTTAATGCTCACGGGCAGGCTCTCGACCTGAATCGCAAGTATTCAAAACTTTCTTCCCTGTTCACTTCTTGAGTGTGTTACTCAAAAAGCCTGTGGTTTTCAAGAAAGATTTACTATCTGCAATCCCTCGCCATGTCGCATGGTTCATTTGGACGTCTTTTTTACTCCTGAACATGTAGCAAAACAACAAATAAGTTGGAAGCTCACTAAACCATAAAAACAGCAAGTTTCAGTAAGCTGGTAGCGGACGTGCAATAGAAAGGTGCCCAGCGTGGTATTGACTAAGCCAACCTGGTGTCTCAGTGGCTCTAACGTCCTGCCGCTCAACAGGAAGTCGCGGGTTTGGCTCCCAGCCATGCTGTCACATTTCGAAGTTGGAAAAGAGAGAGAACGACGATTTCCCATGATATATAGGTGCACAATAAAGAAGTAAAGGGGGTCTAAAATAATCCCAAGCATTCCATTACGGAGATTCACCAATTTCAATGAGTTGTGTTGGGATGTCCAAACTTATGTCTGAATTTGCAGATTGTCTGTACTGGAAGAAGATGCACTATCGCCCTAGCATAAGAGCCGGAGAATCCGTCTAAAGGGACCAGGCGAAAAGAATATAATGAAGCATGACGTAACCTCGCGGTCGCAATACGACAATTTCTACAGAATGTGTACCTGAACGAGCAGTGGCAAATGTTTCAGCGACTCTGCCTTGACTCAGCGTCGCTTCTGAATGGCCCTGCCGCCGTTTCTCCACGTATTTATTCCGGCGGTGCTTCCAAAACCAAACCCGATACGGCGAGTGGTGTTATCTCTTACAAAAATGAGTTCAGGCTGTCTATAAAAAGTCTCTACACTTTTTATAGACGACTTTGCGTTTCTATAGATTTGGCCTTTTGCTGATACAAAGTCTATAGTCTGTCTATAGATGAAAGTCGATAAGTTTGCTATTTCTTTTTGTCTACTCAAATTCTATAGACGGTCTACAGAACAAAGTCGATAAGATGTTTGTTTCTTTTTGTTTATGTCCCCTCTATAGACTTCCTAAAGATGAAAGTCGATACAGTCTCTATTTACTTTTGTCCATTCTCTGTCTATAGATCTGCGCATAGATGAGTCGATAAGGATTCTATTTCTTTTTGTCTATAGATGGTCTGTAGAAAAAAGTCGATATGATGCTTGTTCCTTTTTTTCTACTTGCGCCCTATAGATTACGTGTAGACAAAATTTGACAGTCTTCAATCAGTGTTTATTCTGGGTCTTTAGACTGTCTATAGACGAGAGTCGATGACGTGTTGATTATTTGTGTCTATTCCAAGCCTACGTATTTCTTCACGCACATGCACACATTCACGTACGCACACACACACACACACACACAAACAGATATATATATATATATATATATATATATATATATATGTGTGTGTGTGTGTGTGTGTGTGTGTGTGTGTGTGTGTGTGTGTGTGTGTGTGTGTGTGTGTGTGCGTGTGTGTATAATGATGAAAAAGAGTAGGACAGTATATTTCACTGACGTTTCGGCTGGTGGACCAGTCTTTGTCAAATAACATGTAGATACCTTGGGGCTTCCTCATAAACCCGCGATACACGAGATAAAGTTGTGCGCAATAATAACAAGAGGAAAAACAACCTAAACATAGCAATAGCACTGGCGATAGCGATACCACACACGTAGCGCACAGTGCTGAAATGAATCGTTCGGTTACTCAATATTATACTGTAAACCACTTAAGATCAACAAAAATATTGAAAAATTATAAAATAAAAGAAACGTCGAGATAGTAAGGCACCGCGGTGCAGCACATTCAGGGTGTAGGTGAAGCGCACTTCTGAGTACTCGTCTTAGCGAGCAGGATGAATGATCAGGGCTTTCGCTGGCATATGTACAGTGGAATACAGTGTCCTGTGCAGACTATGGACACAATGTGACAGAGAATTGACGCAACAGCGAAAAAAAAGAGGGAAAGAATAACAAGGGGTTCTTGAAAGAACGCTGCGTCTCAGGGCATACATAAGGAGTCACGGCTAATGTCAAGGATGCTTAGTGGGCACGCTGGTTAGCGTGAATGTGCTTTCTTAATGCCATATGACACGTTGTTGAATTTACAGATTAGGTAAGACTCGAGGACTGCGCGATCGTGATGGGAATGAAAGCCTGATTTAAGTGTAGTGGCCCTGGGGTTTTCGAAAGAATACCCTGGTAAGCGAATATGTCGTGATAATGGTAGGTTAGGAAGCGCCTTAGCACGCGACCTGTGGATATTAAAGCGTTTTCGAACCGATGTTTCCTTTTGCTCAATGTACTGTTTTCTGCAGACTGTGCACTGAAGCAGGTATACAATATTCGAGGTATCGCCATTAAAAGATCCGCAAAGTTTTAGGGTAAAGTCCGACGGCGGACTAATCACTCTCTTTATGGTTTGCATATGCACACGCACCTTGCAACGTGCTTTGCAGCATGGGGCGCGGCCAGATGTCTTGTTGAGCTAATTTAATTTTGAGGATGTTAACATATCGCGGAGGTTCTTGTACCGTCGGTACACGAGGTGAGGTGGTTCAGGAAAGATAATGAGATGTTCACTTTGGGAAAGGACATTGTGGTGGCGTTTCAATATAGAAGACTTCTGGCGCTGATGCCGAGAATGTTAGTACAAGATTGGTGCTGTTACCTTTTCGGTAACCAGTTTCCGCTAAGAATATCGGGCCTGTTTAATTGATCTGCCCGATATATGGCGTCGCCAATAAAATTTTGCGGATACGGCCATTTAACCTGAAAACTTTTGGGTTGTTCGCAATAAGAAATGAAATATTCAGTGTTCAAACACAATCGCTTGAAGCGGTGAGCACGACAATAGGGGATACCGGTTTTTCAATGACGCACGTGGCTTCTCCGGAAATGTGGAAGCTGGTTTCTATCAGTAGGTTTGCGGTAAAGTTTTCTCAATAATTTACCTTGGGATAGCGTAACTGTGACATCCAGAAAGTTTACCGAAGTTGACGAGTAATTGTGCGAAAATTTGATTCAAGGTTGAAAGTGACTGAACCCTTCTATGAACTTTAACAGGCTAGACCTGCCGTGAGCCGAAATCAAGAAGATATCGTCAATAAGGCGCTTATAAAGGAAAGGTTGCAGGTTAGTACTGGATAAAAAAATTATTTTCCAGAACACCCATGAACATGCTAGCATAATTTGGGCTTATTCGAGTTCCCATTGAAGTGCCATTAATCTGAACGTAGTGAAAATTATTAAATTCAAAGTTATTAAGTTCAAGAATAAGCTTTATGAACAATCCCAGAGTTTCTTTATCGACAGGTTTCTCGAACTAAGAATCTTCATATGTCTGAAGGACTCCTGCGATTCCGTCGGCAAGCGGTGTGTTAGTAAAAAGAGAGGTTACGTCGAGTGTTACAAGGACTGCGTTATGCGGAATGGCAAGATTTAATATATCTTGAAGAAAGTTATTAATATCTCTTACAAATGACGGAAATGTTCCGGGAATCTTGTTAGTAAAGGAGTCTACGTAGCGTGATAGGTTTCGAGTTGTAGTGTTTACGACGGAAATAACCTGGCGGGCCGTGTTACCTTGTTTGTGAATCTTCGGGAGCAAGTAAAATCTACCAACCACGGGACATAGCGGTACAAGTGACCCAGCGGTTTTTTCATTTATCTTTTTCTCATTTAGTAGTGCCATAAGCGTATCCTTCAAAATGCCCTTAAAGTTATCGGTTGGGTCCTTCAGAAGTGCTTCACAGAAAGTGGCATCCGAGAGTTGTCTTGGTAGATTTCTCTATATAAGGCTGCTAAGTAAGAACAATTGCTCCTCCCTTATCTGTAGGTTTATTAACAGTGTCATGGTTATTGCCTAAGTGTTCTAGCGCTGGTTTTTCTTCGTCAGATTCGGTCGGTAAGGAACTCGGGTTTTGTATGCCTCGAGAATATCACGTTGTACAGCATTGGATGCACATATCTAGACATCTATCGCGTTGCGGCGGTGGTGTCCAGTGCTTGTGTGTAGGCAGAAGTAGTCTAGTCTCGCAAGCACTTTCACGGTTATGAAAGCACTCTTTAAGGTGCATGTTTCGAGGAAAGTTATGTAGGTATTTTAAAGGTGGAAATTCACTGAATCCACCTGAGGCTGAGCAAAAAGTAAGACCTTTCGATAAGGCAGTTCTATGAGCATCGGAAAGAGTAAGAGTGGAATGGTTTACTGCATTGTTGCTCGGTTTAGTGGGCTTACTTATAAGTGATGGTTCAACGAGGATATTATTTGCATTGGCAATACATTCAAAAGGGGCTACGCCGTCGCGAATAGCTTTATTGTATTTGAGCGCGCATAAGTTGTTCTTCTTAGAATGTTTAAAGGCTGCCAAGTATTCAGATTCACGCGTCCCCAACTGCGTAGCGAGGCGCTTTTCTTCGCCATGAAGACGTAACATACACGATTTGTAGTGATCAACTACACGCAGTAACTCCAACGAGGCATCATTTACTATTTGTTGCCACTTTGTTTTGTTAAAAGTGGAAAGTTCGGAGCTGGGTGGTTTCAGTCTTGGCTGTAAGCCTTTTGGAACTACACAAGCGCTCCAGTAGGACGACAATGTGGTGACATGCAACTCAGAACGGATGCCTTCTTCAGCAATCTTTCTATCTTTCTAGTTACCGGGGCAGGTAGTCAGGAGACCTACAGATGGAGTTGTCTTTGTGCTTTCTTCACGACGATTGCGACGGTTCGAAACGGAAGAGACGCGGGTGGCATCTGGAAAAAGTTGAGTGTAGGACGTTCAAGGAGAAGTCTTGGTGGCACCATGCAAGGGGTCGCCCGACGCGAATTGACGCCACAGTGGCACGTCGTTGTCGGGCTGCTTGCAGCAAAGTTCACAAATGTGTCTAGACATCACCGCGACACCTTCGAAGCTCGGATGCAGACCGTCGGCAGCCAGTACCCGGCTTGAGGGCAGGTACTGGAAGCCATGGTCCACGAAGAATACTTTTTTTGAGGGACTGCAGGATCCACGTAGCACTTGACTGAAATATCTGGCCTCCCGGTTGCAGCGTGAGACGAAGGAAACGTTGCGGTTACCATTGCGACGATTGGTACAACGAGGAAGGATGAGCGTAGCGTACATTCATGAGATATTCGGCATGGTTCTCGTAATCATATAAAACAGAGATCGGTACTTCTCGAATGCTGCTCCTCAATTAGCTGGCACCATGCCCTTCGTGCCAACTAGATGCATGAGGGTGTTTGCCGTTTCCGGCGCAAAATTGATCAGCGACCGGACACATTCAATGTTGGCGCCAACTTGCGAAACGAAAGCCGGTGTTCCTTGTGAACCAGGTTTATAACACTGATAAAAATACTTCGACTGTGAGTCGCCGATTTCGACTGTGGAAGTTTTCGCCATGGGATACTTCAGGATCATGCGCTTTAACGTAGTGCTTGCGAGCGCCATTGCGCGTCCATAGTCGTGGCTGAGGAAATCGCGCAGGACCCTGCAGTAAAATGAATAAAGAGAGAGTACGCAGTACGTTGAATTAGCACAGCATACTTCACTGACGTTTCGGCTGGTGGACCAGCCTCTGTCACAGTAACCTGTACATGCCGTTGGGATTCCTTATAAACCCGCGATACAAGAGATAAAGTTGTGCGCAATAATAACAAGAAAAACAACGTAGATGTAGCGATACTACTGGCGACAGCGATGTCACACACGTGGCGCGCGGTGCAGAAATGAATGGTTCGTTTACTCTAGATTACAATGTAAATCACTTAAAATAAAAAAATAATAAAACAAAAAGAAACATGAATAGGCACCGCGCGCCAGTACGTTCAGAGCGCAGGTGAAGCGCACTGCTCAGTAGTCGTCATAGCGAGCGGGATGAATGTAACATATTTCAGTTGTAATCGCGTCGGGTGTAGACGGGTTCATGCTTGCGAAACGATTGCTGTCTATTTGAGGACTATGGCGGCGTCACGGCCTCCTTCTTTACAACCTTGTAGAGTTATGGCACATACCCAGAGCGGGATAGTTGCCATGGACTAAGATGCGTACTATAAGCTTTGCGATTGATTACAAAAAAAACTAAAATTTAACGTGCACACGACAAGGAAAGATCCGTCAATTTCACGCGAAGCACCTAAATGTACGTGGTACGTACTTGTTATATTTTTGTAATTGACGAAGCACGCTGGACTGATCCACTGTAAGCGCTCTTAGGTGCACGTTGCATGCGACGAGAGTGCGCTGTGCCTACTTCCACACGCAGATGCACACTTCGTCTCAACCAACTACAAACCCACCAGGTCTGCACTGCATGGCGACACTGGTATACAAAATTTCGCAGGCTCACATCTGCACCAGCGAACGGTAGGTCTTCCTTTGTTTCAGTGTTTCACGAATCTGTGCGTCCAGAGCTCAGCGCTTTGTGTGTATGACCTTATTCGGCCCTCTACTCTCAGTTACAAGGATTAACTAAGAAAAGTGCGACGACCGTGGTCGTGACCACGTGAAGGTCAAGAACAGCAGCAGCAACATCGTCTGCGCTGTGATAGCGCCTTATCACTTAAATAATTATGCGTGGCAAATGCGAGCGTTGAACTCGGATGCGAGTGCTGGGAAAAAACAAACACCCTGTAAAGATAGCACGGCTTAATTCTGTTGCATGGGCTGCGCGCGCCGCCGCAACGGACCACGCCACATTGCGAGGACAGACACGGTAGCATCGTGGCCTTTCTACAATCACGGGGCAGCGTAAGTCTTTGAAAGGGCAGAAACATTGTTTTTTCGCAGTAGATATCGAAACCTGGGCAGACGAACTGTCTAATTCCGACAGGAAAATTCATTTCAACATACGACGGCCTGTGAGAGCAGCATTGACACCGCACATTGTACCTGAGCTATCTTTCCTTAGGTGGGTGAGTACGTACTCTGCCACTTCTTTTTTTCATAAATCTTTTGTCTGTCTTTCGCCTATAAGACCACTACTTTAGTAAACGTTGTATATACATATATATATACATATATATATATATATATATATATATATATATATATATATATATATATATATATATATATATATATATATATATATATATATAGCGAATGTGCAGAGAACGAATGATTGTTGTCGCTCTTGGTATATATACATTAGATTGGTCGCTTTCGAGCGCTCTAGCACACTCTCAAAGCGCCGTTTGCACTTGACCGGTAACAAATCGAGCACTCGGAACACATTTGCCTGGCAAATAGGGGGCGCCGCGGTCTCGCTCAGAGCGCTTGAAGCGGTCTCACCTGCGAGCTGCGAGTGCGACCGAGATCCGACAGAATTCCAATCACGTAGTCCTCCGATTTCTCTACAATACGCTCAAAGATCGGCTTGGACTTGCTTTCTCAGGCTGCAATATCGAGAAGCAGCGTTGCAAGCCGATTCCGTGTACGAACCAGTCAAATGTGCCATTAGTTTCGGAGATACTCCCTGCACGAAATATTGATGCTGAACCACTCGTGTATATGTGGCAGCAGATTTCCATTTTTTTTCCTTCAATGCATCAAAAGTCCTGTACCTTTTGTTAAACTTCTTATGTGCCTTATGTATGTTTTCTTTTTTTTTCTTTCTTCGCATCTGCATGAGGCATATGCTAAAACAGAAGCTTAAGCGGTCAGCTTTGTGAGTCGCCGAATACGGGCTTTTGATTGTGTTATGCTATGAATACAAGTAGCATACGCACCTATAACTGATTATGTCACAAGAAACGGGTGTCTCGCGCAATGTGCAGTGATAGAGCTAGAGAATAGGCGCAAAACGTGAGTACGCAAAGCCGTGGAGCTGTGCAAGGACATCAGGCGGGCATCAACGGATAAGCAGATAACAAAGCAATATTGACTTTAAATAATATGGACTATGAGTGAGAGGACAAGTGGAACAGCCCATAAAACTTAAAGCCGAACTATTATTTTGAGTACTGGCGCCGAAAGCGGTGTTGCGGGGGCGCATTACAATGAAACGTTCAGGTTCATTTTCAAGGTGCTTGCTACTACTGTTTAATCTACGGTGGAGCACATCGCAACACACTTCGCATCTCAATAGCTTCCTGCTGCTACATTATCCAGTATTTGGGAGTCTGTCAATCTGGTTCGATATGTCACACAATATGCCCTGTTACTGAGTGGCTGATCTACTCAACGGTTATTTAATATGGCACAGTGAGAAAAAGATGGAACCCGTATGACGCTGTTGGATAATGCCTAGCAATTGAGAAATTGTAAACATTTTTTTTCATTAAAGAGGTCGTAACCTATGCGCGGTGTTGGCAGCCATACTCGCCCTCATCGCCGGCCGTCTTCAATAAAGTTTTCACTCACTCACTCAATGAAGAGCGGTCAGGGGTTAGAGGCTAGATACGGCAGCATACATACACATTGTGATTCATGAAGCGCTCACAACGAGTACAAGAAGAAGACATGCACAAGACATGCGCAGGTACCTATTTCGTTCACGCGAGAGTTGACGCGATAAAGTGCCGTGCGCAGTGCCCCGCTCCATTCCCAGCACCAAACTCCTCTGTAAGACGTCCTCCTTGATCGACGTCAACTAGCGGTTGAATCGTCTTCCAACTTTATTTTGTGGGTCATTGTGAATGAGAGTGTCACCATGGATAGACTTGGCAATGCATCCGACGAAACCTTCAAATCGTCTTTCCTTTTCAGGATCATTGGGAGTGAAGGTGCGTCGCTGGGGCTGTCCTGCTATCATTTATCACCCAGGAGAGGTACAAGTTTAATTTCGTTTAATATCGTTTTAGTTTAATTCTACTCTTGCCGCAATTCGACTTCTGCACCTCAATAATAAGCACCCGTCGTTTAAGCAGACTTATATATCAAACAAATCCGCACAATGCGATGTCTGCAGATGCCGTTGTGATCTTTCTGCCGATGAATACATGCGACATCGCCGAATAAGTGCAGTCAAATCCGCCTCAAGAAGAGTAAGTGCGAATTTATTGATGGAAATGCGTACACTAGTCTACGAAGTCGGCAAACACAAGGGTTAAAAGGAGGGCGTGTAGGGGCTGTACCGCCGATGAAATTCTTTGTATACGCCGATGAACTGCCGTTGCCGCTGCAGTTACTGCAAATTTAAATTCCCCAAGGGAGCTGCTTGTAAACGTACAAAGCTAAAGTCTGTCTAAGTTTTCAGTACTTTTTTATATTAATGGAGAGAGGTGCCACATTATATATTTAAAGTCGATGAGTGCGGGCGGCAAGGCCGGGTTTAGTCCTCTGCGGCGCAAGCAAAGTAAGAAAGGATTTAGTTGAGTACAAAATTCACCTGCAAGAAGGGACTACGCTGTGAAACAAACAAATCACTCGGCGTGGTAAGTCTGCTCAGGCAGCATCGAGGTGTAATGACTTCCCAAACGTGACGCGAACTATTCTGTAAAAATGGAACGAAAATACCATATGCAGCAACTATTAACGATTCTCGCACTGAACAACCTATTTTCTGAACATATTTCCGAAAAAAAAGAACCACAATATCTAAGGTGCCCTGGGGCGAAAAGAATAAGGCTGTTAAAAAATCACTTGCTTGGTACCATTCCGATAAGACAGCGTGATTTAGACCCTTTGCTTTGGACCTCAAAAAACTCAACACTTAGGCATGAAACAACAGCGCAATGCCACGCCTAAAATAGATGCAAAAACATGAAGTGCGCCACCGCTAGGGTGAGGATTTACCGGGTCGCCAAAAACTAACAATTTCAGTTCTTGCAAGCTTCAGTAGCTTTAACTTACAACACAATGCGCTCGTGAAATTGTGCTGCCTAGCTAGCGCAACGCGGTAAGGAAGCGGCAAACTTCATTCAGAACTTTAGCGAAACGACTTTAAACCGCATGCTGCACTGCAGACAAACTTCGTCGCTTAGCCGTCTAAATATGATCGAGTGTAAAAAACACCGACACGACAATGGAAAGGATGATGAGAAATTTCCCGCCGAACGGCGGTGATCCATTGCTATTGTTGCTGCCGCTGAAGAGGCCTTGCGGGAAATGATTAGAACTCTATCGCCAGCACGTTTTCGCCTGTATTTGAGCATTACACCATGCGACAATTCTTAGACATTCCTTGAAGCTTTGGCCACCACACACATGCGAAACGCGTTGCCTATTTTGTTCTGAAAACGTGAATAAGACCGAGAAGCACGATCAATGACGCAGCAAACTAAGGCGCGTGGCTGGCTCCTTTCCCGAGTGTTCCGCGCAAGGCCGCCACTAGTGACGCGTCCATCGGTGCACACTACACGCATACGCGAATCTTATAGGGTTGTCACACGGTGCATTTTCGGCGATCGAGTGAGATCGGCATCGAATTTATCGACGATTGATTCCACCCTGCCGCGAAAGAAACTAATGTTAGGCTGGCGGTTTGCAGCCGACGAACAGCGCCCAGCAATTGGAACGCGATACGAAGAGCGCGAGACTGCCGGCACTTCTTGCTGGCGCAAGACATTCATAGATTGCAATAGTGGACGTAAAGTTAATATTTAAAAAGTTACTTAACGTAATTAGGTTAATTATTTAAGTATTTTGATTTATCGTAGAAGTAATGGCCGCCTGATCGAGTAACTTATATCAAGGATTATAATTGTGCTATCTGTCCCAGGCAACTTTTTAAAATTTGGTGCAGTTAAAAAACCTGTATAATAATCACGAGTAGATATGATTACAATGTGAATACATGTTCATGCGAAATAGTCTGTCTGTCTGTCTGTCTGTCTGTCTGTCTGTCTGTCTGTCTGTCTGTCTGTCTGTCTGTCTGTCTGTCTGTCTGTCTGTCTGTCTGTCTGTCGGTGCAGGAAAAAAAAGCCTACACATTTATACGAGTTTAATCAAATACATAAAGAGGTTAATGTCAACGGTACAAGAACAGTATGGGGCACATAACATATTGTTTGAAAACCGCATATTGATAAACAGAAAGAACTATCTGTAGAATGGTGTAGAAAATGGGTGACCACGGGTACATATGGTTGATATGGCAATGGCCTGAGTTCCGAGTTTACCTGTGTCAGTTAGGCATGCCTTGAGAATAAATTATGCTTTGTTCTCGCATGTATGCGCTTCAAAAATACGGCGCAGGTTCGGACGGTCGTGAATTGACATGACCAGCCACAGACAACTCGCTGCTGCATCACTAGCGTCACCGTTTACTCAAAGCGAGGTACCGAAGCTTTATGACGAGGTCAGAGGACCCGACCGAGTAGCCACGGCCGAGCTGCTCAAGACTTGGCAGGCGTCATTTTTCCCGTGTTCCAGTGAAAACGACGCGAGAGACCACCAGTACCTAGACGTCGGCTGTGGCCCCGGCAACTTCACGCGGAACTACCTCTTGTCCCTGTGCCCTCCAACGCTGAAAAAACTCGTGGCTTCAGACAACTCGGAGGCCATGCTGGATTATGCGAGGATGGTCCACGCCCACCCAAAGATTGATCACCGGTTGCTGGACATCGCTGTCGACGACGATGTGTCTCGGTTCATCGCCGAGGAGGGTCGCTTTGAGCGGGTCTACTCCTTCCTCGCGTTTCACTGGATACAAAACAGGGGAGCTGCACTGAAGAACATCGAGCGCCTGATGACACCTGGTGGCGAGTGCCTCGTTATATACAATCCCCACCCCTCACCAGCGCTGCTCTACCGGGCACTACTGGAAAGCAAGTCATGGGCGAAATACCACGATGTGAGTAAAACGATGATGTTATACCAAACAATGGGTACAAGCGTAGTGCCGCCACTTTTACAAATTTTTATTCGTACGTATACGTTGCGTGGACTACACAGATCTACAGAGAGTTTACAAAAACTTTCAGAAGTTTGAGGCAGATAGCCAACGAGCACTTCTGTTCATTTCTTGTTTAGGGATGGCCTTAAGAAGACACTGTTTGGAATGTGCACGAATGCTTTGCTGGCCTCCTCGAGACGTCTTCACTTTGCAATAGATGTGAGAACAACAATTCCTAGTCTGATTCACGCTGTCACTTTGCAAGCATTTCGCTGTTCTCCTCACTTTTAAAAGTGAAACTTTCCTTTGCGAGCTTCGCCGGGTTTAGTGACCGTGGGTACTGCGGCTTGGCTGTTCTCTTGCCGAATAGGCCAACCAATCACAGCGGAGTACGCGCACCGAGCGCGCTGTTGGGTTCCTTGCACCACCACCATATAACGCTCGCCTCCGCACATCCTCGGGTATGTGGAAAGGTATGTGAAGTATGTGTTGCGGTATGTGGAAAGGTGTAATGGTTCCAGGACTTAGATTTGAAAGTGCGCTTGTTTGCTTGAAGTCATGGGCACAATTGCTACTCGATGGCAACCAAAGATCAGTGGGACGCCTCGCATTGGGCGCTCACGGGAAGACTACAAATGGAGCTGTGCAGGATGATACGGGCAACCCACCACCCCGTTTCAAAGGGCGCTCATAGCATCCATCCGTCGATCCGTCCATCCGCGGCAGCGGATGGACGGACAGAAAAAGAACCAGAACGCTTGCTTTCGCGCATCCGCGGATGCAAGGTAATGTGGAAGCAAACGCTTCTCGCTAGAATGGATTCGAATTGCGCTACCTACGTACATGCATGCTGCATCTGAAACCATGATGCTCTGAAGGCGTCCATCGTACTCGCTTGTAGTCCGCAACACACTTTAACAAAAGCCTAGGTATAACTTATGCATGCGTTCGTGCGTGCGTGTGCGTGCGTGTGCTGGTCTTTCGACTCTCTATGCACTCATACACAACTTCGCTGTATATAGATTCGAACTCGTTGTATCTGCTGCATATTTTTCTAAGTAATGAGAAGTCCTGACGATTTACAAACACAGGTCTCTGTTGTATCTAGGAGCTATCGCGCAACCTGGCTCGAAATTTTTTTACAGGAATATGGTCATTGCTTAGGACAGAGTACGACGCGACCCCGTGAGAATGCTTACGTATATAATATACCGTTTCGTGTCTCTAATAATTTTAACATTATCCCATTTCATTCATGCAGTGAAATTAGCCTGGTGGTGGCCGTACCTAACTATGCACAATATGGGTTGAACGAGTTAAGACAAATTTCCAATGCATTATTTTGTTATTGTTTCTCACGACAACAGCACATTTATAATTTGGCAAAAGAAAAAACAGCATACGTATTTCAACAAAAGAATCTGTCTTTTCACAAGGTATCAACGTACGTGGACTGCGTTCTTCTGGCGGAAGAAGCTCACTTATCAGAGAAAAGAAAGCTGCACCGATTGTGAAGTTTTATCAATGCAGCGAGTTCTTATACAGGCTTCGTGATGGCAGAAGAAAGACCTCGCCCACGCATTATAACGCTGGGCGTGCGTTGAAGGTTCTCTAGATAACGGAGTGGTTAGTGCGCTGATAAGAAAAGAAGTTCTGTCGCCAATTGCTCAGTCACGGAGACAGATATTTTGGTTGCGAATGATAGCGAGCTGGCACATGAAGGCTCGTTGCTGCGCACAATGAATGCCTCGTATATTTCATGAGCGTACTTGTCTGCCCACAATATACGCGCGGTGGAGGATGGGTTCGCTCTTGCATTTGGCGCAATGAATGGTCTGATAACCTGAAGATAAAAACAGGCAAGTTACTTCCTGTTTTCAACTTCATGCTATTAGCTTGCTGTCGCAGGCGGCTGTTATATTGTTGTTAGCGCTTCCGGCTCCCAACTGCAAGTTGCCAGAAGGCCGTAAGTTCGTATCCCAGTGGTAATAGCCGAATTCGCCCTGTGTTGCAGCTGAAGATCGAAAAAACGGACGGCATATTGCAGCTAACTTAGTTTCGAACGGCCAAGAAGAAGACGACCCTAATAAGAAACACTATAAGTACGCTCAGACTACTACAGTGTTCCTTACTATCACTAATTTTGTTAATTTCGCAATAATAACTTGATTATTAGACGAGAAAATATAGGTCAAGTTTCAATGTTTTAAATTTAGTGCTAAAACCTCAGCGCCGGTACGTAAGTGTGCCATCGAGCGTTTGAAATTATGTTTTTGTAGTTGGGCCTAACTGGGGCTCAACAAAAGTTATTCAAATTTGGTGTGTTCTATCTTTCGCTCCTTTGGAACACAATGCACTCAATGTTTACCATGAGACAATTAACTAGGCCCTAGCAGACACATTTAAAATCCATAGCGTCGTGGTAAGTTGGTGCGGGAACTTTAAGGTGGCGTCGCCACCCGTATTTAATATTTGCGCCCTTCTTCTGGACTTTTCTCGAGGTAAGATCTGTGTTTTTGGTCCTACAAAAAAGTTAATTTACCAATATGAAATAGCCGGTATTTTAGTTTACATTAAGAGAAAAAATATTGACTCGCCACCCCGGCGCGGCGATACTCGGTATCCAACGAAGCTGTTGAAAACTACCATTAAAACTGCCGAGTGAAATATGCAATGGTTCATTGCTCAATTCTTCCTCGGGCGCATCATTCAGCCACAGGAGAATGTGGACGTGCAGCCTTCCCTTGTGCTGAAATTGCACGGCAATACGACCAGCGGCAGCACGCCGCCGCTGATCGTATTGCCGTTTATTTTCCCTTTGGCGCTCCTCGTATTCACGTTGCTCCTCGGCAGTCCTAACCATGCGTTGCCTAACCCATAGAGGAGCTGCAACAACAATGAAGTCAGTTGCTAGGCTGGTTTTATATCTGAAAGGCTGGTCACGTCACTGCCCACGTAGCAAGCTGCTGTCACCGCGGCCGCTTGCCCAACAGTAATCTTTACCGCGAAACGCACGCGTGGAGCGCTACGTGCTTCGCATTGTTATCAGCAGCGGCTTGTATTCAATTATGTGGTTTGGATTCTTCTTTTGTGCTTGTTCTTTATTGAAACGAATGTTGTGTTGTATGTTGTATGCGCTTTTCGCTTCAACCTCCGAAGGCTGTTCTTTTTTCGGGAGGTGAGAGGTGGCGGGGCAGCGCAGCGAGTGTCGTCTTGTGTGTCTTCACTGTGTCCGTGTCAGTGCGCTGTTTCACCAGCAAGGGATGATGAATTATCACCAACTAGCCCAGCTTCCCACATTACAGAGCCCAGCTCTCCCCCCTCCCCCCCCCCCCTCGAAAACGCCGCGTGAACTCTCAACCAACTAGAGGTTAACAGCTTCGCTGTAAAATGGAGCTGGGCAAGCAATGTAATGCGTAGGGCAAATAACCGGTGGACCAGTAGAGTTACAGAATGGGTGCCACGGGAAGGGAAGCACAGACGAGGACGGCAGAAAATTAGGTGGGGCGATGAAATTAGGAAATTTTGCAGGCGCAAGTTGTAATCAGCTAGCGCAAGACAGGGATGATCGCAGATCGCTGGGAGAGGCTTTCGTCCTGCACTGGACATAAAGATGTGCTGATCATGAATTTACTAATACAAGTGAAATCTTTCTTCTCTTTAGTGTCACTATTGCTGCTGTCACCGTTAAAGCTAACATCTCTGGGATGTTAGTAAATTATCCTTCGGATGGTTCATGGGACACCCGTTATCCAGTCCAACGGGATCATTCGGATCACTTCGAAGTGTGTGTGTGTGTGTGAACCGGTTGCGCTTGTCTGAGACGTGCTGGCGGCACTCGAGAGCGGTGTGTCGAGCCGAAGCTTTCTTCGTCCCGGTTTGCCGAAAGGTGTTCAGTTCCGATTCAACTCCATATAGAAAGAACAACGGTTCAGAACTATTTGTATTCGCTTGCATAACCTAAAGCATAATAGCAGGGAAACACCATAAATTTATTTTGCAAGAGAATGTGAGTGACAGTGACGGAAATACAGAAAAAAATATGGTATACGCTCGCTGCAAGAAAATCACATTGCACAAGCGCACATCAGAATGTACCCTCTAGGTGGCCCGTCTTCCTTACCAGTGTCAGGAAAAGGGACCACTTAAAGAAAGAATTTTTGCTTTGTTTCAGCGTTTGTATGTAGCTTTCCCGCCATCGGATGACGCTCACTCTTTTCCAAGAATCACGAGTCTACGGATTACTAACATGACCACCCACCTCCTGACGAGCCACGTTGAAAACAGCACTAGTGGTACTCGCACCTTTAAAATGGCTGCAAGCTCCTCTGTACACAAACTTGAGGTACCAAGGTTGAACAACAAGCTTAGGTAATGCACGGATGAAAAACTCCGGAGTTGGTGACCGACTGGAATCGAAAACCGTTATATTTCTTCTTGATTTCTTTCTGAAACAAAAAGAATAAAGAAAAAGAAAAGAAAATAACTATTACATTTCAGTTCACGTGTTGTTCGAGCAAAAATAACTTTTTTAGTTATCAGTTGTGGTTCGATATCCTGCTTGAACGTACATTTAGAATATCAAAAATAATTACTTGCTCTTGCAGCAGCATTGGTCCATTCATTGCACGCCCTCGACCAATGTAGCTAATCGGTGGCCGCCTGCCGAACACGTTCTTTTTCGGATCATTGACATCCTACAGGTGATCTGGAGCGCCATGCCCGTGTTTCATGAACATAGCGATGCTGTCTCCTTGAGAAAGAACCTCTTCGACCTTGTCAAGCTAACAGGTCTCATTCCACTGACTTGTGAACTGGTTGGAATCAACGTCAAAAGTGCAAGCATCGACGACGCTGTGCGTAAGTATGCGACAGATGCTGTGGTTTTATTTAGGTGAATTTATCCATCTTTATCGAGCCAGTTTCACTAAGGATACAGACACTAAAAGCAATCAATTTATGACGGAAGCTCCTGTATGCCCGACAAATCATAACATCTGCGTAATGAATAATGGAACTGCTAGCTCATGGCTGAATATTGTGACTGTGCATTTGGACAGGACTGTGCACACAACAGGGAGACGTAGAGGAAGTGGTAGTCTATCTCCTGGTGCTATGAACTTCATACCCGCCTGCGTGATTGCCACTAACTTTTCGCCATGTAAATTGTTGTAAATACATTTGTCCATCGGGCTTCCTCTTCGGGTCCGGGTAATAATATAAAGGCGTCGTATTATTGCGGCATATGTTACGTTTCATTATATTACAGGTAAGAGTTTTACCATATTAATGATGTATGATCATGCCAGAGGCTATGGTAATCCATGGTAATCTCTTGAGTAATCTATACTGTAATCTTTTCAGTTATACAGTCAGCAGTTTTTTATTACCCTTGCACATGAAGTGTATTTATAGCAAAATGCCGCAGAAAGGCTCGTCCGCCATGTGCACTACTTCAGTGTAGTGAATCCAGCGTAACATAATTTTATTAAGCATTCGTCGAATAGGCGTTGTTGCAAAGGAAGAGGAAAACTTTCAGCCCCCCACTGAATGGAAGCGGAGGCACCTACTATATGAAATGACATTGCTACTTGTAGAAATTACGTTTTTCTACTTTAGATTCGTCCGACCAGTTACTGGATGAAAAATACAGGCGTAAACAAATATAGTTTTCTTAGCATGTCGTTTCTGAGAATCAGAAGCTTTATTTGCGTACAATTAAGCACCTTAAGTTCCTGACGCAATGCTGCGTGACCATGCGTATTGCCTTTGAAAGGTGCCACACTTTTGCACGAAACGTGTCATAGGCAGGTGCGATGATGCTCAAAGAATATGGTTTTCACATGCCGCTGAAATTATCGAAAAATCGCCAACGCCAGCCCTAACGAGAATAAGTGCGTTTTATGGATGGTGCCAGCTATTATAGGTGGTGCCAAGTGTTCCGAGTTTCATGTATCCGCTGTTGACTGCCACCTGCTTGATATATTCGCATCAGTGATCCTCAGAGCACTCCAAATCTTAGATAGAGGGCATAATTCCCTGTTAATGCCTGATCATATTTTCGCCGCCGACACAGATTGAGATAAAAATCTATGTAGATTAGAAGTACGCGCAAGAATACGTTCATTTTTGCGAACACATCCGAAGAATAACTCTCATGGTTTTTGGCTGTTCAACTACTCAGTACATTAAAAATGAAGACTTCGAATAGTGATGTGGTTGCTTTATTTCTACTGTAATCTTTAGGAAACATATAATACATATCCTTAGCATTTCCATTAAAAACAAAAACAAAGTGCAAAACAACACGTTAAGAGATGATTTCTTTTATATCGTGAACTTTATTTCACTTTTCAGGTTTGTTCACAATTGGCACCCCCATATATAATCTGCTCGCAGAAGAAGAGAAACCCGAGTTGTTCAAGTTCATCAAAAATTTCATGCTTCAAGGACATTGCTCCAACTTCTCAACAGAAGGAACAACAAAACAGCTCAGATTTGTTTTTCACGGCTACAAACCGTAGGCATCATTGTTGTCTCCGCCAATGCATCGAGAACCGGCCGAGTGACGTAACAGCCTAAACCTGTCACTCGAAAACTTCGCAAATTCTAGTGAAGGTGAGCTCTACAATGTACAGGCGGAATTCTGAGATGAGAGGGTGCAAGGAACGCGATTAGATTTTATCGCAATAAATAACGGTTCACGTCCCCGCTACTTCTGCGTCAACTTAGCCCTTCTTGACTTCTTTGCCATGGCTTTATAACAACACTTGAATCATCCCTTTGCATACTCAGTGAATATATTTATCCTTGAAGCCTCTTGTGCGTCATGTGTTTCCTAGATTTCTAATCGTAAAAATTTTTACTTGTGATAACAAGTAGTACTTAGCGTTTATATGGCATCGTGTCAAATTGCTTCAAGCCTCGAGCGTCATGTGTCTAATAATCATATGTCTAATGTTGTCCGTGCCGCGGACAGCGGAACAGCTTCCGTAAATGGCATGTGTGCCGCTTAAATTTGTATCGCCAATCGTTCCACTGTGCTTTTCTTCCCCGCCATCGACCACTCTCTCCACAACGTCATTGTCACTCGGGACTACCACTCCACGCATGGTGCCCTCATAGACTCTTCAGCCTGCATACCCTCCGCCTTGACCTCCCTGTTCCTAGACCTTCACCGAACCTCCCCTCAGTTGCTTCAGTTCGGCGGACTTCCCTCGCTTGCCACTTTCGACTCCGAAGTACGTTCACTTTGTGTCATCCGCACTGGTTCGATGGGGGCGAAATGCGAAAACATCTATGTACTTAGGTTTAGGCGCACGTTAAAGAACCCCAGTTGACTACGGCGTTCCTCATAATCAGAAAGTGCTTTTGGCACGTCATTATCATCATCATGAACGAACTATTCTATTCTATGCTGTGACGGCGCTCTTGTAAAACAAATGTATGTGTTGCATATCTTGGAACCTGTTTGTTTCACATTACTTGTATGCCTTTCTCTAACAGCTATTGTAGTGCTTCTGTTTGTGAGTATATCGGTGCAAGAGCTTTTCTGTATTACTGGTTATATTTTGTTCCCCCCTACGTAATGCCCTTATGGCGATGCAGGTACTCTGTAAAAATTAAATAAATAAATCATCGTCAGCCTGGTTACGCCCACTGCAGGGCAAAGGCCTCTCCCATACTTCTCCAACAACCCCAGTCATGTACTAATTGTGGCCATGTTGTCCCTGCAAACTTCTTAATCTCATCCGCCCACCTAACTTTCTGCCGACCCCTGCTACGCTTCCCTTTCCTTGGAATCCAGTCCTTAACCTTCAATGACCATCGGTTATCTTCCCTCCTCATTACATGTCCTGCCCATGCCCATTTCTTTTTCTTGATTTCAACTACGATGTCATTAACCGGCGTTTGTTCTCTCACCCAATGTGCTCTTTTCTTATCCCTTAACGTTACACCCATCATTCTTTCCATACCACATGGCGTCGTCCTCAATTTAAGTAGAACCCTTTTCGTAAGCCTCCAGGTTTCTGCCCCGTACGTGAGTACTGGTAAGACACAGCTGTTATATAGTTTTCTCTTGAGGGATGATGGCACCCTGCTGTTCATGATCTGAGAATGCCTGCAATGATCTGAGAAGCCTATTCTTATTCTTCTGATTATTTCAGTCTAATGATCCGGATCCGCGGTCACTACCTGTCTTAAGTGGATGTATTCCCTTGCTACTTGCAGTGCCTGGCTACCTATCGTAAACGGATGTTCGTTTCCGAGACTGTTAAACATCACCTTACTTTTCTGCAGATTAATTTTTACACCTACCCTTCTGCTTTGCCTCTCCAGGTCAGTGAGCATGCATTCCCATCAGTCCATGAGTTACTAAGCAGAGCAATACCATAAGCGAATCGCAAGTTACTAAGGTATTTTCCATTAACTCTTATCCACAATTCGTCCTTATACAGGTCTCTCAATACCTCCTGTAAACACGCTGTGAATAGCATTGGAGAGATCGTATCTCCCTGCCTGACGCCTTTCTTTATGGGGATTTTGTTGCTTTCTTTATGGAGGACTACGGTTGCTGTGGAGCCGCTATAGGTATCTTTCAGTATTTTTACATACGGCTCGTGTACACTCTGATGCCTTAATGCCTCCATGACTGCTGAGGTTTCGACTCAATCAAACGCTTTCTCGTAATGAATGAAATCTATATATATGGGTTAGTTATTTCTCTATCACCAGATTGCTAGTGTGAATATGGTCTATTGTTGAGTAGCCTTTACGAAATCCCGCCTGGTCCTTTGGTTGGCAGAAGTCTAAGGCGTTTCTGATTCTATTTGCGATTACTTTAGTAAATACTTTGTAGGCAAAGGACAGTAAGCTGATCGGTCTATAATTTGTCAAGTCTTTGACGTTCCCTGTCTTAAAGATTAGGATTATGTTAGCATTCTTCCAAGATTCCGGTACGCTCGAAGTTATGAGGCATTACGTATACAGGGTGGCCAGTTTTTCTAGAACAATCTGCCCACCATTCTTCATCAAATCTGCTGTTACCTGTTCCTCCCCAGTTGCCTTCCTCCGTTGCATAGCTCCCATGGCTTTCTTTACATCTTCCGGCGTTACTTGTGGGATTTCAAATTCCTCGAGACTGTTCTTTTCTCGAGTATCTTCATGAGTGCCACTGGTACTTCACAAATCTCTATAGAACTCCTCAGCCACTTAAACTATCTCATCCATATTAGTAATGATATTGCCGGCTTTGTCTCTTAACGCATACATCTGTTTCTTGCCTATTCCTTGTTGCTTCTTCCCTGCTTTTAGGCTTCCTCCGTTCCTGAGAGCATGTTCAATTCTATCCATACTATATTTCCTTATGTAAGCTGTCTTGCGCTTGTTGATTAATTTAGAAAGTTCTGCCAGTTCTATTCTAGCTGTAGGGTTAGAGGCTTTCACACATTTGCGTTTCTTGATCAGATATTTCGTCTCCTGCGATGGCTTGCTGACATCCTCTCTAACGGAGTTGCCCCCCACTTCTATTGCACACTCCTTAATGATGCCCATAAGATTGTCGTTCATATCTTCAACACTAATTTCCTCTTCCTGAGTTAAGGCCGAATACCTGTTCTGTAGTTTGATCCGCAATTTCTCTATTTTCCCTCTTACCGCTAACTCATTGATAGGCTTCTTATCTATCAGTTTCTTCCGTTCTTTCCTCAAGTGTAAGGTAATTTGAGTTCTTACCATCCTATGGTCACTGCAGCGCGCCTTGCCGAGCACGTCCACATCTTGTATGAGGCCAGGGTTAGCAGAGAGTATATGGTCTATTTCATTTCTAGTCTTGCCACTCGGGCTCCTCGACGTCCACTTTCGCCTATCCCGCTTGCGGAAGAAGGTATTCATTGTTCGCATATTATTCTGTTCTTGAAACTCTACTAATAACTCTTCCCTGCTATTCCTAGAGCCTATGCCATATTCCCCCACTAACTTGTCTTCAGCCTGCTTCTTGCCTACTGTGGCATTGAAGTCGCGCATCAGTAGAGTGTATTTTCTTTTGACTTTACCCATCGCCGATTCCACGTCTTCATAGAAGCTTTCGACTCCTTGGTTATCATGACTGGATATAGGTGCGTAGACCTGTACGACGTTCAATTTGTACGTCTTATTAAGTTTCACAAGAAGACTTGCCACCCTCTCGTTAATGCTATAGAATTGGTGTATTTTACCAGCTTATGTCCTTATTAATCAGGAATCCGACTCCTAGTTCTTGTCTCTCCGCTAAACACCGGTAGCACAGGACATGCCCGCTTTTCAGCACTGTATATGCTTCTTTTGTTCTCCTAACCTTACTGAGCCCTATTATATCCCATTTACTGCCCTCTAATTCCTACAATAGCATTGCTAGACTTGCCTCATTAGATAACGTTCTAGCGTTAAACGTTGCCAGGTTCAGATTCCTATGGCGGCCTGTCCGAAACGAGGGATTCTTAGCACCCTCTGCTGCGTCACAGCTCTGACCGCCGCCGTGGTCAGTTGTTCCGCAGCTGCTGGGGGCTGATGGCCGGAGTTTGATTGTTGGTATTCATATAGGAGATTGTGGCCATGTACTGCACCAGGGTGGCCAATCCTGTTCTGGTGAGGGAGTGCGTTACCGGTTCTGGTCACCGGAATCAGGCCGCACTCGAGGCCTGCTTGTGCAATTTTATCAAGACGCGGATTTTTTTTAATCCTGTGGAAAATTGCGCTCCACTGGGATACGAACCACGGTTCTCTTGCACGCAAAGCGGAGGCTCTGCCTCTACACCACCGTTGCGCATAAAAACACATAAACACCATAATAAAAAAAAATCCGCACTGGTGCCCGGTGGTGAATATGTCGCGCCTCTTATGGCCGACGTTCTTCTCTCACTCAGTATTACAGTACCCCATACAATTTTATATATTACAGCGAATCACAGCTGCCTGCCAGTGATCCACCTTCGGCTTTACAACACAAATGCTGCCACGCAGGACCTCTCTGGCTCTGCTTAACGCATTCGACGATCACTGGGCAGCCTCTAATGCAGTGGTCGAAGGTTCAACCGACCGTATTTGACTTGCATAGTCCGTGCCTTGTACAATATCCGATGTAAAGCACGCCCATGCCTTCTTCCACGTTCTCTTGCTATATCACGATATTTTTCACCTTAACTACTGTCCTTTGGCTTACACGATAGCTTTAAGATATCGGATCAATACCGGTGATGCCCCTCCTATTCACCGACGCAGTAGCGAGTGTCGCTGGCTGAGCGAAGTTATTACAATGAAGTGCTAACTTGCACAGGTTGGTACATGTCTGGAAAAAAAACGAGTAAAAGCACAGTACTCGTTTTTTTTCAACCAAGTTATTCACTTAGAAGCACACGAAATGGCCACCAAAGACATCAGTGAGCCATCGTGTAGTAGGGGCGTCATCTGTTGTCTTTGTGAAAAGACAAAAAAGGTGATTCATAGTAAACCTGCGTGGATTATCGTCACCTCAACAGTTGCAATATTGCTACGAATCACCTGCTGTTTCATCGTCGTGTGCTGCTGTGTTTGGTATTAATGCGAGAAGCAACCATTCCGACGAACGTCTGCCCCTTCTTTAACCAAGGGTGAAGGCTCGCCCGCGCGAAGGCTCTTTTTGCCGAGGCTGCTATGGATGCTATCTTCGGACGCCGCCCAGGTGGTCAGTCGCGAAGCTTTTCTGTAGCCGTAACCAACGCCGACTAACACGAAGTTACTCGAAGGTAGATCTTTTAGTCTCCACCCTATAGTTTGGTTCCCAGCCCATTAGGGCGATCTTGTGTGAGGACAGTGGAATCTTAACAAATCCGCTCATAGGGCCGCGCGAGGACTTGCCAACCGCGCTCCCCTGCAGACCCCCTCGTCTCCTCCTAGGGCCTGTAAAGATCAACTTCAGACATATAATTAGCTCACCAAGCACTTCTATTTAGGACTTACAGAGTTCTCTCTTCCAAACAAAGGACTTAACAGGGCGCAGTCAATCACTCTCCGCTTGCTACAGACGAACTCGTACCTAATCCTTGGTGTATGAGCCGAATAGACCCGGGCTAGAACAGATCATTCAACTGTGCGCAGTGTAGTGGTAATGTGAACTTGGGACACATGTTGTGGGGATGCGCGACGTAGGCCTCCTATCTGGAGGACAAGAATAATAGGGACGACGCTCTTAGGAGCAGCCAGATGCAAGACAAACTCTGGGCTGTCCAGAAGGCCCACGAGGCAGCGGAGAAAATACGGCTCCCCATCCTGACATGGGAGGTGCCCTCTACACTTTGACGAACAATGGGGTGTGCTTCAGGACCCTTTTAGGAAATAAAGTTCCATCATTACAACCAACATTCCGAATGAATCATGAAACGGAGAAGCGCGGTTGCTACACCTAAATGTTAACTGTGACCAGCATGAGACGACGAATGGGAAGAGGCGAGTAGTAGTAATGTGCACTCATCTTATATGGTGGTGCGTTTGGATGATGCCGGTGCTTCGTGGAAGATGAGCAGTGGCCCAAGCGTGCGGTAGTACATGGTGTAATAGAACAGTGTCAGGTTTGGTAGAGCTCGTACGTAGATGTGATCGATGAGTCTTCCGCCTCTCGATGCGAACCATTGGCGGCGGCTGCGTGGTCTCTATCTATGTTGAAACCAATCTGCGATAGGGACAGATTGTTCTGAGTGCTGATAGCTTATATTATTTAACACGCACCCACCTGTAAGCACACCAACGTTTGTTCTTTTACACTTTGCCCTCATGGAAATGCGGCCGCCACGCCTTGGAATTAAACGCACCATTCTTGCATAGCAATGAGTGCAGCCACTGAGCCATCACTGCAGGTGAGGTTGGGCGGGGGGTAGGAGGGGGTCTCATATGCTATCAACTCTCTGATTGGTTCCCAGAATGATGCAGATGATTTCTTTCTACGGTAACTTTCTTATTAATTGTGATTGACGTAAGAATATGAAGGTAGAGTTTTGTATCTTTCCTACATAAGAAAAAAGTGAGCGTACTATTACATAAGTGCCGGTACGGGGCATTTAGAATAATAGCAGTTGTTGGTGCAATAAACTTGATCTTAAGAATGAAAAAAAATAGGAAAAGCTATACAGTAGCGGGAAATTTTTTCTGAAGATTTACGGCAATAGACAGACAAAACCGCTGGTAGTTAACACGGACCTCGTACTGTTCAGTCCTTGCCAGCTTCAATGCCTCTGGCTTGCAACGCTAGCAGTGTTCGCCTGAGTCCTTATCATCAAGCTCACTCATTTTATGGTGTTCGGTTGGATAAAGTTGAGCGAAGGACCGTATATCCCTTACAAAAATGAGTTTCGACTGTCTATAGAAAGTCTATAGACTTTTTGTAGACGACGTTGCCTTTCTATAGACTTGGCCTTCTGTTGATGCAAAGTCTATAGACTGCCGATAGACCAGAGTCGATAAGGTTTCTATTTCTTTTTGTCTACTCAATTTCTATGGATGGTCTATAGAAAAAGTGGGTAAGATAATGGTTTATTTTTGTCTATGTCCCCTCTATAGACTGCATATAGACGAAAGTGAATGTACTCTCTAATCACTTTTGTCAATTCTTTGTCTATAGACTGTCTATAGACGAGAGTCGATAAAGTTTCTTTCTGTCTACTCGCATTCTATAGACGGTGTGTAGAAAAATGTCGATCAGGTGTTTGTTTCTTTTGTGTGTGTCCCCTCTATAGACGGCCTATAGATGAATATCAATACTCTCTCGATTTACCTTTGTCCATTCTTTGTCTACGGACTGTCTATAGACGAAAGTCGATAAAGTTTCTATTTTTGTCTACTCGCATTCGATATATATAGTCGGTCTATAGAAAACAGTTGATTTGATGCTTGTTTCTTTTTGTCTAGTTCCGCCCTATGGTTTACCTGTAGGCAAAATTCGATACAGTCTCCATGTATCGTTGGTGATTCTTTTTCTATAGACTCTCTATAGACGACAGTCGATAAGGTGTTGATTATTTTTGTTTGCTCCCAGTTTATAGATTGTCTATAGACAAAAGTTGATAAGCTGTACGTTGCTTTGTCTATTCCCAGTCTACGTATTTCTTCACAAACGCGCACATGCACAGAATCACGTGCACACACACGCACACACACAGACACACACATCGCTGCGTGACAGGCCGCTCAACACGCATTGCGTGTATGGGCGAGCTTCTTTCACGCTAGGAAAAACACTTTTACGGAGCACGTGTTGAGCAACATAAAGCTGTGCCGAGAGTTTCTCATGCTGCTGTACAATTTTCTCATTGAGATTTTTCATCTAATAATAGTAATTGAGAAGTTGTATAATTAAGACCAATTATCTAATCAAGGCGAATGCAAACAAATAATCTGAGTATCTCCAAGCGACGGCAAAAAACATTACTGTGGTTCTCACCGACTAAGTAGCAGGTGCATATTTTATAGTTTGGCTCAAATTAAGTGAAAGATCCTGTACACTTCCTTGCAATTCGAATTATTCTCCACGGTTTGCTATATCACCGCCGATAAAGGCCACAGGGTAAGATGTCGCCAAAGGTCATGTCAACTTGAGCGAACAGCCCATATACCGATTGTGGTAACGCGTGAGATGAACTAGAAAACAGTTAATACTGTAATCTTATTGCTTCAGGTTAACATGCTGTCTGTAGATTGACTATAGACAAAGTCGTTAATCTTGGCCCATCCCGTTTATGCTGGCACCAAGCGCAGGTACAGGTGGATAATACAAAACTACGTTAGACATAAGCCGCTGAATTTGTACAGTGCTGATGTTGCTATAGAGCCTATTTGTAGACTTTAGTGTACACATAGTGTATACCTCCCCATTTGTTGACCACATGATATGATATACGTAATCGCTCTCGGCAATCACAAGATAGTCTTCACAGTTGTCATAGCGTCACTTCTGCGGCAGTAGAATAAAGAAAACAAAACGCCTATCAAATCGTGATAATAGATGTTACGAACGCCAACTTTAGCTGCAAGGAGAGTCCAGACAGACATCAAACTAACCCCACAGAGACTCGTAATGTTTGTAGCTGATATCGTTCACTTTTGAGTGAGCGATGAACCGATGTCGCGCATGTCGTGTGCGCTTTATGTGTCGTCCAATTCTCAGATACCTTTCACGTTGTCCTCATATCTCGTCTGCATCACCAATATCGGAATGTTTTTCTTTGACCGATATCTGATATAGCAAGGCAGACGCAAACTGGAGCCAACCAAGGAATGTTCCAGGTCTCACCTGTTGTCTTTAGGCACCCGGAACAACCTTGGAAGGCTTGTTTTTGAGGTATTTTTGTACCATTGCACGATGCACGAGCGGTACGAGTCGCTAAACGGGTGAAACATCGCAGAGCAAAAGCACACAGCTACCGAGGACCACGAAACTGACGAAACTACCCACGCCGGTCAACCCACAGCAGCGCACGCTTCGCGATAAGAGCAGGTAAAGAAACATGAAACGTCATGCAGCGGGCTGAGCTGGCACCGGGCCGGCGGGGCCGCACGGCGTGCGTGCGGAGACTGCCGAAGGTGAGGGAGTTGCGAGGGAGTAACGAGGGAGGGTGATTGGAGAGGAGTTGGGGGGAAGGGCTCGGCCACCTGTATCGGCGTGCGTGCGCGCGACGATCTACGAGGCCATGGAAGGAAAACAGATTTTCGGGTTCACCCAATACAGAGATGGCGCCAATTACCTCTGCCACCGAAACCGGGGAATTTCTCCCACTGTTTATACCTTCACTAATGATCGGGCCACGCGCTCTGCTGTTCACGTTCCATTTGACGCTGAGAGCCCATCTGTAACATTCGCTTAATATTGACATTTGTACTTGTCTATCTATATACGGTGACCGTGTTTCACCACTTATCGAATGTTGTCGCTCAGCGCAGGACGCGCCTGCATGTATCAGAAATTTCTCGAGTCTTATCGGTGCTTCTATCCGCTGTCTATTGTCACCGAACCTTGTGTAATCTGATTACATGTATGCGCGACGCGAATTGCGTAGTAATTTCTCGTGGACACGCAGGCACCAATGATTACTCTAGAACCTTCAATGACTCATGTATAGAAGCCGGCGCGCTTCACACGCTGATGAGATTTTCCCCGAACGCCGAGTGCTTTCACCGCTATCATTATCTGTATAGTGCAGCCTGTTTTTCTGGGCACGAGTGCGCCCAATACACGCTTAGTTTTCGCCATTAACAGTTTTACTGTTGTGTTCTTGATTGTGCATTCATGCAAGGAACGCCCCGCAAAGCCGTAATCCAGGCGCAAACCCCGAATACACAAACATTGCCAAGGAGCTAGTCGCAGGCTGCAAAGACTGCCCCTTGAGCATGGGCGTTTGCCTGAGACAACCAGAAAGATTGTTGCCAAGTCAGTGACCACAATGACAGCACCAGCGTCCACCATAGCTCTTCAACAACAAAGGGAGTCACCTACCTTCCATGGAGCTTCATCAGAGGATGCGGAAACTTGGCTCAAGACTTTCGAAAGATCTCGGTCTTCAACGACTGGACCTCTGAGGATAAGCTGCGCCGCGTGTACTTCTCCTTGGAAGATGCCGCTAGGACATGGCTCGAGAACCGGCACTGCAGTCTTACAACGTGGGCCCTGTTCCGCACTAACTTCCCGGGGAACTTCCCGAGCATCGCCCGTAAAGAAAAAGCAGAAGTTATATTGGAAGCGCGTGCGTAGCTACCTAACGAAAACGTCGCCATCTTTACGGAAGAAATGAGCCGTCTATTCAACCACGCGGACCCGGAAATATCCTACCTGAAGAAAGTCCGCATAGTCATGCGCAGTGTTAAAGAACTTTTCGACGGTTTGATGCTAAGTCCATCGAAGACTGTCGAAGAGTTTCCTCGCGTGGCCACCACCATCGCGAAAACAATGAAAATGCGGAACCGATAATTCAGCCACCGCACGAACTCAACAAACTACGGTGGAGTTAAATCACCGGTAGAATCACTGCGAAAGATTGTGAGTGCAGTCGTGCGGGAGGAGCTTCAGAAGTTGTTACCTTCATCACAGCCTCAAGTGGCTTCAATTAGCGACGTCGTACGAGAGGAGCTCCGACAATAACTCCGACTGGCCGCAGCCACAGCGAGGAGCGATGATGTACGTCACCGTAACCCGCCGTCACGTTCCCCCTCCACGCCCACGCCTAGTAACGTCACAGTTCCGTCGTCCACCACCGCCGCCGCCAGCACGCCAGCTCATCGTCTCGCGCAGCATTCTAAGGAAGACTGACGTTTGGCGCCCCTCCAACCGCCGTCCGCGTTGATCACTGCGGAGAAGCCGGCCACATCTACAGCTGATGTCCTTACAGCAATATGGGAATGGAAGGGTTCGCCGTCAGCGCCCGGCACCCTCAGCAAGGTGAACGCCCTCGTGATATCGCCGACCACGTCGCCGCTACTCTGTGTATCCTTCGACGACCGCTCCATTCACCGTCTCCTGGCCACTAGTTGTCCACGCAACCGGAACACCGACCATACACTGGCCCAGCGGGGGGCTGGTCTGCGAGCCCGTACCCGGAAAACTAGAAGCAGTAACCGATGGAGGTGTAGTTGCTGTTCGTCAAACTGACGAAGATATTCCACCGTCGAAGGCACCGAAAAGACTATCTCGACGACATATCAACGAGACGCCGCCACCCCGACGAAGTATACAGAGAATAACTTTATTGAATTGGGGAAAGGGGTATACGGGATTAACAGCTTGATCGGTGGCGCCCAAAGTCCAGAGATACACTGGCTTCTGCCGCTAGCCGAACATCACCAAGAAGAGCCTCCTGCACCTTCAGGTCTGAGCTGGGGAGTTTTGATTCCCATTAGAGAGACGAAGCATAGAAGCAAAGGACACGCCGACAAAAGAAGACCCGACGACGCTACGTTCCAGACACATGTAAACACGACACAGCTGTGATCCCATGCCAAGAGCTAACTGCAACCCAACACATAGAACGACCGACCTCAACGTGCTTCACGATGGCCACGGAGTCAGCGTCTTAGCGGACGCAGGAGGCGACTACTCCGTCATGAGTGGACCCATTGCCGCCCCGCTTAAGAAGGTTAAGAATGCATAGGAAGGCCCTCAATTTCGGACCACTGGAGGACATCTAATAACGCCGACTGAAATCTGCGTGGCAAAAACCACCGTGCATGACTGAACCTACCCTGCCACCTTCGTTATCCTCCAACAGTATTCACGAGGCATCATTCTGGGCATGGACCTCCTGAACCAACAAGGAACAATCATCGACGTGAAGTAGAAGTCGATAACGCTGTCCGAAGATCAAGCGATACCACCGGAGAGCTCTCGTAGACACCGCGCCTTGAGTGCGCTCGAAGCTCAAGTGAGCATCCCGCATCGCTCCAGCATCGTCACTTCCCTCGGCACCGAAACTACGTTAGAGGTAGAAGGCATCGTCGAGAGCGATCAACGTTACTGCTCAATCGTGAAATTTGCATCACAAGAGTAATCGCTCGAATAAACGGACGGAAAGCGAAGGTCATGCTGGCCAACATCAGCAAGGAGTTCAAGCACGTAAACAAGGGCACGCCGATCGGATACCAACCACAAGGAAATTGTGGAAACCAGCAATGCGTTCGGCGTTTCGCATTCCGCCGAGTCTACCTCGACGACCATAGTTCCCGAAGCAGTCTTTCACAAAGATGACGCCCTGGATTGTCTTCATGGTGGCGAATTCTTTTCCTCTTTGGACTTGCGATCGGGCTATTGGCAAGTGCCAGTGGATGAATCCGACCGCTCGAAGACAGCTTTTATTACGCCTGATTACCTGTATGAGTTTACAGTAATGCCATTCGGCTTCTGCAATGCACCCGCGACATTCCAAAGGATGATGGACAATATTCTACGAGGCCTCAAATGTAAGACGTGTGCTAAGAGATTTATTAGCAACGGGCGAGAACGGGTAGCTGTCACAAGCGTTCGGCGAAAGACAGCAACCACGAGCTCATGCCGGTGGCGATGGTGCTGTGGCGCAGGCGGCTACTCTTCTTCGTTACAATCGCCCTCCGCAGAAAAAGGCGCCATCCTGGCGGCTTAAGGCGAAGAGACTACTACTGGGTCGTAGTACGGCTTAATGCGAGAGACGTGGACAAGTTCGCGGCCGCGGTGGCGTAGGTCCGTCGATGGCGTGAGGGGCTCTACGATGTAATTGACGGAGGACGTTTGCTCGAGAACGCGGTAGGGTCCTAGGTACTTTGCGACAAGTTTTGAGGAGAGGCCGGGTGTAGTAGCGGGTACCCGAAGCCATACGAGAGAGCCAGGCAAAAAAGTTGGTGCAGAACGGCCGGCAGGTTGACGGGATTGCTGCTGCCACTGGTCCTCGGTGGAAAAAGAGCGGGCAAGCTGGCGGCATTCCTCGGCATGACGAGCAGCTTCAGATAGCGGAGTACTTTCGGAGGCGTCAGGTGTATATGACAGAATGGTATCGAGAGTAGTAGAAGGTTCTCGTCCGTATAGGAGAAAGTAAGGGGAAAAACCAGTAGTTGCTTGGGTCGCAGTATTGTACGCATACGTCACGAAAGGGAGAACTTGGTCCCAGTTTGAATGATCAGAGGCGACGTGCATGGAGAGCATATCGCCAAGAGTACGGTTGAAGCGCTCGGTCATGCCGTTAGTTTGCGGATGGTACGCTGTACTGGTGCGGTGAACGATTCGGCATTCGTCGAGTAGTGCCTTCAAAGCCTCGGAAAGGAAGGCGCGGCCTCTATCGCTCAGAAGTTCGCGAGGGGCACCGTGGCGAAGAACGAAATGTCGTAACAGAAACGATGCAACGTCGCGGGCGGTGGCAGTCGGCAGAGTAGCTGTTTCAGCATAGCGGGTCAAGTGATCCACTGCAACAATAATCCAGCGGTTGCCTGCTGGAGTGGAGGGTAGCGGTCCGTAGATGTCTATACCAACACGATCAAAGGGCCGACGAGGGCAGGGAAGGGGTTGTGACGGGTAGACTTGTCCGGGAGGTAATTTTCGGCGTTGGCACTGAGCACAGGAGCGAATGAACTTTCTTACGTAGTTATACATGCCGCGCCAATAAAATCGGATGCGTAGCCGAGCATAGGTCTTGAAGAGGCCGGCATGTGCGCACTGAGGGTCTGCGTGGAAAGCGTCGCAGATAAGGTCACGGAGATGGCGGGGTATCACGAGAAGCCACTTGCGACCGTCAGAGAGGTAATTACGACGATAAAGAAGGCCGTCACGAATGCAGAAATGGGTAGCCTGGCGGCGAAGAGCGCGAGATGGTGAAGAGGTGGATGGATCAGAAAGGACACTGATGAGAGCACTGATCCAGGGATCCTTGCGCTGCTCCGACGGCATGTTGCGCAGTGCATGAGATGGAACTGTGGGCTCAAGGGCGGATAGGCAAGCGCAGTCAGCGGAGACCGGTGAGCGAGAAAGGGCGTCAGCGTCCGTGTGTTTGCGGCCGGAACGGTAGAGGACGCGGATGTCGTACTCCTGTAGCTTAAGGGCCCAGCGAGCAAGTCGGCCAGATGGGTCTTTAAGGGTAGACAGCCAACAAAGGGCGTGATGGTCAGTGACGACATCGAAAGCGTGGCCATACAAATAAGGACGGAATTTGCCAAGTGCCCAAATAATGGCTAAACACTCTTTCTCTGTAACAGAGTAATTAGCCTCGGCCTTTGTCAGAGTTCGGCTCGCGTAGGCAACGACATATTCATCAAAGCCCGCTTTTCGTTGTGCGAGTACGGCGCCAAGTCCGACGCCGCTGGCATCGGTGTGGACCTCTGTGGGCGCTGCAGGATCGAAGTGGCGGAGGATAGGTGGCGAGGTTAGCAGGTGGCGTAATTTCGTGAAGGCGTCATCACAGGCGGGTGACCAAGCGGAAAGTTCTTTGTCGCCACTTAGAAGGGCTGTCAGGGGTGCACTTATGGAAGCGAAATTTCGAATGAAACGTCGGAAGCATGAGCATAAACCAAGGAAACTTTGAAGCTCCTTTAACTTCTTTGGTTGCGGAAAGTCGGTGACAGCGCGGAGCTTGGCTGGATCCGGAAGGACGCCGTCTCGTGATACAACATGGCCAAGAATAGTGAGCTTTCGGGCGCCGAAACGACATTTTTTTTAAGTTAAGTTGAAGTCCCGCGTCAGTGAGGCATTTGAGAACTTGCTCGAGACGGCTGAGATGGGTTCGGAAATCAGCAGAAAAGACAACTACGTCATCCAGGTAGCATAAACATGTGTTCCATTTGAGGCCGCGTAAAATATTATCCATCATTCTCTCAAAAGTGGCTGGGGCGTTGCACAGGCCGAAAGGCATTACGATGAATTCGTACAATCCATCAGGTGTTACAAATGCTGTTTTAGGTCGATCAGATGGTGCCAAGGGGACTTGCCAGTATCCGGAACGTAAATCCAGCGAAGAAAAGAACTCAGCTCCCTGCAAACAGTCGAGGGCGTCGTCGATGCGCGGTAACGGGTAAACGTCCTTGCGCGTTATCTTGTTCAGACGTCGGTAGTCGACGCAGAATCGAATAGAGCCATCCTTCTTAACGAGGACGACCGGTGATGCCCAGGGACTGTTGGAAGGCTGCACAACGCCACGCTTGAGCATGTCAGCAACCAGGTGGTCAATGACACGGCGCTCAGAGGCGGAAACTCGGTAAGGGCGCTGCCGCAAAGGTGCATGGCTGCCGGTATCTATCTGGTGAAAAACGGTCGATGTGCGGCCCAAACCGGAAGCATGGCTGTCGAAAGAAGCGCTGAACCTCTGCAGGAGAGCAATAAGCTGGCTTCGTTCTGAAGATGACGTGCCATCGTCGATGGAGCAGTGGAAAGCGTCGAGGAGTGACTGATCAATCGCAGAGTCACAAGTAAGTGCGCCAAGGCCCGCAGAAGTAGAAACGGCAGGAGTGTCAAAGATGCAAAAGGTGTCGACCGGTTCAACAAGGCCTAGGCATTCACCATGAGATAAAGCTAAAGGGCAGGCTGTGGGATTGTCGACGACCATTTTCGTGACGCCATTGCGAAGAGTAAGGAGAGCAAAGGGCAGCGGAGAACATCGCCGGCGAATGAACAGCTCAGAGGGCGTAAAGAGAACAGTGGCATCAGAAATAGCGGCGCACGACACAGGCACAAGCAGGGAAGAGCGTGGAGGGACGGAATTGTCTTCGGACACAAACAGTTTAACACTGGAAGGGTCGTTTTCGATAGGCTCGACGTCGGGAAGTGCAGAAAGTTCGAGTTCGGCGTGACAACAGTCAATAACGGCGTTATTATTTGCAAGGAAGTCCCAGCCTAATATGATGTCATGGGAACAACTGGGCAGCACGACGAATTCGACGGTATACAGTAGACCTTGAATGAAGACGCGAGCAGTACAGGCAGCGAGAGGCGTTATATTTTGAGCGTTCGCGGTTCGAAGGGAGAAGTCGGAGAGAGGCGTCAAAACCTTTCGTAGTGTGCGGCAGAGTTCGGCGGAAATTACGGATACGGCGGCTCCTGTATCTACAAGTGCCAGGACGGCGATTCCTTCGACAGAGACTTCAATGACGTTGGCTGGAGAGGGACGAGGACTTGGGCATTGCGACGTGGACGCAGTTCGTGCCTCGGGAACTGCGGCCATCAGTTTTCCTGCTCGGTGGACACGGGACGACGCCGCATCGGAGAAAGCGAGCGACGACGGGGAGATGGTGAGCGGCGAGTAGAGGCGGTCGGGCGGTCAGGGGAAAAGGAAGAGGTAGGAAGGCTGGAAGGCGAAGAGGAAAACGGAGCGGAGAAAGGTGGCGCTCGCCGGATGTTCTGAAGAGGAAGCATGCCACGACGACAATGGCGCGCCACGTGACCAGCATTACCGCAAGCAAAACATATTGGGCGGTCATCGAAGGTGCGCCACTGGTGGGGGTAAGGTCTGAGTCGCGGTTGAGGATTCGCAAAATGCTGTTGGTCAGGAAGTGGCATAGGAGGAAAATGCCGGCGGTCGTGAAGCGGCATAGATGGCGGCAAAAATGTCGGTGGTCGATGCATAGAGGGCGGCAGGGGCGTTTGTGGACGAGATCGGGAAACTGCTTCAGCGTAAGTGAGAGGAGCCGTGACTGGTGTCTGCTCAACGGCTGGAGGAACGGCTTGAGAGACTTGTTCTTGAATGAAGTCGCGGATCGTAGGATGCAAAGCAGGGGGTGGTTCCTGGACAGAAGATATCAAAGATAGCTGGCGGGCGACCTCTGCGCGAACGAATTCCTGGATTTTTACGAAGAGAGCAGCATGGTTGTCGTCGACTCCAAGGCTTGAGAGAGAGTCGGCGGGTGGGGTGGGACGTCGGGTGTGAAGCCGTTGCCTGCGCAACTCGTCGTAACTCTGGCACAATTCTATCACTTCAGCGACAGTGTGAGGACTCTTCGATAATAACATTTGAAATGCGTCGTCCTGAATACCCTTCATTATATGTTTTATCTTCTCCTCCTCTGACATCGACGCATTCACCCGTTTGCAAAGGTCGACAATGTCCTCAATGTAGCTTGTGAAGTTTTCTCCGGCCTCTTGGGCTCGTGTGCGCAAACGTTGTTCTGCACGAAGCTTTCTTACTGCAGGCCGACCGAAAACTTGGGTAAAGTTGGTCTTGAAGACCAACCACGAAGTGAGGTCGGCTTCATGGTTTAGAAACCATAGTTTTGCAACGTCCGTAAGATAAAATGCGACGTTTCTCAACTTGGCAACGTCGTCCCACTGGTTATGGGCACTCACTCGCTCATAAGACGAGATCCAATCTTCAACGTCTTTGTCATCTGTGCCGGAGAAGATAGGGGGATCTCGCTGACGCAAGGCACCGGCACAAACCAAGGTGGCCGACGCCGTTGGAGGAGCTGGAGGAGTGCGTGCGTCGTCGGGCATGATGGGGGGTAGAGTGCGACTCCGAAGTTCCAGGGTGGTCGAAACCCAGCACCTCCACCACTTGCTAAGAGATTTATTAGCAACGGGCGCGAACGGGTAGCTGTCACAAGCGTTCGGCGAAAGACAGCAACCACGAGCTCATGCCGGTGGCGATGGTGCTGTGGCGCAGGCGGCTACTCTTCTTCGTTACACGTGCTTGTGTTATTTAGACGACGTGGTAGTTCTCTCCCCTGATTTCACCACTAACCTCTCTCGTCTACGTGAAGTCCTTGCTTGCCTAACCACCGCCGGCCTTCAACTTAACTTGAAAAAGTGCCGCTTCGGAGCCCGCCAGCTGACCATACTTGGCCATGTCGTGTCCAAAGACGGTGTCCTTCCCGACACTGACAAACTTCGTGCTGTCGCAGAATTTCCGCGGCCGACTACAGTGAAAGAGCTCCGAAGTTTTGTCGGTCATTGCTCTTATTTTCGACGCTTTGTGCGCAATTTTGCCTGCATCATCGCTCCCCTGATGAAGCTCCTGGCTGGCCCTGGTGACCTTCGCGACTGAACTCCGGCATGTGACCAAGCCTTCACCACTTTGCGTCGTCGGCTTACCTCACCGCCTGTTCTACGCCACTACGACCCGAGTGCCCCGACTGAAGTTCATACCTGCGCCAGCGGCGTTAATCTTGGAGCCGTCCTTGCACAACGGAAGCCTGGCTGTCCAGAATATGTGGTTGCATATGCGAGTCGTGCTCTCACGAAGGCAGAATCCAATTATTCTGTCATGGAAAAAGAATGTTTGGCTATAGTTTGGGCCTTAAACAAATTTCGCCCTTACTTGTATGGCCGTCCTTTCGACGTTGTGAGAGACCACCACGCGCTCTGATGGCTTGCGTTACTGAAATATATATATATATATATATATATATATATATATATATATATATATATATATATATATATATATGTGTATATATATATATAATTGGTAACAGTAGCATCATGTGTGAGTGATAAAATTTAGGCGATGCGCCCATGAAGTACTCAATTTTACGCTGACCTGGTCTGCAAAACGCACTATTCATGTCGTCTTTCAATAATGCCTTCAATTATGCGCTTTCCTCAATAGTAAACCTCCCTAGGAAAAGAGCCTTTATTTCTAAAGGATTTCGACAAATGTGATGTGCTTGCTGCGGACGCTTCCGCGCCGGCTCCCGCTTTCTCGCCAATTTAAATGTGCATTTTGCCCAGTTTTGTGTCTTTTCTAATGGGAATCGGATTCTTAAACTTATTTTCCACCTCGGGAGGCTACATTTCGGCAAGTGTGTGACCTATGGACTTTTTTACGAGTGATTTCATCTCTCGCCGCAACGCCACGGGCTCTAAGCCTAACGACGAGTAAGGCCGCCGCTGTTAACGCTCGTCTCGACTCCGACCAAGCCGTCGGCGACCTCGGACCTCCCCGCGCCCACCCTGGCTGCGGGGGCCTCCAGCGGTCACAACAAATGAGCCTTCCACCCAAGAACGACCCTACAGCGATGGCATATGAATTCAATTGCCAAGACATGAGCCTGGACCACTTTACTATTAAAACCCTCAAGTTTCCTAGCTCCTTCAGCCCACATAATACAGAAGTGATGTTAAGAAATTGTTCATGTTTTAATTTCGCTTTGTTTAGCCACACTCAGTGTACAGCATGCTAAATATGAGTCTAGGAGCTTAAAAGTTCTCTCACTTTTTATGCTGTACACCAAACTATTTCCTGGTGCTGAAAAACAATGATCACATTTCATTTCTGGGCCTTTTTTCATGCTAGATTGGTGTCATGGAAGACCATAAGAGGCATGTAGCACTGATGCTGGATGAAATACAGTTAACACCAGACCTAGCATACGACCCCTCTACTCAAGTTGCAATTCGCAGTCCTTCACTACCACTGGCTCACGACACCTACCCAGTGGATGTAGTAGCTATTCATGCTCTGGTATATATGTTGGGAGGAGTCACTACACCTTGGAAGCAAACGATTGGGTACTATTTCACGAGAAATTCATTTAGCTCTAGGGCGTAAAAGAACTTTGTTTTACCAATCAGAGAAGAGTGTGAAAAAATTGGCATCAGGGTGGATGCTGTGGTCAGTGATGGGTGGGGGAAATCAGGTGTTGTGGAAGAAGTTTGGCGTAGTCGTGGGAAAATATCGCATGTCTTCTGTATCTTGTGCTCACCCCTACGAATCAAAGCGAAAGTACTATTTTATGGCAGATGTTCATTTACTTAAAATTTTAGTGACCACCTTACTCCTGGGCAGACAATTTTTGTTCCGCCTGATATTTTTGAAAAGCATAATTTGCCCTCAGATGAAGTGAGCCTTGCTTATGTGAAAAAACTTGCGGTAATTGACTTACAGCAGCAGCTGAAGAATCCGCCACACTAAAAAGAAGCATGGTTGGACCCGGGACGCCTTGAGAAGATGAAAGTGGGCCTGGCGTACTCGCTGTTTGAGGACGGCACCGGAGCAGATTTGCACTACGTTGTTCAGGCGAGCAAGCTTCCTAAAGAAACTTTAACAACAGCTTGGTTCTTTAATGTAATGTTAAGTGCTTGAAGATAATGACGCCCTGAACAAGTAAGTTCGCAATCAGTAAGCTGCGCACACTTATTTTTCTGCAAGGTGTAATAAAGGTATTTGAAAGCCTTAATGTTGGAGAGCGAGGAAAAAAAGTATGGAAGCCGATTCAGACTGGCGTTGTGTTTGGTACAACTGCAGCCCTTGAAACTCAGGAGTACTGTCTCAATGCTCGAGGTTTCTCTTTTGTGCTAATAGCCAGTTTGGTCAAGATAGCCTAGAAAAGTTGTTTTGTACACTTCGGTCAAAAAACCCGGGGCAAAACCACTTCAATGCCGTTGCGCTCTCCGTGCGACAACAATGGCTGAGTTTTTCAAACCGAGTAACAGTGGTAGTTATAACAACGACCTTGGTTTTGCTCTGACTGGCCTGGAGACTGTTTCGATAGGCTCAGAGATGCAGCGCGCATAGGAGATTGTCATTTTTCTTGAGGACTTGTTTGATTTATCTGAGCAAGAGTCTTTTGAGTGCCTAGCAGGATATGTCGTCAAGTCGCCAGAAAAACATGACTGCCTGTAGTCAGTGCGTAGAAACAATCACTTGCAAAGAAGCCAGCAGTCTGACTCAGCTCAAATCCTATACTAAAAATATTAAACTTACTCTGCCTTCACCTACTGTTATTCAGGTTTTGCGAACAGCAGAGAACTCGTTTCATTCGAACACTGAAAGCCTGCTCCACAACAAACTACTTTTGGCACAGCTTGAGGAATTTGCTTGTTACAGTGTCACAACAGTCAACTGTTTTCCTGAATGCCACAAAATAGAGGTGGTGGTGGTGGTGGTGTTGCAGCAGGCGAGGATTGTCTGCCACATGTAGCCGGCAATTTTTCCGCCTCAGCCTCCCATCGGTGTCACTAAACAGCCCCGTGTCTCGCAGGAAGGCAATCAGCAGTCGTCGCACCCTCTTCCTGATTGCCACAGGCCTTCCGGGGAAAACGACGTTTTCAAAAGTCCTGTGCGAAAGGCCATTCTTTTGCGGGCTGTAGGCCATCGCTTTCCTTTCTGTGTCGAACTGCGGCCACATCCAAATGAAATGTTCGATGTCGGCGATATCAGCACAGAAGGCATAGAACGGGGAAGTGCATCGTCCAGTCATGAATAACCAAGCCAGGGCGTACGCAGAGTCTGTTCGGATGCGGCAAAACAGCGTTTCATCTGCCCAAGTCCATGGGTTACACAGGCAGGGTGCTGAGTCTGGTGGATTTTTAGGGTACTGAAAAATATTTGGCGCTCTTACTTTTGGCGCACGTCATATCCCGGCGTGCAAGAGCGTCAGCTTTTTCATTTCCTTCACTTCTTATGTGGGATGGGATCCATTGAAATTTAACCCTAAATTCCATGCTCATTATAACATTTATGAGCGCAAGAGATTGCCTTGTAAACTCGTCTCGAGGTATGCCATGGTGTAATCGTTGTAGCGACGATATTGAGTCCGTCAGCACCACGACGTCACGTGCGGATTAAGTGCATAGTTTCCGCATGGCCGCGGCAATGGCGGCACTTTTTGCTGTTATCGACAAAACTACGCGATCAAGGCGGATAAACTATGACACATTCAGAGAGGGTATGTAGAATGCCGCTGCGCAGCTGTCTGTGCTCACTCCGACAACTCTATGTACAAATATTTGTAGGTGGCTTTGAAGCGCTGTGCTCAGGTGGTGAACTACAAGAAACTTCGCTTCGGCACTTGGAATGGTGCGTTTCGCAGGCAGGTCGGGTACACTGAGGCTGCACGTTATGACAACAAAAGACCGTGGCGGGTCGAGGTGACTCCCTTTAGGCCACACCAATCCAAAATATATAAAGGTGTCCAGCGCTGCATGGAAATGGGAGGGAGTTCTTGCTCTTAGACGCCGGAGAAGCGCCGAGCCTTCGGCGGACTCGCCCAGCCTTAAAAGCTGCATCAGCAAGGCCTGACATGCCAAAAGGTGGGGCGGAAGAGACTCCGCTTCATTATTAACCTTCTTGTTTGAAGCCGCCTGAGCAACTCCCATCCCCAATCGAAATCCTTTTCTGGGAACCGCCTCCATGCGCTCGAATTGAGCCGGTGATGGTGATATCATCGGCAGGTGATAAAGAATGCGGCTCGTTATCAGTGCAGCGTTAGCTTTAAGCATACACAGGATTGTTTCCGCAACGTACACCTGTGATGCGACGAAGTGCGTTGAGTCTTTGCACTGATGCGGCCACAACACTTTCAACTGTGCGTCGCCATAGTAGCTTGCTGTCGATGGTGATGACCAGGAATTTAACACTAGTCGCATGGCGAATAAGATGGCCTCTAATATTCAGCCTGGAATCGTGGAATCGGCGATGAGTAAAGTCAAAACAAAATACACTATACTGATGAGCGACTTCAATGCCAGAGTAGGCAAGAAGCAAGCTGGAGACAAATCAGTGGGGGAATATGGCATAGGTTCTAGGAATAGCAGGGGAGAGTTATTAGTAGAGTTTGCAGAATGGGATAATTTACGGATAATGAATACCTTCTTCCGCAAGCGGGATAACCAAGACTGGACGTGGAAGAGCCCGAACGGTGAAACTAGAAATGATATGGACTTCGTACTCTCCGCTAACCCTGGCATCATACAAGATGTAGACGTGCTCGGCAAGGTGCGCTGCAGTGACCATGGGATGGTAAGATCTCGAATTAGCCGAGACATGAGGAGGGAACGGAAGAAACTGGTACATAAGAAGCCGATCAATGAGTTAGTGGTAAGAGGGAAAATAGAGGAATTCTGGATCAGACTACAGAACAGGTATTCTGCTTCAACTTAGGATGATGACCTTAATGTTGAAGCTATAAACGACAATCTTATGGGCATTATTAAGAAGCGTGCAGTAGAAGTCAGTGGTAAATTCGTTAGACAGGATACCGGTGAGCTATCGCAGCAGACGAAAGATCTGATTAGGAAACGCCAATGTAAGAAAGCATCTAACCCTACAGCTAGAATAGAACTGGCAGAACATTCCAAGTTAATCAACAAGCGTAAGTTAGCTGACATAAGCAAGCATAATAAGGATAGCATTGAACATGTTCTCAGAACCGGAAGAAGCCTAAAAGCAGTGAAGAAGAAACTAGGCGTAGCCAAGAATCAGATGTATGCGTTAAGAGACAAAGCCGGCTATATCGTTACTAATATCGATAAGATAGTTCAAGTGGCTGAGAGGTTCTATAGAGATTTATACACTACCAGTGGCACCCACGACGTTAATAGAACAGAGAATAGTCTAGAAGAAATTGAAATCCCGCAGGTTTTGCCGGAAGAAGTAAAGAAAGCATTGGGAGCTATGCAAAGAGGGAGGGCAACGGGGAGGATTAGGTAACAGCAGATATGTTGAAGGATGGTGGGCAGATTGCTCTAAAAAAACTGGTCACCCTGAATACGCATTGCCTGATGAGCTCGAGCTTACCGGAATCTTGGAAGAACGCCAACATAATCTTAAACCATAAGAAAGGGGACGCCAAAGACTTGAAATTTATAGACCGATCAGCTTACTGTCCGTTGCCTACAGAGTATTTACTAAGGTGATCGCAAATAGAATCAGGAACACCTTAGACTTCTGTCAATCAAAGGACCAGGCAAGATTTCGTAAGGGCTACACAACAATAGACCATATTGAAAATATCAATCAGGTTATAGAGAAATGTGCGAAATATAACCAACCCTTATATATAGTTTTCATTCATTACGAGAAAGCGTTTAATTCAGTCGGAACCTCAGGAGACATGCAGGCGTTACGGAATGAAGGTGTAGACGAGCCGCATGTAAAAATGCTGAAATATATTTATGGCGGCTCCATAGCCACCGTAGTCTTCCATAAAGAAAGCAACAAAATCCCAATAAAGAAAGGCATCAGGCAGGAAGATACGATCTCTCCAATGCGTGTTCACAGCGTGTTTACAGGAGGTATTCAGATTCCTGGATTGGGAAAAATTGGGGATAAGAGTTAATGGAGAATACCTTAGTAACTTGCGATTCGCTGATGATATTGTCTTGCTTAGTAACTCAGGGGACCGATTGCAATGCATGCTCACTGACCTGGAGAGGCAAAGCAGAAGGGTGAGTCTAAAAACTTATCTCCAGAAAACTAAAGTATTATTTAACAGTCTCAGAATAGAATACCAGGTTATGATAGGTAGAGAAGCACTGGAAGTGGTAAGAGAATACATCTACTTAGGGCAGGTAGTGACCGCGCATCCGGATCGTGAGACTGAAATAATCAGCAGAATGAGAATGGGCTGGGGTGCGTTTGGCAGGCATTCTGAGATAATGAACAGCAGATTTCCATTATCCCTCAAGAGAAAAGTGTATAAGAGCTGTGTCTTACCAGTACTCACCTACGGGGCAGAAACCTGGAGGCTTACGAAAACGGATCTACTTAAATTGAGGACGACGCAACGAGCTATGGAAAGAAGATTGATGCGCAGATTTGCTGAGGGAACAAACATGAGTTAATGACGTCCTACTTGAAATCAAGAAAAAGAAATGGGCATGGGCAGGACATGTAATGAGGAGGGAAGATAACCAATGGTCATTAAGGGTTACATACTTGATTACAAGGGAAGGGAAGCGCACCAGGGGCGGAAGAAAGTTAGTTGGGCGGATGAGATTAAGAAGTTTGCAGGGACAACATGGCCCAAATTAGTACATGACCGGGGTAGTTGGAGAAGCATGGGAGAGGCCTTTGCCCTGCAGTGGGCGTAACCAGACTGATGATGATGATGATGATTATGGTGATGATGATGATGATGATGATGATGATGAATAATCAGCAACAGGCGAGTTGACTTGCGCTTCACTCCCGGCAATAGCATGAAGGCAGATTTTTCCGCTAATAAAAATAGGCCAAGCGTCGATAAGTGAGGATCGATGACGGAGATTGCACCCTGGGCTATCCGGGCCAAACATTTGTGGTGGTACACCAGGATCCAAATGTAGAAGTCATCTGCGTAGATTTACATTTTTAACAGCCGTCCAGTGTATCTTCAGTGCGCCTGGAAGGGTAGCCATGGCAGCGCTACAAAGCAAGGGAAATAGGACACTTCATTGTGGGACGCCGAGGGAAATGCTTCGCTTTTCGCTCATTATATTCCCGAGCTTAACTTGAACATGTCGCTCTCTAAGAAATTCATGGACAAATCGAAGAGCATTTCCAGAGACACCCATGGCTTCGAGTGCGTTTATGATGACAGTATGAAGCACATAGTCATATGTTTTGGCAACGTCCATAAATATGGCGGGTGTCGAAAGCCCGTCTATGCGAAGGCACTCGATGTAGCTTAGTAAGTCCAAGACACTGTCCTGGTCACTCAACCGTGGGCGAAATCTGGTCATAAACGATGGCAGCTTATTTCCTTGCTCAAGATAGGTACGTAACCTCGTACATATTAGTTTTCCATCAACTTTCATACGCATTGTGTTAGCGATACTGGCCGATATGAGGCAAGGTTCACAGGATCCTTTCCAGAATTGAGCAATCGCACCACCTATGCTTTCTTCCACGTTTCGGCAATCTCTCCTGTGCTAAAGACGTGACTAACAATGTCCAGAAGAAATCGCCCTCGCTCTTATGATAGATTTATCAGTATTTGATTGATAATCAAACTGGGAGCCACCTCACAGCGTCTTTTTAATCTACTAAGCGCCAAATTCAGCTTACGAAAGGTGAATGGCACATCCGTGGCATGAAATGATTGAGATGGCAGAGGGTTAGCAATTCCTGCTAATCCGCCAGATGGGTATACGTCTGCAAAATCTTCTGCAAGGATTGGTAAACATTTTTCGTGCTTTAAAGCAACTGCGTCGATTAGCTTGTGTAGGCGAATCTTTCCAGATATGCTATTGATTACTCTCCGTACCTTCAGCATCGGAGTAAAAGCTCTCACAGAAAGCAGCCCATTGAACTCGTCTTAACCTTTTTGTGTGGCGACGCACGACAGCGTGTATCCTGTTATATTCAGTTTTCGCAAAAAGGTTTCCCTTTTTTCTCATTAGTTTACGCTCCGCTCTCATACACGCTGCGCAGAGATTCTTTAATTTCAAGTCAGGAGCAGGGAAATGACCTGGCAGTTTCAACGCTGAAGTAGCAACTCGCTTGCTCCACAACATATCTGCAAAAAGCTCACCAGGGGATTCATCCAACGCTTCTCTGTATGTGTCCCAGCGTGTCACAGTACAGAATTGTCCACCAACAGCCTTAAATCCGATGATGTTTGTGAAGACTGGAAAATGGTCGCTGCCCATGCTGTCTGGGGCCGATGTCGATTATACTGAAAGGTCTGTAGAGTAATAGACAGCGGGCTGCTGCGGGTGTTCTTCCAAACTAGGGTTCATAGTCTCATTCGCAAAGACAATGAGCGAGCCGCACAAAGCAGAAATCTAAAGCGTGGTAGTCGCAGCACTGGCAAACAGGTAAGGCACTACAAATGTAGTGTAATAACTTCCACATGGCTAAATTCACTGCACTTAGCTTGAAGTTTATTTCGACCAGTCAGGCTGACCTACGTACGGCAGCGGTGTGCGGCGTCATGCAGATGCTACACTTCTCTTTTTCCAAGCGGGGGAGAGGAGGCTATGCTTCAAAGTTATCTGGAATGTCATTATGTCATTGCTTATATCTTTTGTGCACATATATTTAGAAGTTTTTGATTACCAACTGCATTGTGATGCGAAAATTCCTCTACAACTCTCCGATGTCTTTGGCACTTGCTTGTGTTCACCAAGTTTGCATCCCTGTGCCACTACAAGAATTAGTGCATCTGTTGCAATCCGCCTTAATAAATCTTTTTTCCTTCGCATTTGATTGCCTGTGTGCGCCTGACAGCTCAGTGGACTGTGTCTATTTGTGTGTGCTGTATACTTGTTTGCAAGACTGTGATAAGCACCTTTATTAAACCTATTTGGGGGTTGTTTGTTCCTACCGCCCTATTGTTCTCTCTGTGTCTAGACCCACCGCGGTGGCTTAGCAGCTCTCGTGTGGCGCAGCTAAGCACGAGGTTGCGGGGGGATATCGCGGCCGCGGCGGCCGCCTATCGATGGGGGCGGTATGCTAGGACGCCCGTGTCCAGTGCATTGGGGGCACGTTAAACAACCTCAGCTGGTCAGAATTAATCCCGAGTCCCCCATTACGGTGTGCCTCAAGATTGGATCGTACTTTTGGGACGTAAAACCTGAGAACAATTCTTTTTCTCTGTGTTGTGTGCCTTGGGGGGGGGGGGGGGGGGGGGGGGAGTGTTCCAGTTAACGCAACATTGCTTCGCAACGCAAACGAATAAAGATGCATATGGTATGCAGATATAAAATTAGCACTTCAACAAGGTGTTACTGGTGCTAATGAGGAGGAGGGGCATAAATATTTTCACAACCTCTGTCCAGTTGTGCCATCAAGTTCGTTCTTCCTATCGAATTCCAGCCATTTGCACTATAATAAATAAATACATAAATAAATAAATAAATAAATACATAAATGAATAACGATTTCATGTACTGGCATGTTATTCAAGTTATCTATACCATCTATGTGTGAAAACGTTGCTCATGGCCGCCACAACCCCTGCATGAGCTACACAAAGCTGCAAAAGGCGCGGAGCTGAAGCGGCCCTATTGCTCGGCATCGCTTGCCGCAGACAGTCGGGATCCCTCACGTGCCGGCCGAACAAAAGTATCCTGCATGTATGTAAAAGATCCTACGAAACTACGTACACATATTTTCATGCTCTCAAAACCTGGAACTCTGGTAATTACGCACGTGTTTGAGCACACCAAACGCCACATTCAGCAACACTAACTCACCACGTGCGTGCTTTACGACTTAATTAATGATCCTTTTCACTATTTCTTCCACAATTCGAATACGACGTTCCTAAGGCCAGTTACCAACTGACGAAGCAAAATCTCGCCCCAAGAACTGCTCCGCAGGGCGCCAACAAACTTTTCCGTGGATGTCCTCCGGCAGCGTGTTAGCCGTCGTCTGCTACGGCAGGGCCAGCATGGCCGGCGCCACCACCGAGGAGGGAAGTGGTTGGCGCTACTTTTGGAGATTGAGGGGTATCAGCGCAGAACGTCGCGGCAGCGCCACTAGATGGCACATTGTGACAAGAAAGAAGCGCGAGAGAGGAGACCGGTTGTCACGTGACGAGTTTCACAGCGTCCGCACACACCGATGCGCGATGAATTTCGGATGCTGTCCTAAGATTCCCGCAGGCGGCACGAGATGGCACCGAGTTTTCTTGGGAAAGAGCAGAAGAGGAGTCCCGCTTAGTACACGCTTTACACGTATCGCAATTCGACGGTGGCAATGCGTTCTACGGCTAAATTGATTCAATGCTAACCCATTACCTTTGACAGTCAACGTAATATAACGTGTGCGATTTTTTTTTTTGTCATTTGGCTAACGTCGCTATAATACCTGCGAATACCGCTTGCCAGGCCGCATACCCGCCAAGTGTCCCGGTTGTACGTGGGACATGCGTGTTACCGGTAGTATTTGTTCAACTTCAAAAATATGTGTCAGTACTTGTTTAACGAAGAGGCTAAATTCAAATAACTTTGGAAGCACATTCCTCACTCAGGTGTTTGGCCTTCAAGTACAGTACCGAAGAAATGCATACGTCACGTCAGGGCGCAGGAAACCTTCATTTTTCGCAACATTTCCGAATCATTGCTTGGCCTAAAACAACAAGTGTAACTTTTTAACGCTCAAGAAAGTGCCGTCAAGTACGCTGTCAACGCCATCCTCAGAAACATTGCCGACAGTTATCGCATTCGCTCATTCAATCAAATGCAGAAATATCGCCTTGTAAGGCGCAATATGATGCAGTGCGCAAGACAACACCAGAAGGCTGCGTCTCCTTCACCATTGCCAGCTCACGGCCGCAAATAAAGTTCAAAGAGACACGTTCACACTGAGAAAGCGTAGCTCTTTCACGACCAGCAGTGGAGTAGCACAGGCAACTAAATAGGCTTTATTTTCTAATTAGATCCAACGTATATATATCGTCACTGCTATAGAGCGTGTATTGTATGAGGATCCCAATTGGCCCATTACACAAATTATGCTTCTAGAGTTGTCCGCATTTGTAAAGTTTCTTGGAGCGTAACGGCATTACATAACGATAAGCAATGCGATTTCGTATACTTAAAAAATACTGCAGAGCAAGCGCATAAATACTGGCATATGTGACACAAAAGAAGATCGGAAAGCAGTACGCTGCATAAACGACAACAAGATACACAATATTGCCAGAGGTATTATTTTCTTATCAATGTACGCATCTGCTTTTGCGGTTTGTATCCATTGTCAGGGGACGTATCATCATCGTCACACTGGGATAAGAGTAATAGTACAGGAACATTGAACCATTCCGGGAGCTCCACTCAATGCCGTCGGCGTAGCTGTCGTGCGCGCCGTTCAAGTTGAGGCCGTTCGGGTTAGCCATGTGACAGTAGTTGTGCCACCAGCCACTGCGGTACTTCACGGCACAGTTGTATGTCTGCCTGTCGTGGTCCTGATCCAAAGTGGTAAATTTGCTGTTGTTGCACGGGTTGAGCGAATCCCAACCTGCGTATATCATTGTACAGAATAATTTAGCATTATTCAATAGGGAGAATCTTTATATACAACAGGTAAACAACGAAGGTCGTCGTTAACCGGTTATTTCCTGAACTGAATCAAATATTGTTTCTTTTTATGCTGAAAGGAGCCTTACAATTTTGTCCAAAACACCACCTGTTCTACCTCCAACTCTCTGAAACACCACCCACCTTTCGGCCGGACTTTTACGCAATCACAGCCATGATCCGTGGCGGTCACTAAAATTTATTTATATGTCAAGAGAAAGTGATGCCACCGGAAAAAAGAAGATAACTATACTCTATCTCAAAAACCGTTCGCCGCACTGTGGAAGTTTCAGGACTTCTTAGCCCACAGGAAAGTCGTATAACCCTCGAGGTGTGTTCCACCGCGCCGCGTCATCTGCCCACTCCCAAACTTCTTCGTGGTGTACGACGGGCATCCTCAACGTTGCCAAGACGTGACCCATCGCTGTGACGTATCGCGTACTAGGAAAAAAATGGAGCTGTCTAATCTCACCTATAATCAGACATTTACGCCCGAAACTGTATTCCGCTGCGCCAGGATATTGATTGTGTACTCCACCTACCTTCGGCAATTCTTCAAGTGACATTATGCGATGACGTGTTCATATATCTGATTAAGGATACGATGTTTTTTTTTTATTTTCAATTGGAGGCGACACAAGGAAAGCTTTTGTGACGCTGAGAATCGCCTTCGCCTGTCAAATTTGATTTCTTTTCAATATTAAGAATAATAAAGGCGAAACCCGGGCAGAGTCCGAGACCCAGATTATTATTTTCTTTTGCTCAGAGGAAGTTGTCATTACCGTAAATCCTGACGACATTGAGCGAGCGCACCGGCTAGGGCGTTTCGAGGCAGATAAAAAGCGCCCTATAGTTGTGAAATTCGGGCGTTTCAAAGTTAAATCAAAGATTCTATCAACGGGACCAAAGCTTAAAGATACGTCTTACGCAAGTCGTGATGATTTTTTGACACGCGTGCGAACAGCCCGAAAAGGACTTTTCATTTACGCCCAAGAAAGGAGCACTAACTTTAATATCCAATTCGACAAGCTCTCCATGAATGACAGACAATTCAGATACAATTCCGAAACAAATTCTGTCGAGGAAGTGCAATTATAGCAATCGCCACCCGCTTACCGGTCGCCGCCACGCCCCCGGCCGGAGTCACCCTGCGTGAGATACTTCGCACCGACTTATCATACTTCGGCGGTTCTTCTAGCCAATATTCGCAGCTATACGCCGAAGAAAGACGCTGTTGAAGCCTCCCTAAATGATAGCAGTACAGACATAGCAATATTTACTGAGTCCTGGCGAACTTCTCATATCTCGAATGATGACTTGCTAGACGATGGGCGATCTTTCACGGTGTACAGGCGCGACAGAGTTGGGGCGGAGGGGTGGCGGTGTGCTTGTTCTCGTGAGGTCGAGTGTGCCCGCTTTCTGTGTCTTACCAATCAGTAATCATGAGATTGTTGCTCTGAAATTAACACTTCATTCCAGTACAATCATTTTAATTGCATGCTATCGTACCCCGGACGCCGACATTTCATTTGTTAACCAACTGTACTCAATCCTACTGGATCTTCAGGCCCGCTATCCCCGCGCGAGGTGCTTTCTTTGTGGCGATTTCAACTTCCCTGACATTAACTGGCTTGACTTATCGGCGCACAGTGGCCAATCAAAGGACTTTATTGATTTAGTCCTTACCTTCAATCTTACACAAACAGTTGACAAGCCAACCCGCCAAAACAATACTCTTTACCTTGTTCTCGCTTCGAACACTAAATCCATTCAGTCCTTATCATGCATCCCCAGAATCAGCGATCATTTCTCCTTATTGTTCAAGCTCTCCCTACCCATCCCTACTCGTCAACCATCTGTCAGATATATCGGAGACTATAAGAAGGCTGACATTCATAATATTATCACCGAGCTGGGCAAGTTTCTTCATTCCTTCCGCATGTCCTCTACTTCCAAAACAGTAATTGAAAATTGGCTGCTTTTCAAACAAAAATTATCTCTCGTTGAGCGATATGTACCCTTGTTTGCATTCGAGGCGATACCAGCCGACCTTGGTTTTCTAATGCCCTCAGAAAAGTTTCAAATAAAAAGAAACGACTCTTCCGTGCACCAAAACATTCGGCTAGCGCTTTGCGTTGGGAAAGGTATTTCTCTTGTCTTCGCGATTACACAAAACCTTTGCGATGCTCAAAAAGAAAATTTTATCATCGGGATCTACATGACATTCTTCGCTCCAATGCAAAAAAATTCTGGAAACTTTTAACTCCTGGCATTAGGTCATCACATAATATCTCATTGGTTAGCAATACCGGTTCTGAAGTTCCACCAGACAAACGCAGTGATGTAATGAATTCTTACTTTTCCTCAGTTTTTACTAATGAACCGAGCTTAGATATCCTTCCCCTATCTAATTTTACGTTTTCACAGATGCCGCCCGTTATCATCACTACACATGGTATCATAAATCTTATTGGAAGGCTTAAAGTTTCTAGCACCCCGGAACCGGATAATATATCATCTAAGATACTGAAATGCACCAAGGACATATCAGGCCAGTTTCTGCATATAATACTCGTGCAATCGATTGCTACCGGCTCAACTTGAAAAGACTGAAAGCTGAGGAAGACAGTACCGGTTTTTAAAGCAGGTAACCGTTCTGATCCTGCTAACTATCGACCGATTTCAGTGACATGCATTGCTTGCAAACTACTAGAGCATATAAAATATTCACAAGTTGCATCTCACCTTGATTCCAACAGCTTCTTTTTTCCCAACCACCACGGCTTCAGATCCGGTTACTCATGCGAAACCGAACGTTTCCATTTCACAACCGATCTTCACCCACATTTAGATTCCTCATTTCAGACGGGCGTCATAAATCTCGACTTCTCGAAAGCTTTCGATCGTGTACCCCACCAGCGCCTTTTAGCCAAACTTTCATGCTTGTGTCTTGATCCGCTGATATTAACATGGATTCGTTGTTGTAACATGGATTCGTTGGCCACTAAATGATAAGTGATGATGATGACGATAATCGCCTCCAGGATAGCGTACACGGGTAGATTTCCCATCGGTCACACTCCCCAGCGAGAAAATGCAATTCGGTGCGCGCGCCCACCCGCTCCTGGATGGCTCTGGTAGTTGAGGGCTGTGGCGCACGCGGAGGCGGCCGCACAAGGCTGACCGCGCGAGATCTCAAGGTGCGCTTTGATGCTCTTTTCCCTTGTTGAACACGATTTGCATGGCTAATATGCCAGGCAACTTTCCAACTTTTCCACGGACATTTTGCTTTCTCAACCACCTGTTCTCGAGCGCCTTTATTATTTCCAGCACTTTTATATTCTTATCCGATGATATTGTAGTAACTGGGCTGTGTTTATTAATTTATATTGCTAAAGGAATCCCGTGTGGGTTGACACACCATAGATGGTCTCTGAACTTGCAGGTAATCGTAGCTGGCAAAGCTTATTTGTTCTTGCCTTCTATTAAATTCTTCCTCATTTTTCCCACTTTGGATTGCGGTTATACATCAATAGATGTGACAGCTGTCGCGTTAGTGCCCCTACTATAAAGTGGTATGATCTTCGTGTAATATTTACTATGTACCTTATAGCACGTACATTTTCCCGTCTGTAGATTTTATTTCAATTGTACTTTTTGTGTTGTCTGATTGATCTTCCTTGGTATATTGTTGTGCCAATAAAGCTTTTATTACGCCGATGGTCTTTCCATGCTTTGTTGAATAACGCTTGTTTTATGTTGATGTAACCGGATTGTCCCCCTTACCTAATGCCTTGCTGAAGGCTAGTAAGGCCTTCATAAATATATATTTCTTTTAAATAAAGTAAAATTCCATAAGCAGACAGCGCGGAAGAGTGACAAGTATTTTTGTTTTTGGTGTAATAAACATTTGAAACATACCATTCATAAATATCATAGTGCCTTCGTGGGCCGCGACTACAGTATACTAATAAAAGAGTAAATAATGGCATAACGTATCATTTCATGCTTTTCGCGCACAACGTCTTGCTACATCCACTCTTGAAACTATGGCACGCAGCAGGCAGTCACACGCAAACGCACGCAGCAGAACACACGGATTTTCTTTAGTCCCCAATGAAATCTTTTTTAAGGTTTGCTGCGTCTTAGCTGAAGCATTATTTGCATGTTGGCACTTTCATTGACGTTCCGCCTCGAATACTTGCCTTTGGATTGGCACCCTCATTTCGGAGAGTTACGGTTGTTCGTTCGCTAACAAAGCCAACACATACGCAGTTCAGAAAGGCGATGAAAGGGGCTAGTTTGTGGCTGTTTATACTTTCTGCCCGTCACGTGACGAACGCTTGCAGAGATATGCCGCTTCCACATGCTCAGGTGAGTGTATTGAGGCTATGCGTGTAGGTAAAATAATAAGCGCACTTGAGAAAGAATAGCCGCCAGTACGCTCATTGCCCCGCCTACACCTTCTGTTGCCATTTCCTAATAAGTAAAGATTAATACATAAAAAAAAATAACGTTTTGCTCGCCTCATCCAAGCGGCAGCAATAGTACCGGAGTGCGTGAAATCTTTCTCGACGCCTGAGAAGTCCTCCGGTGATACCGTCGCGGTGCGGAGAAGGAGGCAGCCATGCTCTCCACTGAATTTAAGCTATCGGCTTGCGAATAGGAGAGCCGGAGCAAAACCTACCAGTGTGCGCAAACCTCGGAAGTCAAGCGGGCGTACGATCACCTCTGAGATCGGGGACTCGAACATGCAGGTTGAGCCCCTAGTTATTGGAAGATAATCCTAAGCGTCATCTTAGACGCAGCCTTACTCTTACTTTTACTGTTAGGGAATTGTTGATTAGCCAGGGTTACCACCAAAACAAACAAACAAAAGAGGTGACGATGCCCTCATGAATTTTGACAGCACCTGCTGATGCCTAGTTAAATTTTTATCGATAAACATGGACTGCATTGGTATACAAAGGATCGAAAACTGAACTTGGCAAGTTTCGATTACCTTTATTCCACCACAACAACCCAAATACGAAAAGAAAAATACACCATGGTCGTAACAAATGTAAGAACGCTAGATTTCAGACACAAAATAAAACTAACATGTCTAAGTGTTGTCTCAATTCTCTATTGCTTAGAAGTCCACGTCGTATAAAAGATTAATAAAAATTCACTTTTCTTTAGGATACGTTACCATTACCAACTGATTTAGTGTTTCTCTTTAGTGGCCCTTTCGATATCCAATTTTTAACTTCTGTCCACCTGTCAGGGGCTCTGAATCTGCATCGATGCTATAGAGAACGCGGTTACATCGTCATGCTGTGAGGTGCCTCGGGGCAGTGCAGCGAATGTTCGCAATGTTACGCGCGTTTTTTTTACGCGAATCTAACCTAAGACTCATACAAAAATGTTCACTTAGCATTTATTCTAAAACAAAGACATGAGTCTGTAGAGACAGAACCCTGAAGTAGTTTACCGAAAACGAATGAAGATTTCACCAGTCCTGTCACGTGCCAGTACTGCAGTTCCTCAATGCAAATAAATAACAACATCTTCATGTGGGCTATTCGTTCATATTTAGAATTTAGTTTGAACCGCGCGAGAAAAAAAAAACGACACGAAAAAAACAAACAGTACGGAGAACCACTGACTACAAATGGAAGTTTATTTGAAGTTTACCAGCCATTTTATACCTTTCTGAGTACATGCATGCGTACACCAGTCGCATATACATCAGCAAAAACACCAAAATCAAACTCTTTCACGCAAAAGAAGCATTTTTTCCGCCAAAGCAAGAGAGGAAGCATTACGCATTTATATATTTCCTTTCGAACATGATATGCCTCTATTATTTCCCTTTCCCCCTTGCCTTTTCCTTTTCCTATGAATTTTGTCTTTTCAAACAAGGGAGTGCATGCGCACTTGTTTCAATGTCCCCCTAAATGACTTCCGTGACCATTCTTTACGTTACTGCAGTGCTGATGAGCTCTTCTTTTTTTTTTTTGGAAACACTGTCCCGTTTGTCCGATACTACGTCGCTGAGTAGACCATAAATACGATCGCGTTGGGCCAAACAAAGAAGGAAGGAAGGAAGGGAACAAGGGAGCGCCAACTTTCGGCTGTTGGCGCTCCCCAACGAGTGCGGGCCAAGAGGGCCTTAAAATTCCTTTTACTACCTACCGGAGAGGTATAAACGTTAGCTAGAAACACGTTGCTTTTTTGTTGTTTGGGATGAGTTCGATTATTTGTGCTTCTAGACCAACCTTGTGCTTCGGAAGCTCGTGAGTTCCATAAGAAGTACCCTTTCTAACCAAAGTCGCTATTCCCCGACCCCCTGGAATGATCAAGGTTACGGAGCTGTAATCCGGCAGAGGGATATCCTCCTTAGCTAGTGTTTCTTGGAAGAGAATAACGTGCGGCTTAATTTCGGCCGATCTAATGAGCTGCGGCAGGGGAGTCTTGCGCCTTCGGAAACTCACACAATTCCACTGCCAGATTTTAATATTATTGCTGTCGTTTGCAGCCATTATGATACCATTGGTTTACTACCCGGACCCCTAGAGTCTGCGCTCGGGCTACCGTTTGTGTCTCCGTGGACTGCCGATGCAGGCGCTGCGTTTGCTTTTGCCTTAACTTTGGGTCTTTCTAGTTGACCCACTCTAGCATGTAGATTAGTGATGAGTTCCATGATTTTCGCCAGTGTGCCTCACCCTCTTCCATCTCCTCTGCCTCAGTGGTTTCTAAATCTTCCTCATCAGTTTCACTAATGGGAACAGGGTGGGGAGCTTAACGTTTGGGTTTGACGGGCAAGGTTTTTGTAGCCGTTGTCTCCGTCTGGCTGTGGGGTGTTTCGGACCCTTTCTTAAAGGATTTGAAAGCTTCCCTGAGCTCAGATATTTCTTGCCTCAATTTTCGATTTTAGGATTCTAATGCACATATTCGAGGATTTGACTCACATTCCGGCTGTGCCCTATCGTTAGTACTCCTAGACATTGCCCTTGTTGGTTGTCCTGGCTTCCCAAGGCTTCCGTTCTTGACTCGATCGGCACAGGTTGCTCTTGGCGTCGACTGTGAATGGGACCTCCATCTTGCCCCAGGCCCTCGTGGTTGTGAGTCGACCCCAGAAAATTCTCCGGAGCTGGGTTGTCCTCTGGATCAAAAACGCCCCCTGGAGCGGGAGCGCTCTCGTGAGCTGGCGTCATTTTCATACAGAGCGCAAGTTGGCGTCATTTTCTTGCATCACCCGTTTGCGCTGGGAATTGTCGCTGTCTTCAATGTCGTCGGCCACCCGTGCACAGCACTTTTGCTGTCGTTGGCGCCTTCGACGCCTTTTTCTCACGATATCAGGCATCTGGAACCTTCGACTGCACTTTCAATTTCGGAACAAAAACATTGATCGAAGCGGGAGCCGATGTTTGCACGACCGCACTCCGCAACCCACAGAACAGCTTTAATCGCGCAACATCCTAATCACAGCAGGCCATCACAAAACCTTCTATCTGCATGCGAAAGTAAAACTGGTGTGTCGCTAATAAAAGAGGAACCTGGCTCTTTCATATGAGACGCCTCTAACAACTCAAGTGCCGAGGCATCCCGGCTTTTTACAGGAATCTGTATCGTGTCTAGTCGAGCTCACAGTGATGTGAATTTCTGCGCTTAGGCAAATGTGCTCCATTTTTTTTTATTTTTCGGTGCCAATTCATGTTCCCATGCACGCTGATCTACGCATCGCTCAGTCTGGCTGACATAAGTATTACAGCAAAACAGCGGAAGCTCATACACGACTCCGGTAGCGCATTTCGTGTACGGCTTGGCATGTACTTTACAACAACCACGTTTCTTTCTCCCATCAGAAAGAATGCGAGGACAAAGGTGGGCGAGCCTGTGTGGCGCGCAGAATACGTCTGGCACCCCATATCTGTCTGCAGACTTCTTTCAGTTGTTGGTTACACGGTGCATATAAGATAAGACCTGCGCCCTCGCCATTCTCTGCGCTTGCTCAGCACTTCTCCTGTGTTCGTCGCTCTTGAATTTCTGGAGGAGCGACTCGACAACGGCAGTAATGAAGGCGCATGGAAACCCAGCAGTAGACAGTCGAACCAATTGAATCTTAAAGCTTGCCTGTATTGTGTGAGGGCACAGCCGTACACGAGCGGATTGAAGGTAAAGTTTAGCAATGGCTCTCTTAATAGTCTTGGAATGTGCCGACTCATACGGCAGTAGTTCCTTTGTTGTCAGAGTCGAATAAAGCCAGCAGGTGTGAACCGCCTGCAAGGGGATGTTTACATCTAAAGTTTGCAAAGACTTGAAGAAAGGTAAATCGTGAGTAAAATCCATTCTTTTCCCATGACAGCAAAGATGGCAAGACGGCTAAAAATTTGTCAACAATGGCCTGATGTGAGGCAATGTATTGTTGCTTCAAAACAATTAAAAGTCACCAACATATCTAAAAAACTTCAACCCCCCCCCCCCCCCCATCAAAATGCTGGTGCAAGGCTCAGTCACTAGTGGATAAAAACAACTTACAATACACAGGAGCAACACAGGAGCCCATACAAATGTCTTGTCTTTGTACATATAATTCATCATTAAACTTAATGAAGAAGATTTTAAGACATAACTCGGGAAGAGATTACAAAAGCGTCAACAAACACGTCTGCAGCATTTTGAAAGGCGATGGAACTGCTCTTATCCATTCAACTCCTGACAGATGAAAACAAATCATTGTGGGGCAGAGATTAAAACAAATCCTCAACGTCGTGTGTGGAAGGCTACTTTTGTGTCTCTGCGAATTTGAAGCTACTTTCTGGGAGACGCCGCTCCCTTTACTACGGCGATGGACGTGGAGTCACCTGGAATGGCTCCTGCTCCTTCTGCGTCAACAACGGCCGCTCCGAGAAAGCGGTCTAGTCGCGCGGGTGACACCGACAGCGACGTCACTGTGATCTACTCAGCGACCAGTGAGGAAACCTTGGATGACAGTGGCTTCGTGCCCGTCGCGAAGCACACATCAAAGAGAAGACTCGTCAGGACATCTCCTTCCACAACAAAGGCAACTGTGATCCCCACGCGAAAGCCATCAGACCCCACAGTTTTATTTTATGCCTGTGGTTGCTAGCGACAATCTAAACCGTATCAACCACCAAGCCGCATCTGTGTCACTCAAAGCACTTGTTCCTGGTCAGATCAAAGATGTAAGTATCAACGCGCGTAAGAACATCTTCGCTAGAGATGTGACAGACCGCAGCGCCCTAGATATTCTGAGCAACGTTAAGGTGCTGGATAGCATCAACGTACACTGCTATAAACAAGACGATAAGGACTCTACGGCGGGCGTTGTGTATGACGTCGATAATTCCATAAGCGATGCTGACCAGCATATACTCATCAAGCCGACGACAGAGGGAACGGTCATATTGCAAACCGTCGCCTGGGAAACTCGCAGTGTGTGAAGTTAACATTCAAAGAAGATAGCCTACCGTCACACGTCAAGGACGGTCACTTCCGACACACAGTACGGCATTTTGTGCCAAAGCCGCTTCAGTGCAGGAAGTGTCAAAGGATAGGGCACGTTAGTGCAGTTTGCACAAATGCCGCCGTGTGCTCACGATGCTCTGGGTTGCACAGCTCCGACGCCTGTCGTGCAGAAAACCAAAAGTGCGCCAATTGTCAAGGCTGTCACGATGCAATGTCAAAGAATTGCCCACATGTGAAAATTGAGGCGAAAGTCTTGAGGCAAATGGCCAGGGATGGTTCCTCGCACAGGGAGGCTGCCGGTAAGGTGCGGCGTCGACGTTCACGTCGCCGGAGTTCTAGGAAACCCACTGCTATTGCTACGGATGCACCGCGTCCACTGACAGTCCACAAGCTTCCACATACAACTAGCAATAGTAGCAACTACTAGCAATAGTAGCAATGAGGATCCTAAGCACAAAGTCTCCAATATCATTGCCTCATGCGAGGAGTGGCCGCCGTTGCCACGGCTAGATCCACCAGCAGAGTGACAAGATGTAGCACGCTCGCCGAATCATGCTTCACCTTCTGGCATCAACCAAGACGGCGACAAACAAGTTGTCACTATGATAAGGGCCTTTATGAACACGCTATGAGTACTACTGACCGCCATACACACTCCGGCGGCTCGAGGCGCATTTCAAATACTGGAAGCCCTGAATCCGGTACTGTCCGGTCTTGAGAAGCACTATGGCTGCTCCTCTACACTCGCTCCATAAAGAGGTCGAGGAAGCGTCTATCATCCAATGGAATGTCAGAGCCATTAAGTCCCGCATTTCGGACTTTCGTCCGTTTGTTTTTACGAACAAATTTCCAATAATCCTCATTTGTGAACCAAACATTGAGACCGCCGTCCGCCTATCAGGAAATGAAGCTTTCATGTGTGCCACCTGTAGCAACCGCAGCAAAGTCATGGCTTATATCAGATGCGATTCCACGTGTGTTTTACACCCAGTGGCACCTGCTGACGACAATCAGTACGTATGTTTGACTATAAAATGCAAGAATGTCGCACTCACACTCGTAGGTGCCTACATTTCACCTTCAAGTCGATTTAACAAGGCAAAACTAAGTGCAATTTTAACAGCGACATCTGGACCGTGGATTATTACCAACGACTTCAATGCGCATCATCCACTATGGGGAAGCTTAAAGCTGGATTGTCGAGGAATACGTGTACTATCCTTCGCATCGGACCATGAGCTCTGCTGCCTAAAAGATGACAGTCCCAATTCTCTGCAGGGATTGACATACAGCAGCTGCCTGGACTTAACTTTTGTTTCAGTATGCCTCATTTCCAGTGTGAAATGGTTTACGGACAACGAAACGCATCGTAGTGACCGCGTTCCAAGATATGTTAAAATCGACGGCATACGAAAGTCACACTCTACCAGAGTTCTTCATCCCATCGACTGCCCTAAATACACGTTGCCCATGGAGAATAATAGCCAAGAGATCCAGAACTGTGTACCTGGCTACATCGAGAAGCTAATTAACGCCGCTGCCCAAGAAGCCACAACAGCCGTTAGGCCTATTCCTAAGTTTTCTGATTTCGAAGCAGAATTGGAGCGGCTTCGAGCAATCCACCGTCGTGCGGAACGAAGGTACAGGCGCACCAAGTCCATCTACGACCTAAGGGAAGCGAGACGCATACAGAAGAAGATCCAGAGTCGGATCAGCTCCCTGCAGTATCTAAGATGGAAAACCTTCTGTGGTTCCCTTGATCCGCATATATGGAGAACGGTGCATGGTCTTCGAACATCACCGCAACAACGCCAGCCCTTCGAATGCCTGCATCTCTATCAAGGTCGCAGAGAGATCGACGTAGCGGAGAACTTCTGTTTCAAGGTTGCTGGTCTGCCGCCATCATTCGCTACGCGTAATCCCCATGATGTTCCAATCTCGCAGGATTCTCGTATGGACAATCTGTTTTCCATCGAGGAGTTGCAGGCGGCATTGGCAGCGTGCAGACGTTCCTCATCGCCTGGGCCTGAAGGGGTGACATACGCAGCTCTTGGAAGCCTCGGTCAAACAGCCCGGCTTGCTCTTCTAGACGTGTGGAAGAGCAAGCGCAGAAGCAAGACGTGAAGGAGTGGTACCTGCTGCATGGAAGTCCAGCCGCCTTGTGCCTCTACTCAAACCAGGTAAAGCACCCCCAGACGTGGCGTCTTATCGTCCCATCGCTCTAGCCAGTTATCTAGGAAAGGTGATGGAGAAGATGGTGCTAATGCGTCTAGGGTGGTATCTAGAACCCTACAAGTTATACCCTAACGCTATGGCAGGACTTCGACGCGAGTGCTCTTCTGTAGACAACGTCATATGTATTGTCTCGTCTGTACAGCACGAAAAAAGCCTAAGGAGGCTGTCAGCGGCGATATTCCTAGATTTTAAAGGCGCGTGTGACAACGTAACCTATCGAGCCATCCTGGCCGCCTTAGGCGATGTCCGCCTATTCGGCCTTGTTTTTCTATGGATAATCAGCTCCTCGAAGGACAAGTCATTCTTTGTGCAAACAGAGGATGGTGTGTCATCATAACACAACCCCTACCGTGGCGTACCACAAGGCGGAGTCTTGAGCACCACTCTATTTAACCACGTGCTCATCGACCTGGTTCATACCCTACCGCAATCCGTCCATGTGCCGACCTATGCAGACGATATATGCATTTGCCCATCAGGAGCGACGCGTCCTCAGGTGCGCGCCAGACTTCTAAAAGCGGCCACACTAACATCAGGTTATCTTCGAGCACGAGGTCTGGAGGTGTCCTCCGAGAAGTGCTCTGTGGGCGCTTTCACGCGCAAAGCAATGAAACCGTACGTTGTCAGAATTAATGGACAGCCGATTGCCTACGAGAAGACGCACCGCTTTCTAGGAGTGATAATAGATCGAGACCTCTCCTTGAGTCCTCATATCTATATCTCCTACCTAAAAAGGAAATTAGTCATGATAATTCATGAGCTCAGATTTTTTGCGGGAAAGTCACGGGGTGCGTCTGTGAGTGCGATGCTCCAACTCTATAATGCACTGTTCCTCGATCTCCTGCGCTATAGCTTACCTGTACTGGGTGGAACCGGTAAGACCAACCGCTGTGCCCTCCATTCTGCACAAGCTGAAGTTCTGCGAATTTTCCTCAGTCGTCCCAGATGTGCATCCCCGGCCGCAACAATAGCCATCGCGCATGACCACCCCATCAACACGTATCTTCAAGTCGACGCTTTAAGGATGCATATAAGGCACTTCGCCCGACTTTCATCGCATCATCTCGCCTCCCATCCTGCCGCTCGACCTCGTTCAGCGTTTGCCAGGATTATTGCCGCCAACCGTCGAACTTCACGCCTGCAGCACGACCATCTCTACCGCTGTAGTGCCTCCATCCACTCCAGGCTCTTCTTGTTATTCGCGGTATGAAAAAGAAAACGGAGATGTCATAATTCGCCCTCAAACAAACCATGCTTTCATTCCTACATGACAAGCACAAAGAATGCATCTACGTTTACACGGACGGTTCTGTCTCCTCTAAAAGTTCTGCTGGAGCAGTGGCAATTCCCGCAGATTCTGTCACCCTCAAGTTCAAGACGTCACACATTACATTATCGACAGCTGCAGAACTCGCAGCTATCCGTGCTGCTCTGGAGTTTATTGGTCACAAATCATCACATGCATGCTCCATTTTATGTGACTCGAAGGCAGCTCTCCAGTCTCTGATGTCGCCTTTCAATCGCTGACCAAATGTGCAGCTAGTCGCAGACATCCCACTACTCCAGCATCACGCAATCAACAAGGGACACAAACTCAACTTGCAGTGGATACCGGGTCACTGCGGAATTTCGGGAAATCACAGTACTGATGACGCCGCCCGATCGGCCCACGATAGTGCCCATGTTATACCAGTACCCCTATCACGAACAGATGCAGCCACAAGTCTTCGCTCCCTCGCCCGCGAGCTTACGCAGAATCTGTGGAACACCAGTGAATTAACGAACGCACGTCTCCGCAGATTGGATCCACGTCTGCAACTGCGTCTGCCACCAGGGTTACCACGAGCGGAAGCAACACTTCTGTGCCGCCTGTGGCTCGGCGTGGCATTCACGAACTCTTATTCATTCCGCATTAGAATGGCCGACAGCCCTACTTGCGACACCTGCGGCTGCGAAGAGATGCTTGAGCACCTCCTTTGTGACTGTCCCCGTTAAAAAGTGCCAAGAAAAGGGCTCGTGACCACGCTCGAAAAACTGGAGAATCGCCCCTTCACAGAGGTAAAAGCTCAAGAACACTGGTCTAGACGGGCTTCGGCACTCAAGGCCTTAAGGTCCTTGCTGAAGCTTTTAAGGACATGCGAATTGTGCCACCGTCTTTGAATGTTGTAGCGCGTAGTATAGCGTTACTGTGTGAATTTCCCTGTTTCCTTTACTTCCCCTGTTCTTTTCTTTATCCTTTTATTCCCTTCGGCCCTTTCCCCGGCACAGGGTAGCCAGCCGGTATTCACACTGACTAAACTCCCTGTCTTTCCTCCCCTTTGTCTACCCCCTCTCTCTCAACGTCCAGGAAAGCAACTACCCTATTGAATAATTCGGCCGCAGAAAGTTGTTCATTTATTCTACCATAGTTTATCAGTGTCTCATAGGAAACGTTGCGAGTGCAGTCAGTGAAATGAGTCTTATGACTGGTGGTGCCTAGGAGCCTTTCGAGCGTTTTCATACCACAGCATAACGTGGACAGCTTCCGCGGGGCACTGAAAACTATCATGTCTATCAGAAACTTTCTTGAGATTGTGCGAAAGGTTGTGCAAGTATGGCACCACTTGTACTGCTATTTTCTCCCTATTCTTTTCTTTGTTTGCTGGTTCGAAACCTTTTATTGTGCACCACTATTCATAAAACTCGTTTCACTGACTGCGCTTGCAACGTTATGTATTGAATACGGCTCACCTGCGGTAAAACATGCTAAATAGGACAAACGGGACAGCGTTTCAAAGCCAGAACACGTAAGCACTGCAGTAACGTAAATAACGGTTATGGAAGTAATTTAGTAAGACATTGTAACGTAGTTGCGCATGCATTCCTATATTTGAAAAGAAAAAATCCATAGGGAAAGGAAAAAGTAAGAGGGAAAGTTTAATAGCTGGGGCATACCATATCCGAAAGCAAGGAGGTACATATTTAGGTTCTTTCTGTCTTGCTTTGTCGGAAAATAAAATAACTTTTATTTCGCCGGAAAGATTAAGTCTAGGCTTATTTTGCTAATGTATATGTGACTGGTGCACATATGACTACTACCACGAAGGTATAAAATGGCTGGTGAACTACAAGTAAACTTCCAGTTTGCAGCCGGCGCGTGCCTATGGCATTTGTTTCTTCAAGACCTTGCTTTTTTCGCACTGTCCAGCATCAGTTCTAAGAAAATTTTAAGATTGAGTGAAAGATGAATCCCCGGCTTTTATTTGGTAAATACTCCGTTCAGCTGCCATCCGTCATTTACTTTATTTTTCTTTCTGCTTCGCATGCATCATTGGTTACACATCAATCCAATGCGGCTCAATAATATACCCCAGATGGCCAATGTATCATTGTTACCAGCTTGCTCTGATTTCCTAAAGTGCTGGTAAACATTTCATGGAGTTACGGCTCAACAGTGTTGACAAAAATAATGCTTCGATACAGCTCCCTTCATCTCATACACTTTTCGATCTCAATGCGCTGGTTCCACACAATCGTAACTAACTCTACAAAACTGTTGCTCGTAATTATGCAAAACTGTATAGGTAAAGGAATTTAAATGAAGCAGCGAGTTTCCCTACAAGCTTTCTTTCACTGAAATATATTTGTGTTTCTTACCCTTCGGGCCCAAAAATCGTCCTAGGGAAAGCTTAAAGTGATCTTTCTCCGACGCGACCTTCATTCTCTCGTAGTCCACAGAGACGCTTTCACCTGTGTGGTTTTTCAAGACAATCTTCAGCTTCATGCATTCTGCATTCGACGTCAGAGCATGTAGCGCACTGTTACCTGTTTAGGATAAAGTAAAAGGAATAGGTGTCAAAACAAGCTACAAAACAAGTTACTTTGGCTGTTGCACTTCTGGTACTATGCAAACATGAAACTATGCCAAAATTACAGAAAGAAAATTACACTTCGCAAAGCTGCTGCCACCATTGTTTGGAGAGTTCATTTGTGGTGTTGAACAACCCTGTGCAACTCGCGAATTATGTCAGGCAACGTAGCAACAAGCACCAGAATACATTCGGCAACTTCTGGTTACCTAACATGCATCCAAAGCATAGCGCACAAAAATTCTTGCAATCAGTCGCTGTCACATTGTGGTCGCTTCGTATACGAATCAATCCCGCCACATTGTTACTGAAAGAGTACTAAGGCGCCAGGACTTCAAAGAAGACGAATAGATGCGACAAAGTTCGATTCTCTTTTCATCGAACTGAACCTTAAAAACTGGTAAATTGCTAGTCTTCGCTCATCAGCTCGATAGCCGCCATGAAAATGAATTACTTCCCATCGTGCAATTGAAAAGAAAATAACACAGGAAAATATTACTTTCAGTGTATTCCTCCTCATTGCAACTGCAGTCCCGTCACGAGCAGTCGCATGGCAACCGTACGAATGTAAGGTTGCGAACCACATACGTCGTGTAGAACGAAGACGTAACGAGGCTCCATCTGTAGTCACCTTGTTTCGTCTTATTCTAGTTCGTAGAGCTTCCTCCATATTGCGACCAGATACGAGGTCACTTGAGCGCTCCCAACCAGCTTTGCCAGTGCCGCTGTCGATTTCCTCCCGTAAAACGTCATTTTACACCATCGGGCCTCACGCCAGTGGCTCACGGACGACAGCATCATCTTTTTAGTCGTATTCATGCATGGAAGAAGTATTCAAGTTATTAAATATCGAAGGCTTAAGAGTACTGATTGACGGCTAATATCTCAGCAAAGCATTCGGCTTGCAGATGACACTGTTATATGCAGCAACACTGCAGAAAAGTTACAACAAATGATGGAGGACCTAAACAGAGAGAGTGTAAGATTGGGGTTGAAGATTAATATGCAGAAGACAAAGATAATGATCAATAGCTGGGCAATTAAAAAAGAGTTCAGGATCGCCAGTCAGCCGCTACAGTCTTTGAAGAAGCAGGTTTACCTATGTCAACTAATCACAGGGAACCCTCATCATCAGATGGAAATTCACAGAATAAAAATGGGCTCAATCGCATACGGCAGACATTGTCAGCTCCTCATTGGAAGTTGACTATTATTATTCAAAATGAAGGTGTACAATCAGTGCACTTTACCGGTGCTGACATATGGGGCCGAGACTTGAAAACTGACAAAAAAACTTGAGAACAAGTTAAAGACCATGCAGAGGCCGATGGAACGAAGAATGATGGGCATAACGTTAAGAGACAGAAAGAGAGCGGTTTCGATCAGAGAGCGAACAGATATAGCCGGTAATATTATTGAAATTGAGAGAAAGAAATTGAGCTGGGCAGGTCATGTAATGCGCAGGTTAGATAACCGCTCGACCATTAGGGTTACAGAATGGGTACCAAGAGAAGAAAAGCGCAGTTAAGGACGGCAGAAGACTAGTTAGGGCGATGAAATTAGGAAATTCGCGGGCGCTAGTTCGAATCGGTTGGCGCAGGACAGGGGTAATTGGTGATCGCAGGGAGAGGTCTTACTGCAGTGGACATAAAATAGACTGATAATAATGATGATCATTATGACTATGATGAACCATGAGAACTTGCACTTTTCACCAACGCACCACCAAGTTGGTCCCTTCCTACCACATTCAAACATACGGTCTCACCGAGCCCTAAAATAGCAGCCTGGCATACATGTTCGTAGTCTGTGATTCACCACACCACAGTGACTAGGAACTTCCGCTGTCCTACGTAACGTTTGCCTAAAATTCATGATGCCAGGACACCGCAGGATAATTACCTATCTACGTGCTTTCTAGCCGTGAACCATCGTTACATTTGGTCACCCTACATCTGCTGCTAAAGCGCCGCCCAGGCGTTTAGCCGATCGCACCAGGTATATTTCCCGCTCTCGCCTCTCTGGCTCATACGTCAACCAGGAGAGCCTGTATGACAACCGGCGTCAAGACAACCGCCCGTTACGTCGTGTATGTTTGTGGGAGAAGCTGCTGTCACTGTACTTTGGTCATTACCATGTCGTCCGTCCTGTCACGTACGTCAGCTACGAGATCATTCCTGTCTCTCCGACTAGGCCATCCGCAATCACATCCACTGACGTAGTTCGTGTCAGCAGGCTCAAATCACAGCCCATCTCCCTCTGATCAGCATGTCTGGCTGCCAGTATTGCCAACTTCTGAAGATAGTTTTCGCCTACATTGGATTCTAAAGTTTCCTAGATTTCCCTAGATTTCTGCTAGCGCGGTTGCTCAGTTTTCTAATGTGAGTTCTGCACACAAGAATATCCTGTTATGTAAATAGACTTCGAAGTTTGTGTTTAACTTCATTTCTAATCTCGATTTGAAATATTTAATTTATGTTTATTTACTTAACTATAGCTGAAGGTACGTCGAAGAGAAAGTTGATAGTTGAAGAACAGTGCCTAGCATGAAGTAATTGACTGGATAGCAAACTTATGTTATTCACACCGTACAAAACAAGACTTGCAAGGAACCTTTCTGGAACTGTAGCAAAGATGGACACCCGACCTCTCTTACACTGTATAACAATAGTGTTCTGTGCCACTTCAAGACACTTGTGCAAAACATGCGAAATAAAATTTTCTTGTTTGTCATGCACTTGTCTGCTACTCGGCGCCAAGACCACCTTGTCGTACTCGGCAGTAAATTATGCACATACCAGCTTACGCAGATATTTGCCTTACTTCATTCTACGGTGTTGCAGCATGCTCTTCTTTTGCAGGTGACACACGAAATTGGCTTTAAAATGCACTGTCTTCCACAGTACAGCAGCAGCAGTGCAATATTATGCTTCAGTAACCAGCCCGGAGCATCCACACCCTGTAGTTTTCTTGGTATGATGCGTCCACTAAGCTCCACTGGGATTATAAGTCATACTTCGTATGGCAACGCAAAGGTAATTGGCGGTCACAGAAAGCAAAACACGGCTTCATGGCAGCAGTTACAGATGTCGGCACTTGTGGCGACGCAGCACTGCTTTCTTCATAGTAAAATACTTCCCTAGATTTTGACAGAATTTCCTATTTCCCTGAATAACACATAGAATGGCTAGGTCTACGAAAAATTCCTTAGAGTTGGAAGCACTGAGCTGGCCTTAAACAGCGCTTTCACAGCTGGTACTAATGCTACGTGACTAGTGAAACCAAAAGATAACAGCCTTCGCTGGGGAAAGACTGGGAGGACGATGATGTCATCCTGAATGCGAACTCTCCACAACTTGGGTGACAGATTTGCATTGCAGCGTCAGTACACCCTATACATTGTTCTCTTTACTTAACAATATGTCCACTGATCTAGCTTCACCGTCACCATCTGTTACGAACTGGCTGCCATAGCGAGGTTGCCATACCTTAGCTACAGGCTTATGCAGTATCCGCAACGCGCGAAGCCAGAGCCATTCATCGCATTTTCTCCAGAGATGCTAATCAACGCTATCAATCATTATTAGTCACTGCTTGATCATTATCTGGTCCATTCAGTCTTCACAACTATAAGGCAGTCAATCGCATGCAGTCAAGAACATGCAACATTGGTGAGCTGCAGGATTTCAATAAAAAACCGAAATTCGGCAACTAGCTTGAACAAACGCCCATGCATATATCCTGATGCGGTCGCTTGGTAGAGGTGATGCTCTCCTGTAGAATTTCCGGGCAAGTACGCGTTTTATACATTCAGTATATAATGTGAAAGTCTCTGTGGATCCCCGCGCAGAGGCGCTGCATTATCGCAGTGACGATTTTCAATTTTCCTATAGAAGTGTGGAAGGGGGTGTGTCCCAGTCCGCTTCCTCAGCTGGCTAGCAAGTACATCAAAATAAGCTTTAAAAAAAGGCGGCTATTACGTTTCTTTTCTCAGCACACACTCACGCAGGCGCAGCCAGTAACCCAGTTCCATCTGTATATCCACTGCTGCTCTTCCGAGAACACTTCGTGGTCTAATGGCTATTAAAATAGAAGTACTTCGCCGATCAACATGTGCATTGATAACTCCGTGTCGATTAGTCCTGCTACCTGGTCTCTCCCCCCTTGAGGAGGTCGCCTTGAGTATGCTGCGTGTGGGTGCTGCACCAATGCCAGCTGCAACCTCTTCTAGATCTACAGGCCATTGACAGCCTACAGCCTTTGGCGCGACCTGTCGCTTCCGCCCTCACCCAGCTGCCCTCGAAGGTCTACCACACCTATGGTGAAATTGTGCGTGACTGCGCTCATCAAAACTCCACTACCTGTTAAATGTAGGGCTGCATCCAAGCCGCCCACTTGACTCTAACCTGTGGCATTATAGTCCGCATCAAAGATGACTGTTGGACTTCACCAAACGCAACCAAATATACATGCACATATAACATTCATCCATCTCATGTTTTATGACAAAGGGGAGCCTTCAGAATTAAAAAAAAGGCAGTAGTGAGCTTATCGAGCATCGCATTACACGTGGGCCTTATTTCGGGAGGCAAGAGCTGCAGGTGAAGGTGCTGTGGTAATTGCGATTATGGTGACGTATACGTACATTTGCAAGGTAAGAGACACTTCAAGAGGGAGACGTAATCTGGGTGCTATATTGACCGTGAAGCTTAGACGAACGCTATCTTGTTATGCAGCAATTTAGGCAACAGCTTCAGCACTTGTTCGCTTCCTTGAACAAGCCAAATATTGTACCAGCTTTCTGCCCTTCATTAATGGGGACTACAAGTCTGTCTATACCTTTTCTACAAGGGTTTGTAAATCTTATCTTGAATGGCAAATTGACATCTGTGGGAAAACACCATGAGGCTACAGAGGAAATTAAACTTAATTCACGTTGTGAATTTTTTGAAGAGGTCATTTTATTAACGGCGTATATCATGTCAACAAGGTACTTGCCGCCTGTTTGTAAGCAGCGCTAGACTCACACTCAGGATCCTTCACCACAAAGGAACAATGTCTACACTTTATTTCTAAATTACGCCTTTAGCAAGGAAGTTAGTAAGTTTTAGAACAGTGTACCTTAGTGTACCTTAGCCACACCCAAGCGTTTGGAGACGCGAACTCCATTGCGGTTACTTTGCACTATTTTGTGCTCGGCTGTGCGTTATTTTGCACGACCAGCGGTTTGAGTTTGGCATAGCTTCTGCACCCTAATCTGAGGCGTTCTATTGACGTCAGCGCGCGTTCAAACTAAAGAGTTATCGCCCAGCAAGCTGTCAAGCCCTCAGCAAGCCGCAACGACGTCACTGCGCATGTTGTACCGCGCATGCATGCTGGCGTCTGCGCTGGTCCGCTGGCTCACTGAGATACAAATATTTATTGGCTGACCGCGAACGACATCCAGAGACACCTCTCCAAAGTCCACAGGCAATCTAGCAGTTCGCTGGGGCATTCTTTCCACTGGGGCAGTTCTTCTCCGCAAGTTCAAGTAAGGGCCGCCTCTATTTTTCTTTCACGCTTCATTCTGGGGAAAAGATTTTACCTTTACTGCGTCATTTCTTCTTCCTGCAACACAATTTCTCAAGTGGAATTAAAGACAATGCCGCAAAGTTGACGTGTCAATCAAGTGCGTTATTGAAGAACATGATCCATCAATGCAGACGGCTTTCATTGCGGCTATGCTCTGTCGTTCCACTGAAGAGCAACTCCGTTGTAAATCCTACATTATAAGTTTCCACAAGGCAAACAAAAATGTTTCATTGTATCTCTTCTATTTGCAGGCCTTTTGTTTTCCTAAACTTACCTATGAGTGCATATCACCATTGATTCGCTAAAGTTGTGCAGAAAAAGTGAGGGAAGGAAAGAAGGGAACACGTAAATCTTAAGTGAGTGTTTAGGTCAAACGACTTGTGTTTGCAACCGCGCCCCAAGCATGAGCTCCGTGTCGACGCAGCTTACCGAACCAGAACTCTTTGGCCGGATCGCCAAAGCCGGTGGCATACTCTTTCCAGTTACGGTAGAAGTAGTAGACCCTGTTTCCGAACTGACCTCGTCTCTGAATGACCTGCACGAAGCACACGCAGAACAAAAAAGCATGTAGTAATATAGTGATCCCTGTGGCTGACAATTTATGACAGGTGTCTACAAAAACTTGTGAAATAGTGAAAGTAAGCTGGTTAAATTTCATCGCCTTGAAATTCACCAATATAAATAACCTAACGTGGGCACGTGAGGTGCGCAAAGCCATTGATCCGCGGTTACCACCTACCGCCGTACCACACCAAATTTTCTTCAACTGCAGAGCTGTCATCCAGACCTGATAATTTATTAATCCAAAAACGAAATTGTTGCTACCTCCCGGGTTTCTCCTGAACTGATTTGTATTGTAGCGTACTTTGGTATCGCTCCTAAGGTACTTGTGTTGATCAGCTGAAGTCGTAAGACGTGGCAGCTAAAATTTTCTTCTTTACATGCGTAAGCACTTCTATGCCTAGCCATCCAGGAAACCCGTTGGCCTCTGTCACGTAAGATAAACCGCTGCAAATAAATGAACAGCAGAATAAATGCGAAAGAAGAAACGTTGTCGGGGGTGAGTTTAGAACCTACGACCCCAAACTCAGGCGCCGAGTTTCTTATCCAACCCGCCGTGGTTGCTCAGTGGATATGGTGTTGGGCTGCTGGGCACGAGGTCGCGGGATCGAATCCCGGCCACGGCGGCCGCATTTCGATGGGGGCGAAATGCGAAAACACCCGTGTACTTAGATTTAGGTGCACGTTAAAGATCCCCGGGTGGTCGAAATTTCCGGAGTCCTCCACTACGGCGTGCCTCATAATCAGAAAGTGGTTTTGGCACGTTAAGCCCCATAATTTAATTTTTAATTTTTCTTATCCACTGGGTTTAACGCCCGCTTTTTTTTATTTTATTTTTTTTTTTCATTTCCGGCTTGGCCATTTAAGCCGAAATAGGTGATTGTGATCACAAAACACATTCGCTTTATGTGTTGAATCGAACATTGACATCACATCTTCGTCGCAGTCAATCGTCTTATACACAACGCGTACGTTCATAACAACTTCCACAATGTATTCATGTGCTGGTCTGCCATTAACATCACAGTGTCTGTATGCCTAAAGACTACGTTCGACTGTATGCAGCTGGAGTAATGAGATAACTTCCATCTTTACAGAATCCTTTTCGGGTGGTATAAAACGAATACCACGTGCATTGAAGGATACGCCTTTAAGTTTCCTGTAGTATATCGAAAAATAATAAGTCATGACTACAATAAATGAAAAGATTTTCAATCGTTTCAGGTTTATTGCACAGAAAGCAGCTGCTTCTCTATTGCACATAAATCCATCTTGCTTCTAACCACATTTTAACAGGCAAGGTTCTCGAATGAAGCTTCAAGAAGAATGTTTAAAGTTCGGTGGTATCCACACAAGTTGGAACCTTTTGAGTGCATCTTGAACACGCCCTTCTTGAAACATTAAGCCATACAATGGCACAGGTAACACGCTCAACAAGATCCCTCGCAACATGCTTTCTTTCCGCATGGGAAAGGTACTGAAGTGAAAATATTGTCCTGAGAAACTGTTTAGACGTCACAACTATGTGGAAGAACCGTGACATTGTGTAGGAAGACCAATGGCTGAAAAAAAACCAGGCATGGTAAGAGTCAGCATGGTTTCAAAAAACTACACAGAAACGAAACTCTTTCGTCTCTTCTCAATGTGAACCTTGAACAACTTCCTGAAGAAACAGCGACGCAACGTCAGACCACCTTTCTTTACTCGACGAAAAAAATTGGTCCTCTATATTCGCTCCCAGGTAGGGCAGCAAATGAACGTGGCAACCATGCGGTGAAAACTTTTAATGTGCTTACGTGTGGAGTACAGGGCCTACAGAAGATACATAATTTTCGCTGCGAGAAAAATGCTACAAACAGTAGCACGTGAAAAAATCGTCAATCCACGTACACTCCATGCTGTGACCATCGTTGGCATTTCATCAGAGTTATCGAGCCAGAGTGACCCATTCTCGCAATTCCAATCAAAAACTACCCCCACGTAAGTGCTAGGTGTTGTGAGCCAGTGCATATCCTGAAAAACAACGAACGTGGAATTCCAATTACTACGCCAGTGGCCAACACTATTTTGATATTTCGCCTTTAAATTATTCTTAATAATGAGCTACCACTCCCGTCTGCAGAAAATACGGCAACGTCATCGGCATCAGCTAGAGCATGCACTTCACATGATCGTATCGTAAACCTGTAACTTCCGTACTATTATTCTGTGGAGCGGCTGGCAGAATAAAGCAATAAGTAGAGGACATTATGTACAACTCTATCCAATGGACGAAAGCACCTGTAGGCGTTGAGTCGACCATGAACAATTAAATTGTTATATGAGCGTTCATATGCCTTTTTGATGTTTTTTACACATTTTACAGTCCTACGTAATTAATTACCAAAAAGAGGACACTGTATGGTTCCACGTCAAAAGCCTTAGCTATATCTATTTGCAGCATAACTTCTTTGAGAAGAGCGCTCTCGCAATACACACTTAAATGCTTCTAGCCACATGAACATTTCGGAATATTTTCCTACCTGTAGTACCGGATGTCCCATGCGGCCTAACTAATTCCCGTGTAACTCACTGCAGCCTTGCTGCAAGAACTTTCATTAAAACAGTGCAATAACGTTTGCCAACATAACTGGTCTGTATACCATTACTGTGCGTAATATATTCCTATCTTTGCCGTATGGAATTAGTACTGTGCACGCACGACTGAACGATGGAGGTTGTTGGGAGCTCGGTTTAGCGGAGGCAAGTAATACACGCTTTTGACAGGTTGAAAACGGAGAGTCGACGGACTTTATTCAAAGCTAAAAGCAGGCTTGCGGAATGGCTGTGGTTGCGCCCCTGTCGGGCCAGCAAGGAGCAATTACCCCCAGGGCGAGGCAAACTGGATATTTGAGAAGCGCGGCCAACGAAGTCATAGACGGTCCCAGCAAGGGCTCCTTACAATGCCGGAGGCTTAGGTCTGAATAGTGGAAGGAATGAAGAGTTAATGTTCAAGATTTCACGTGGCGGCACCGACACTGTCTCTTCTTTTCCGCGAACGTCAATCTTCAAGGCTTTCTCTGAACGCGAAACCATACGAAAATGCCTTCACAGAATGGATGCAATGGTGATTGAATAGATCCACGCCGCAGAAAGGCGGGCGTCGTTGTGCCCGTTATCGGCAAACTAACACAGGCTGCCCACGGGCGATACGTGGGATGTAGGTCGAAGCTGATCGAGGGAGAAATGTAGCGTAAGTGCTGTGCGGCCGCTTACGGTGTGCCTTGCTCGATTCCAAAAAACAGGCCTGGAACGCGGATTGCTGATCCATAAAGCATGTCGTCTGCACTAACTACAAGGTCATCCGTGATTGCGGTTCACAGCCCCACTAGTCCCAGCATTTCCACCAAGTGCTGTCTATCGGTCAACGACACCTTTGTCGGTAGAGACGCTCGACCATGCCGTTATTCTGTGAGTGGTAAGCCTTGGTCTTATGAAGGCGTGTGCCGAGCAGTCTCGCCGAGGCAGAAAAAAGCATGCTTTGGAATTGTCGGACTCCACCAGTAGTTATTCGCAAAGGGCAACCGTACCGCGAAACTCGCGTAACAAAAAATTATTCCGCCACTGTTTCGGCCGTGTTGTCTTGTAGAGGCGTCGCTTCATGCCACCCTGAGCACCATTCGTGACACCTGAGGGGTACTGTGATGGAAAAAGACTTGCTGTTCAAGTTGGGCCTAGGATCTTCTTAATAACGACACGCCAGACGGAAGCTTTTTACATGCAACACAGTCTTTCTACAGACACGCTAAGACAATACATGCCCCAAATGTATCCCAAAAGTAAAGAAATTGTTTACAATAATGCTCGGGGTAAGAGAAAGCGTCACTAACTGGTCCCAGCGGGATTCTGTACACGCGATACTAACTGCGTCACACGGTCGAACAGCTTTTCCCTAACTACGTCACAACACCAGGAGCAGCGAACCTGCCTCAAATCTATCGCAAAGAAATTAATTACAATAACACTCAGGATCACAGAAAACGTCACGAACTTGTCCCAGTAAGATTTACGCGCGAAACTAAGTTCGTCACACGGTCGAACTGCTTTTCCCTAACTGCGTCACAACACCAGGAGCGGCAAGCGTGCCTCAAATGTATCACAAAAAGTAAAGAAATTAATTACAAAAATGGTCGGCGTCAGAGAAAGCGTCCCAAACTTGTCCCAGTAAGATTCTGTACACGGACACTATCTGCGTCACATGGTCGAACTGCTTTTCCCTAACTGCGTCACAACACCAGTAGCGGCAAGCGTGCCTCAAATGTATCACAAATAGTAAAGAACTCAATTAAAACAATGCTCGGGGTCAGAGAAAGCGGCACGAACTTGTCCCGGTAAGATTCTGTACACGCGATACTAACTGCGTCAGACGGCCGAACTGCTTTTCGCTAACTGCGTCACAACAGCATGCGCGGCGAACTTGCCTAAAATCTATCCAAAGACCGACCGTATAGCACGACGTCGTGTGGTGTGGCGGAAACTAGTATATGCGCGTCGCGACTGCGCCGCCACGCGGCATTTGCAGAAAACTCTGAATGCACCTTGTTTTGTTTGGTGAAGTTGTTTAGTTTTGTACGAAGTCCACCTGATGCTCCTTCTTTATTAGTTTCGTGTTGCTTTAACCAACCGTCGTAAGCTGTGAATGCGGCTCCTCGTCGCTTGAATGCGCTCGAAAAAGTTGATCCGGATAAACAACCAATGTGACCGCACTAATACTTAAGGCATTCGCTACCAATAAAAAAGAACATTAGGAGGGAACGTCGCGCAACAGGATTGAAACAAAAAATAAAAACAAGTGTCGGCCCAAGACGTATTTCTCGCCAGAGCACGCGTTCAGTGCAGGCATAGCTACGGCAGCGCAGATGGCGCAGACGTTCAAATGTATGCGCAGAATACGCTCTCTTAAGGGTCATGTATTGGACATCTAAGCTAACCTAACCTAACCTGTCGCAGTTGCGTTGTGCTTATACTCACCTCGGCCTGACCCACCGGCGTTGTGCGTATATGGCCAGTCCTACCGAAATTAGTACCAATAATGTGGGACTCCCACAAACAGTCGCAAACATCTCCCAGTACGGGTCATTACCTCAAATTAACTGCGCCAAGATGGCCGAGCTGTTTTCCTCCAACTGCGTCACAAGTGCCAGGTTCTGTGCCGTAATCCTAATTGCTTTTGAATGCGTCACACTCTGTCAAACAAAATTTTTCACCTTGCCGTAGTCCAATACCGCACTGGTACTGTGTCGGAGCGCTGAAGGAACGCATGAATAAGCCGGCAGCACAACAAATCAGGCTAAATCCAAAAAGGGAAACAAGGCAGACGGGTCGCCGAACAGGCTAACGCTCAGATGCGCAGCCGGCCTCGCTCGCTTGGCGGCACATCTGACGCATGACGCATGCATATAGCGCGTAATTGGCTAGTCGCTAGGTAACGCAAGTAAGTGGCGAAGTATTCCCTAATTTATACGCAGATATTTTTAGTTTTGCCGGGAAAGAATAAAAATAAAGCAATGTCTGTTAGCCTTATTTCACATTTTTCCTATTTGTTTTCGATGCTCGCAGCAGCAAACAGTCGCCATTATACTAGCGCGACCTATTTACTGTTGCCCGGTTTCGCCGAGTGTCCCTCTTCTTAAATTTCTTTCTCTGTGGCAATGCGGTAAAATACCACCGATCTCTGAGGGCTCGCGCGCTTGAATTGAATTTTGTTGTTTTACGTGCCAAAACCACGATATGAATATGAGGCATGCTGTAGGGAAAAGAGGGTGGCTTCCGGATTAATTTTGGCCACCAGGGGATCGTTAACGTGCCCCCAATGCACGCATGCGCTTCGCATCGGACAACACAGACACATAAGCAGTCAATCAGTCGATAAAGATGACAAGGAGTGGTGAGGGTTTATGTGGGTCTCACCATGGTTGACAATGGTTCCACGCCGATGGATGAAGTGCTAAAGAGCGATAACGACTTTAATGGTTGGAGAAATTCTGATAAGGTTAGTAAGGACCGATAAGCGTTGATAAGCAGCTGGTTATATCCGATAACGTTGATAATGGCCGCATCATGCCCGATAAGGTTGATGAGGACAGATAATGGTTGATAAGTATGAGATCAATTGCGATGAGGTTGATCACAACCGATAAAGGTTGAGGAGGCTTTATTTCTTCTGTATTTTTTCTTTATTTTTCGAGCGCATACACCGGCGAACCTAGAGCAGAACTTGCCATTGAAACTTTGAGAAGCAACAAGAATGGCTGTACTCACCGTCCAGCCTCCTCCGTCGGTGTCCATGTCGCAGTAGACGACTTTCCCTTTGACTTCATCTTTCTTAATAAATATGTCATAAAGGCCACTTGTCGTCTGTCCTGCCTGCAGAAGGTCGGCACAATGTCGGGGCCGCAAATTACCTGCGAAGTAGATGCTAATAAATACTGGCAAGTGGATTATTTCATATATTCCAAGTAAAAACAAGCTTCGTTTGTTTCCTTTTTTATCTGAATCATCCTCCCTTTACGAATGCACTTGGCGATGACGCTGCGAGCCCATTATTTTAGCATTATGTAAGTGCATATAAATACAGTTCTGCATTCTGGTAACCGTCTTGTTTTTTTTGTTTTTTTGTTTTTCGTCAGAACGAAGCGAACCCGCCATGGTTGCTTAGTGGCTATGGTGTTGGGCTGCTAAGCAAGAAGTCACGGGATAAAATCCCGACCACAGCGGCCGGATATCGATGGTGGTGAAATGCGAACACACCGGTGTACTTACATTTAGGTGCACGTTGAAGAATCTCAGGTGGTCGAAATTTCCGGAATGCCCCACTACGGTGTGCCTCATAATCATATCGTGGTTTTGGCACGTAAAACCTCACAATTTATATTTTTGAATGAAGCGTCCCGCCCTGAAACATTTCTAAACGACGCGATGCGTGTACTACACCCGCCGTGGTTGCTCAGTGGCTATGGTGTTAGGCTGCTTAGCACGAGGTCGCGGGATCGAATCCCGGCCACGGCAGCCGCATTTCGATGGGGGCGAAATGCGAAAACACCCGTGTACTTAGATTTAGGTGCACGTTAAAGAACGCCAGGTGGTCGAAATTTCCGGAGTCCTCCACTACGGCGTGCCTCATAATCAGAAAGTGGTTTTGGCACGTAAAAGCCAATAATTTAATTTTTTTAATGCGTGTACTACATCTGTAACATTCGCCTAATATTGGCATGTGTACTTGTCTGTCAATATGTGGTGACCGTGTTTCACCGCGTAACAAGTGTTGTCGCTCAGCGCAATACGCGCCTGTATGTATCGGGCGTTCCTCGAGTGTTATCGGTGCTTCTATCCGCTGTCCGTTGTCACCGAACCTTGTGTAATCTGATTACATATATGCGCGACGCGAATCGTGTAGTACTTTCTCGAAGACACGTAGGCACCAATGATTACTCTAGAACCTTCGATGACTAATGTATAGAAGCGGGCGCGCTTGAATCGCTGATGAGATTTTCCACGATCGCCGAGTGCTTTCGCTGCTATCGTTATCCTTATAGTGCAGCCTGTTTTTCTGGCCACACGTATATCCAATAAAGACTTAGGCCCAAACAACGAAACGTTCCTTTCCTTCGAGCGCTTCCTAACCTTACGTGAGGCCTCCTTACAGCGAATGAACGATGGAGGAAGCCAGCGTACTCTGAAAGCTCCCTTCACCCGTCCTCAAATAAGGAGTGGTTGCCGCATGCCTGGGTTCGAGATTATTTCTTAAAAGCTTTACGCGAACACTATTATTTAATAAAAAATGTTGTATCGTCGCACAATCTTTAAATTGAAGGGCTAATATAGAGAAGCGTGGACGCCTTCTTCTAGTTTTGTTTACTGAACTTTAAAAAAGTAGCGCATTACAGTGCAGAACTTGATGTGCTCCATCAACGCTGGCACGCCGGCGTCGTGCAACGTCTAGCAACGCTTAGCAACGCTTTCATGCCGCACGCGTGACTGGAACGAACATGCCTGGCAAGACGTACCATGCTCGCGCTTCTCCGCAGGTGGGCGACAGTGCGCATGTGCTAGCAAAGGTCACGTGGTTAAGCAGTGAGGTGAAGCGCACATTCAGGGCCGGGAGAGGCGTAAGGACGCATGAAGGTAGCTTTGCAGCTACCTTATGCTGAGCAATAAGGAAGCCTTTACCTCAATGAAGGCTTCCTTACTGAGGTAAGGATGATTTCATTGTTTGGCCATTAGTTTTCGCCATTACCAGTTTTCCTGTTATGTTCTTGATCGTGCGTTCATGCACCGAACGTCCCGCAAAGCCGTAATCCAAGCCCGAACCCAGGAGACACAAACGTTGCCAAGGCGCTAGTCGCAGGCTGCAAAGACTGCTCGTCGAGCACGTGTGTTTCCCTGAGACGACCAGAAAGATCGCTGCCAAGTCAGTGACCACAATGGCAGCACCAGCGTGCCCCATCGTTTTTCAACAACACAGGGAGTCACCTACCTTCCATGGAGCTTCATCGGAGGATGCCAAAACATGGCTCAAGACTTTCGAAAGTATCTCCGTCTTCAACAACTCGACCTCTGAGGATAAGCTGCGCCACGTGTACTTCTCCTTGGAAGGTGCCGCGAGGACATTGTTCGAGAAGCGGCACTACAGTCGTACAACGTGGGACCTGTTCCGCAGTAACTTCCCGGGGAACTTCCCGAGAATCGCCCGTTAATAAAAGGCAGAAGTTCTATTGGAACCCTGAGTGTAGCTACCTAACGTGAACGTTGCCATCTTTACGGAAGAAATGAGCCGTCTATTCCAACATGCCGTCCCAGAAATGTCCTAGTAGAAGAAAGTCCGCCTACTCATGCGCGGTGTGAAAGAACTTATCACCGGCTTGATACAAAGTCCATCAAACACCGTCGAAGGGTTTCCTCGCGAGGCCAACAGCATCGAGAAAACACTCAAAATGCGGAACCGACAATTGAGCCACCGCACGAACACAACAAATTACGCTGGAGTTGAAGCATTGACCGAATAACTGCGAAATATCGTAAAGGCGGTCGTGCGGGAGGAACTTGAGAAGTTGTTACCTTCATCACAGCCTGAAGTACCTTCAATTACCGACGTCGTACGAGAGGAGCTCCGATAATCACTCGGAGTCCCTCAATCGCCACCGCCTATGCGGGGAGCGATGATGTCCGCCGCCGTAGACCGCCGTCACTTTCCTACTCCGCGCCCGCTCCTGGTAACGTCACGGTTCCGTCGTCCACCACTGCCGCCGCCAGCACGCACACACACGTCGCCTTGCGCAGCATTCTTAGGAAGACTGACGTTTGGCGCGCCTCCGACCACCATCCGCGTTGATCCCTGCCGAGAAGCCGGCCACATCTACCACCGATGTCCTTACAGCGATATGGGAATTGAACAGTTCGCCGTCAACGTGCCGCGCCGTCAGAGAGGTGAACGCCCTCGTGATGTCACCAACTACATCGCCGCTACTCTGTGTATCCTTCGACGACCGCCCCGTTCGCCGTCACCAGGCCACTAGTTGTCCCCGCAACACCGATCAACACTTTCCCAGCACGGGGCATGTCTGAGAGCCCATATCGGCAAATCTAAAAGCAGTAACCGATTAAGGTGTTGTTGCTGTTCGTCAAACTGACGAAGATCCTCCACCACCAAAGTCACCGAAAATAATATCTCGACGACATGTCAACGAGATGCCGCCATACTGACGAAGCATAGAAGCAAAGAATACGCCGAGAAAAGAGGACCCGACAACGCTACGTTCCAGACACATGTCAACATGACGCAACCATGATCCCACGCCAAAACCTAACTGCAACCCAAGACATAGAACCACCGACCTCGATGTGTTTCACTATGGCCACGGAGTCACCGTCTTAGTAGACGCAGAGCAGAATACTCAGTCATGAGTGGACCCATTGCCGCTCAGTTGAAGGAGGTTAAGAATGCATAGGAAGGTCCTCAAATTTGGACCACTTGAGGACATCTAATACCGCTGACTGAAATCTGCACGGCAAAAATTACCGTGCATGACCGTACCTACCCTGCCACCTTCGTTATCCTCCAATAGTATTCACGAGGCATCATTCTGGGTATGGACAACCAACACAGAACAACCATCGACTTCAAGTCGAAGTCGATAACGCTGTCCGATGATCAAGCGATACCACCGGAGAGCTCTTGTAGTCACCGCGCCTTGAGTGCGCTCGAAGCTCAAGTGAGCATGTCGCCTCGCTCCATCATCGTCACTTCCGTCGGCCCCGAAACACCGTTAGGCGTCATCGAGGGCGATCAACGCCTACTGCTCAATCGTGAAATTTGGGTCCCAAGAGGAAGCGCTCGACTGCACGGAAGGAAAGCAAAAGTGATGCTGACCAACATCAGCAAGGAGTTCAAGCACGTAAACAAGGACACGAAGATCGCATACCACGAGGGAATTGTGGAAACCAGCAATGCGTTCGTCGTTTCCCATTCCGCCGAGTCTACCTCGGCAACCACAGTTCCCGAAGTAGTCTTCGCCATAAATACAAGCCTCCCCATGAGTAAGCAACAACAGCTCGAAAGTCTTCTTCGATGATGCAAAGACTGCTTTTCGACGTCGTGAAAAATTCTACAAACACTAGTTGAAGGCATAGAATAATAACCGAAGAATCCGGTTGACCACGCCGCCAGGGCCCATAACGAGTGTCGACGCGAGAACGAGAAGCCATAAGGCAACCAGCCCCGCAAATGCTGCACGACGGCATCAACCAGCCGTCGAAAAACCTGTGGGCGTCTCTTGTGGTTTTAGGGAAGAAAACGTATGGAAGTCCCCGCTTCTGCGTCGATTATTCGCCGCTTGAACAAAATAACGAAGGATGACTTGTACCCCTATCATGGATAGACGACGCATTGGACTGGCTGTGCAATGCCCAGTACTCTTTGTCGATGGGTCTCAAGACTGGTTATTGGCAAATTGAAGTCGACGAGAGGGATCGAGAGAAGACTGCGTTTATCACGCCAGACGGCCTCTGCGAGCTCAAGACGGCCAGACGGCCTCTGCGAGTGATGCCACTCGGACTTTGCGTCTGCAACGTTCCAGCGCTTGATGGACACAGTCTTGGAAGGATTGAAGTGGCAGACTTGTCTCGTCTACTTTAATGACGTTGTAGCGTTTGTCACGAATTTTGAAGGTCACTTGAAGCAGCATCAGACAGGACTCGAGGCGATCAAGTCATCTGGACTCCGCCTTTCCTACTCAGCCTCCAGACTTACGTCATCACTAAGTCTGGAGTCCATCATGACCCACAGAAGATAACTGCCATCGCTAGGTTCCAGCGACCAGTCGATAAGGAGGCAGTGCGCCGAAACCTTGAATAGTGTACCTATTAGCTGCACTTCGTGAGAGGCTTCTAAAGCATTCAGGAAACATTACCTCATATCATGAAAGCCGACGTCGACTTTAAATGGGAGACACAGAAAAATGACTCATTTGAGGAGCTGAAACGGTGGCTGCAGTTCCCGCCGATGCTTTCACACTTCGAATACGACGCCGAGACGGAAACCCATACCTATGCAAGTGGCCTAGCCATCGTTTCCGTGCTAGTACAAAGGGAGGACGGAGCTGAACGCGTAATATATTACGCTAGCCAGTCGCTGTCAAAAGCGGTAGCGAATTATTCTACGACAGATAGAGTGCCTTGCGATGATTTGGTTTACGTCGAAATTTCTTTCTTAGATATACGGAAGGCACTTCAAGGTGGTACGCGACCACCACGCCTTGCCTTCGTTGGCAAACTTAAAGGACCCTTGAGGTTGCCTAGCATGATGGAGTCTCCGACTCCAGGAATTCTACATAACCGTGGTGTATAAGTCCGGCAGGAAGCATTCTGACGCCGACTGCCTGTCGCACGCTCCTATTGAGCCGCCACCGCAAGGCGAACTGGACGACGACGCCTTCCTAGGAACAATAACTGCAGACGAATTCACCGAACAGCAACGTGCGGACCCGGCGCTGCGAAGCCTTGCGGAGTACTTAGAAGCGAAGACAAACGTTGGTGTTAGGGTATTTTTGCGTGGATTGTCTTCGTTCTGCTTCCACAATGACGTCCTCGAAAAAAAGAGCTTCTCCCAGTGTGCAGAAAATACACGTTCTTGTTGTGTGAGCAGCACTCCGGCTAGAAGTATTGCACACCCTGCACGACGATCAGACAGCCTTACACCTTCGGTTTTCCCGTATGCTCGCAAGTATACAAGTACTATTGGCCGTGCCTGACCGCCGACGTCGCCCCCTACGTCACAGCACGCCGCGACAGGCAGCGGCGCAAGACACCACCGACTAGGCCAGCGGATGTACAGCGACCGATGTAGCCTCCTTGCTGATCGTTTCAGCGGATCGGCATTGATTTGTTAGGGTCTTTTTGAGGTCAACATCTGAAAACAAGTGGACCCTCATGGCCAACGAACACCAAAGATAGTGCAATGGAAGTAGCCAAAATTTTCGTCAAGAACATCTTCCTGCGACATGGTGCGCCAGCAGTCCTCAATACTGAGAGAGGGATGGATTTTACAACTGGGCTTGCTCAAGCCATCTTGCAGCATAGCCATACATGTCACTGGAGGACCACTGCCTGCTACCCGCAGACGAATGGCCTAACATGTTAGCGATGTACGAGGACGTCGAACACAGGACGTGGCAAGCCGTGCTTCCGTATATAAGCTCTGCTTGCAACAAGGCAATGCAAAAATTAACGCAGATAACAACGCCGTTCAAGCTGGTTTACGGAAATCACCCGACGACGACTAACGAAGCCATGCTGGAGCACGTCACCACCAAAGAAAATGTACACGTCGCCGGCTATCTCCAGCGCTCCGAATAAGCCCGACAGCTCACCCACCTGCGAATCAAGAGCCAGCAAAGGACCGACAGCCAGCAATCCAATCTTCGACGGCGCTACGTGGAATACCATCCTGGCAACCCTGTTTAGGTTTGGACCCCAATACGCCGACCAGGACTGATCAGGAAACTACTGCGATGCTATTACGGGCCCTACAAGGTCATTCATCGTATTGGTGCACTGCAATATGAGGTCGTGCCAGACGACATTCCTCAATCACAGCGGCGCCGCGTACGATCTCAAGTGGTCCACGTGATGCTTCTTAAGCCCTTTTACACACGGTGATGAACTTTGTTATTTTGTTGTCTCTTTACTACGGGTGCACTTGTTTCTTGCTTTTGTGTTGGCAGCATCGGGACGACGCTTTTTAAGAGGGGAGTACAGACTTGAGTACATGCTTATGGGGTGATCGTGTTTCACCGCGTAAGAAATGTTATCGCTCAGGACACGCATGCAGGTGCCGGAAGTTTCTCGAATGTTATCGATGCTTCCATACGCTCTCTGTTGTCACCGAACCTTGTGTAATCTGACTGCATATATGCGCGACGGGAATTGTGTAGTACTTTCTGGAAGACACGTGGGCACCAGCGATTATATTGGAACTTTCCATGACTCACGTATAAAAACCGACGCGCTTGACCAAATGATGAGATTTCCGGCGATCGCAGACTGAATTCGCCGCTATCGTTGTTCTTTGAGTGGAGCCCATTTTTCTTGGCATGCGTTTGCCCAATAAAGAATCAGTTTTCGCCACTCACAGTTTTCCTACTGCGTTCTTGATCGTCACTACCACGTGACAATATATAATTTTGAGAAAGTGTTAGCACTTCTAAAGCTGTACGTTTTCTCAATAATATGCCTATGTGGCATTTGGGACTTCAATAAACGCTGGTTTACTCATGTTTCCAAATCGTGGTGTCTTTGTTTCTCCTCGAATACTCTCCTGCTTGGACAGAATACAGCCTCAAATATATGTAAATAATACCAAAAGATAATAGAAAATGACTTCACGGTAGCGCAGAACGATTTGCTGCAACATTAGAAAGTGCGAGCTGAACAGTGACCAGAGTTTCTAGCGTGTTAACCGGGTATGCTCACAGAAATGGCGATGAATGGAGATGCTGATAATGCTAAATATGAATTTAGCGGCGAACAATGTTCTCGTATGGCAGCAACAACAGCGTCGAAACCCGACCTATACATGCATCGGCTGTTTCTAAGGAAACCTCCTTGCCTAAGCGAATTGCAATTCGCTATTCTCAGCAGGACCTGCCTAACATATTGATTGCAATTTGTGAGCAAAACGTATTGGCAAAGGTAGTAACATGGAACCTTGAATTTGTTCTGACGCTTTCAGAAACAAGCTATCGCTTCAAAAGGTTTCACATGGCCACTGTTCATAACTTGCGTTTCCTCACCATTTCTGCATTCTTACCACAAGAGTCTCACGTTCGAGATTGATTCTTGCTTTTTGCGTTAGTTACTTCAACTGCTTCTGTTATTTGGCACACCACTTATGTGCACATTGTGCCAAATGTCTTTCCGCAAGCAAATGTGGTAGAAAGCTGGCGACGAAAATTTGAAACATTTCCAAGAGAGTCTAGTAAGCCAAACCAAATCGCGAGATAAAGAAACGAGGGTTTGCTCACTTCTAATGTCGGAAAAGAGATCCACAAGCTTCTCGACACGTTGTCCAGCTTCAGCTAAGGTAGTTGGAGCCACGACAGTAGTCTTGGCGCCGCTTCCGCTTGAAACCGAGCACAGGACCACCAAGATGAGGCTCGCCACGCTCCAGCCCATTTTTCTTCCGCGGTGCTCACTACCCTATTAAGAACCAGCACAGCTGAAACAGATAAAAGGTTGGAGAGCACCGCTGTAATAAATGAAAAGTAGGTACCGTAAACTTTACTCAACAAGATCCGGCCCTCTCGCCCTGTTTCTCTCTTTCTCACTATTTCTCAGCCCGTCATTGCTTTCTTTCATACAAGATTTTCAGCAAATGTGCTGAAATATGCTGAGTTGCCCTCGCCGGCAATTTTTCATAAATACTGATTCCATAAAGAGAAAGCAGAGAGCGTGGCTCCACATAACGATAGAAAAATATACCCCAGCTATGTACACATTCTTTCCGCTACTTAAAACTGCACGTGCTAGGGTCAGTCGAACGGCGTAGTACTGGAAGGTCTACAGTTGCATTCATGTTCCATAGTTATGTTAAGAGCTACAGCGCAAACTGCAGCGCACCGTAAGTTCCCGATGCGTGGTTAAGAAAATTTGGTGTTATTGAAGACCATTCTAAATCGTCAGCGTTCTTCAGCTCTTACTCACGCACACTTTCATTTATGGGGGCGCAGGTTGCGTCTCACACGAATGCTCGAAGTTTCGTTTATGAGAATGTGTTACCAAATACATGACCTCACCGAATTTACATTCGCATAAATCAGTTTGTCTTCGTGCGTCAAGTCTCATTTTTTCAATAAAAAGGACGATATTTCAACCTTTATAAACCTAAGTATATTTGCAGTTTAAAAAGAACACTCTTACCTGCAACTTTTGCATCTGTTGGTTCTCCCTGTTGCGGCGTCAAAACTTGGTTACTGCCATAAGAAGGCATGTGACGCCTCACTTAATGTTTTGCGTCGAATAAAGAGAATATCATGCTAACTCAAATTTTATTGTTTTTATTAGCATTTTATTCATGTCACTACTAGCCTGCACTATTATAGACCTCTGTGGTGTACTTATATTAATTTTACGCTGCCATAGTGAAAGGCGCGTGTTCGTTCGCTATGTTTCTTAATGGCGTTTATTCATTTACTGTTAAATTCCTTTATTATTTTTTCTTGTATTTCCTATTTGATACCTGACCTGTTCCCTGCTGTAACATGATTCTTGGCCTATCTGCTGTTGTGGGTTTTCCCATTTCCCTTGAAACAAACCAAACAACAGAGTAGCAAAAAAAGTACTTCATTGATTGATACCGTGTTCCTCTTAATTAAAGCTAGGCTGCAACTGTATCTTTATTACTGCGTTTCTTGTAATGTATGCTGCTACAAACGGTGCGTCCAAGTGTTCAGGATCTTCTCGCTGACTGCACTTTGCAGCGGCTCACAAGTCCTCAGGGGGCACAGCAGAACACGCGGTAGCGATGTAACGATGACCAACGAACGTTTGATTACAGCGTTACGGAGCGGTCAGCTCTACAAGCTTCCAGGCGGAGAGCGACATGCGCTCTACACTCGCGGACAACTTTCTCTGTCTATGAAGGGAAAGCTACGGAGGCAAAGCGCGCACAAGTGAAAGTGCTTCTGAAGAAGGAGAATCCCTAATTTTTAATCAGCGTTAGAATATGCTGGCGAATACAAAATATAAACACCTTATTAGCAGCAGTTAAAAAAAATATGCAGATCCCATGCACTATGGGCATCGACGTAAGCGAAACTTTCCGCGCTGGATACTTTGATTGACGATAATTAGCGGTAATGTTGACGGCTAAAGCTTAATTTCTTCAACGTTTAGGCTAACACGAGAGTGGTGAGTTTATCTTAAGCGTTACCTTGCCTGCACCACTGCTGCTTGTCTGCGCAGTATACAGAATACACAGCGAGAGGTTGAAGTTGAACTTGAACTTGAAGTTTATGCTTATGCAAAACATAGCTACGTAAATGTATTATACAGACGAGGGTCCTAAAATATTAATACTGAAAATGGTACCCTCGGTTAGTAACTACAGCAGCATTGTAAAATGGTTGGCAGCATAACAGTAGATAGCATAATAGTATATTAGTTGCAAGAAAAGCAAATTATGATAACGAAAGAAAACCCTACAAACAAGGCTGATATAGATGTAGTGTAACAGAAATAACAACGGAAGCGACAAAAACTATAAAATTTTTGAAGGCAGAAGAGGGGAAAAAAAGAACGAACAAAGAGAAAGAAATGTGGCGCAGCGTGAACAGTGCAAAAAAAAGAAATAGAAGAACAGGTGATACTTATTATTTAGGTGACTTGTTATATTTTATAAGTATTGAAGGGTTCCGCGATTGTCATTGCCTCACATGGCACATCGCATTGTGGCAGAAGTATCAAACATGAACGGTATATGGGGCTGTTCGTGCCAAAAGTACACTCGGATTATGAGGCAAGCCGTAGTGGCGGACTCCAGATTAATTTCGACGCCATGATGTTTTTTAACGTGTCTCAAAATCTAAGTGCACGTGCGTTCTCTATTTCGCCGGCTCACGCAATTGCTTCTACCGCAATGGGGATCAAATCTACGACCTCTACCATTGCCATACCTCGTGCCGACCTCTACCATTGCAGTTTCTCCCGTCGCCTTTCCTCTCTTACTCGCGCCTGTCATCTATATACACGCTCTGAACTACGCGGTGCGCGCGACAGCAGCAGCCACAGTAGCCGACAGTAGCCCACAGTAGCCCACAGTAGCCCACAGTAGCCCACAGCAGCAGTGGGAAAGTCGAAGGAAGAGGCAAAGAAAGCTTTCCTTTATTAAGACGGGACACACTACTTAGTGTGAACGTTTACTTATTTTGCGGCTTTTCCGTTCCGCGTCCGGAGAAATGTGAAACTCGCATGTCGACTCTGAGTCGATTCAGCCTCTTCACCATGCAACCAAAAGCACTGTCAAACGCTGCCGGACTACTTCATGTGCAGCAGCCACGCCCCCCGCAGCTTAACCACAGAAAGTTGTCCGCGAGTATAGCTCGTTCAAGTCTGCCGATTGCTAGGTCCATTGGCGGGGCCGTCCTTTATGGACTCTGGAACGCCCACGCTAAGGAGAAAGAGAGAGGGGACGCTTGCCACGCTTGCGGTTGCCGCTTAGTATACAAACGATTTTGGGCCACAGACGGTGCGGCGACCGTCGCGTGAGCAAGCCTCCTTTCCCAAGGCTAGCGTCCCGAGCGGCGTGCGCCGCTGCGACCACGATCGAAACGTTTGAAAAAATTCGAGAGCTGCCATAGCGCCATCCAATGGAGGAGCACGCGTAAGCAATGACTCGATCGGACAGTTCTTGCAGATGACGTCCACTGCCAGTTTTCGATGTCTCGCTCTGTCTTCAAGGAGCTGTTCATCACTCAAGTAGCGCAATATCCACTTGTTTGGGATGATAAATGAAATAATCTCGCAACAAAAATAAGAGGAGAATTCCTTGGGAAGAAATTACGCACTGAAGCTGAAGGTACTCGTCGTCGCAAGTGACGCGTGCTTCCATGAAATAAATAATATGCGTCGCTCTGCTATCGCAAACACCAGAGACCAGTGGACCTGGGGGAAGGCCAGTAAAGTAGTGCCCAACCGCACAATTAGTCTAACTTTTGCTGGGCTTCCCTCAGCTCCGCTGGTGTCTGGTGTTTGCGATAGCAAAGTCACGCATAATTATTTTTTTTCCAATGCGAGAAAGAAGGCCGCCGAAGCGAGCGCGCGGGTTTTTTCGGAGAGCAATGACGTTACACCACCTGTGTCTTCACCGCGCCACTCCTCCTCCGCTAATAAAAATTCGAATAAAAGAGGTCGCAGTTTCACCCGAACAGCGAAACATCGATTGCGATAGCAAATTTGTAGACAGCTATACGAAGTAAGGATAGTAGATTTATCAGGCGTATAAACTTGGAGAAATTCGCTTACTAAATGAATTAACGAGCATGATGTCAACCCACTCAAGCAAACACGAACACCTTACACTCGATGTGCGCGGACACTCGATGTCGAAACGCTGATGTGAAAGAGCGCAACAGCAGATCAAGCGAAGTGACCTGTTTGTCGCTTCAACGCCAGAGCGGTGCGAACAAAGCGTACGCAAAGGTATGAGCCTTCTGCAGATCCCTTTTAACATACGGCGCGTGCGACCGCACGCAATCGTGCAAAGTGCGCACTTGTTGGAGGAGTCCAAGCCGTCCCCTTCACTCTTGCGTTGTCTCGCCGCTTTCCTCGCTGTCGCGCCTGGTCGCGATGTACGCATTTGCTGCCTGAGCACAACGCGCCCTCCTCCCTCCCTCCTTTCCTCCCATCCCCCCCCCCCGGCCTTTCGCGCGACGGAAGACGGCGCGCTTACTCTCCGCTTTCCTGCTTTTCGCGCACCAGATTGAGCCGTGGACGTTCGCTTCTCTCGCGTGCTTTCACTTTCGCATACAGAATACGGTGCGCGGCGACGGTGTTATCGCTTCATAATGCTAGCAGAACAAGGAAAAGAGCTCATAGTACTAGAAATAAAGCTTAGAACAGAAAGCTGAGCTAGTTGGTTATGAATTTGCTAATTGGTTATGCTTATGAATGCTAGTTCGTTATGGTTATGAGTTAGTTGAATATGAATCCTTACCAACTAGCACAGCTTCCTGTTGTTCTAAGGTCTTATCGCTCTTGGACTTTGTATGGAACATCACGGCGACGGTAAAAATAAGTCTTGATTGTCCATATATAATGAACATTTGTTAATAAGAACTCTGTTAAGCCGAATTCTCGCATATAATGAAAAACATGGGAATGTTTTTGGGTTTTTCAGACTCAATGCAAAAAATGCGCGCAGTTTGCACTAGTGGTGCAAGGCTGTGGTCAACAGCAGAGCTTGTGATCACCTAGCTTCTGCGGGGCTTGCCTAATTTGTTTGTAGGCTTTGCGAGGTTATGCTAAGTTGTTCGTAGGCTTCGCAAAGTCGTTTCTCGGTTTTGCGATGTTAAGGTAGGCTTGGCTAAGTTGTTTCTAAGTTTTGGGAGGTTATGCTAGCTTTGGCTAAGTCGTGTCTACGTTTTGCGAGGTTATGCTAGGCTTGGCTAAGTCGTTTCAGGCGGGTATACAAAGCTATTTGTAGTGCTAAATTAGGGTAACTTGCCTTTAAAAAACGGGTCACGGCAAGTCTGCATCATCATCATCATCATCAGCAGCAGCAGCAGCAGCAGCAGCCTGGTTATGCCCACTGCAGGGCAAAGGCCTCTCCCATACTTCTCCAACTACCCCGGTCATGTACTAATTGTGGCCATGTTGTCCCTGCAAACTTCTTAATTTCATCCGCCCACCTAACTTTCTGCCGCCCTCTGCTACGCTTTCCTTCCCTTGGAATCCATTCCATAACTCTTCATGAAAATCGGTTATCTTCCCTCCTCATTAAATGTCCTGCCCATGCCCGTTTTCTTTTCTTGATTTCAACTAAGATATCCTTAACTCGCGTTTGTTCCCTCACCCAATCTGCTCTTTTCTTATCCCTTAACGTTACACCTATCATTCTTCTTTCCATAGCTCGTTGCGTCGTCCTCAATTTAAGTAGAACCCTTTTTGTAAGCCGCCAGGTTTCTGCCCCGTACGTGAGTACTGGTAAGACACAGCTGTTATAAACTTTTCTCTTGAAGGATAATGGCAACCTGCTGTTCATGATCTGAGAATGCCTGCCAAACGCAACCCAGCCCATTCTGATTCTTCTGATTATTTCAGTCTCATCATCCGGATCCGCAGTCACTACCTGTCCTAAGTAGAGGTATTCCTTTACCACTTCCAGTGCCTCACTACCTATTGTAAACTGCTGTTCCTTTCCGAGACTGTTAAACATTACTTTAGTTTTCTGCAGATAAATTTTTAGACCCGCCTTTCGGCTTTGCCTCTCCAGGTCAGTGAGCATGCATTGGAGTTGGTCCCCTGAGTTAATAAACAAGGCAATATCATCAGCGAATCGCAAGTTACTAAGGTATTCTTCATTAACTTTTATCCCCAATTCTTCCCAATCCAGGTCTCTGAATACCTCCTGTAAACATGCTGTGAATAGCATTGGAGAGATCGTATCTCCCTGCCTGACGCCTTTCATTATTGGGATTTTGTTGCTTTCTTTATGGAGGACTACGGTGGCTGTGGAGCCGCTATAGATATATTTCAGTATTTTTACATACGGCTCGTCTACACCCTGATTCCGTAATGCCTCCATGACTGCTGAGGTTTCGACAGAATCAAACGCTTTCTCGTAATCAATGAAAGCTGTATATAAGGGTTGGTTATATTCCGCACATTTCTCTATCACCTGACTGATAGTGTCAATATGGTCTATTGTTGAGTAGCCTTTACGGAATCGTGCCTGGTCCTTTGGCTGACGAAAGTCTAAGGTGTTCCGTATTCTATTTGCAATTACCTTAGTAAATACTTTGTAGGCAACGGACAGTAAGCTGATCGGTATATAATTTTTCAAGTCTTTGGAGTCCCCTTTCTTATGGATTAGGATTATTTTAGCGTTTTTCCAAGATTCCGCTACGCTCGAGGTCATGAGGCATTGCGTATACAGGGTGGCCAGTTTCTCTGGAACAATCTGCCCACCATCCTTCAACAAAACTGCTGCTACCTGATCCTCCTCAGCTGCCGTCCCCCTTTGCATATCTCCCAAGGCTTTCTTTAGTTCTTCCGGCGTTACCTTTGGGATTTCGAATTCCTCTAAACTATTTTCTCTTCCATTATCGTCGTGGGTGCCACTGGTACTGTATAAATCTCTATAGTCCTCAGCCACTTGAATTATCTCATCCATATTAGTAACGATACTGCCGGCTTTGTCCCTTAACGCATACATCTGATTCTTGCCAATTCCTAGTTTCTTCTTTAGGCACTGTTTTTAGGCTTCCGCCGTTCCTGAGAGCATGTTCAATTCTATCCATATTACACTTCCTTATGTCAACTGCCTTACGCTTGTTGATTAACTTCGAAAGTTCTGCCAGTTCTATTCTAGCTGTAGGGTTAGAGGTTTTTTTTTCATACATTGGCGTTTCTTGATCAGATCTTTCGTCTCCTGCGATAGTTTACTGGTATCCTGCCTAACGGAGTTACCACCGACTTCCATTGCACACTCCTTAATGATGCCCACAGCATTGTCGTTCATTGCTTCAACACTAAGGTCCTCTTCCTGAGTTAAAGCCGAATACCTGTTCGGTAGCTTGATCTGGAATTCCTCTATTTTCCCTCTTACCGCTAACTCATTGATCGGCTTCTTATGTACCAGTTTCTTTCCTTCCCTCCTCAGGTCTAGCCTAATTCGAGTTCTTACCATCCTGTGGTCACTGCAGCGCACCTTGCCGAGCCCGTTCACATTTTGTATGATGCCAGGGTTAGCGCATAGTATGAGGTCTATTTTATTTGTAGTCTCGCCGTTCGGGCTCCTCCACGTCCACTTTCGGCTATCCCGCTTACGGAGGAAGGTATTCATTATCCTCATATTATTCTGTTCCGCAAACTCTACTAATAACACCCCCGTGCTATTCCTAGTGCCTCTACCATATTCCCCCACTGCCTTGTCTCCAGCCTTCTTCTTGCCTACCTTGGCATTAAAGTCGCCCATTAGTATGGTGTATTTAGTTTTCACTCTACCCATCGCCGATTCCACGTCTTCATAGAAGTTTTCTACTTCCTGGTCATCATGACTGGATGTAGGGGCGTAGACCTGTACAATCATCATTTTGTACCTCTTATTAAGTTTAACAACAAGACCTGCCACCCTCTCGTTAATGCTATAGAGTTCCTGTATGTTACCAACTATATTCTTATTAATCAGGAATCCGACTCCTAGTTCTCTTCTTTCCGCTAAGCCCCGGTAGCACAGGACGTGCCCGCTTTTTAGCACTGTATATGAGTCTTTTGGCCTCCTAGCTCCACTGAGCCCTATTATATCCCATTTACTGCCCTCTAATTCCTCCAATAGCACTGCTAGACTCGCCTCACTAGATGACATTCTAGCGTTAAACGTTGCCAGGTTCATATTCCAATGGCGGCCTGTCCGGAGCCAGTGATTCTTAGCACTCTCTGCTGCGTCGCAGGTCTGACCGCCGCCGTGGTCAGTTGCTTCGCAGCTGCTGGGGACTGAGGGCCGGGGTTTGATTGTTGTCTTCATATAGGATGTTGTGGCCAAGTACTGCACCAGGGTGGCCAATCCTGCTCTGGTGAGGGAGTGCGTTGCATTTCTGGTCACCGGGATCAGGCCACACTCCAGGCCTGTTTGTGCAATTTTATCAACATGCGGATTTCTTTTTTTTTAATCCGGTGGAAAATTGCCGGCACCAGGATTCGAACCACAGACCTCTTTGCACGCGAGGCGGGTGTTCTACCTCTACGCCACCGCTGCACTCTTACAAGTATTACGCAAGTCTTACACACCTTCATCTCTTCGTGCTTGGTAGCGCCGGGGAAGGCTTCGCGAAGCACTTGTAAGGCCAAATTCCGCTGCTCAAATTCGCACACAGAGTTCATGGTAGAAAAGCTCACGTTGAATCAAAGTCGGTTACAAACGCGACAGCTGTTTCCAAACACTATGCCCAGCAATTCCTCCTGGAATAGGTCGTTCGCACCCTCCATGTCTCCGTGGGCTTGACGCTGGAAGTTTTCGAGTAGTCGCAGGCCGGGATCACTTTCTTGGCGACGTCGAGAATTCAGGCGCGAACTCTCATGTTTCCCGGACTGAATCTCGGGATCCTCGACTCGTCGTTGTCTCTTAGCCGCAGCTTCGGCACGGTGCTCCGGTTCAGCTCGGAGATGACGCGTCGCTTCTCGTTTAGCACTACGGCACTCTTCTTGGTAATCAGCTTCTTTGGACGTCCAGACTTTCTTCGGTCTTCCCATGGCAGCAACACGTCGCACGTACGTAGGCGAGAGGTGTGTCGCGGCGCCGGCTGGTCCGGGGTTTTACTCGCTTGTGACATCACAACTCCGCCCTACGTGAGTGGGGTGCGAGGAGGTTATGTGGTTCGATACTCTCGCAAGTTGTTGCTAGCCAACGCGACGCGGCGCACAGCTGGTCTGAGTTTTCTGGTAACACTATACCGCGCAACTAAAAGCTTAAACAGCTCCGCTGTTAAGAACATCGGCTTAAGACGAACTGTCTCAGACGTACTCTTCGGCTAAGCCGAACATACGAAGTGACCGCCATCCAGGGCAAAGCGCATCCAGGCACTCTACTGGAAGTCTGCGGGGCAGATCGACCTTGGAGAGAGGCGAAAACAAGAGGATGAAACAAGGAAACTCACAGTGATGTTTGACTTCGTGAACGCGAGTGATGGAAGCGCATGGGTGCCTCGTTGCGCTTAGACGCCTACACTGTCCGCATCGCAGATCGTACTCAAATACAGGTGTCGTGCGGCCGCACTTACGCAGCAGCACGCGCCGAGGCAGAACGCCACCTTGTAAACATTCGCTTATTAACTAAATTAACAAGCGTGGTGTCAGCGCGCACAGCCAAACATGAACACATCACACTCAATGACCGCGGACGCTCGCTGCCAAAACTCTGGCGTGAGGAATCGCAGAAGCAATAGCGAGCGAAATCACCTTCCAGCTGCCTATCACTTCAACGCAAACTGAGCAGCGAGGACATAGCGCACGCGAAGGTACGAGACATCGGCCCACCGAGACTGTGCCTAAAGCAGATCACTTTCAAGATAAAGCCCGCACGACCGCGCGTGTCCGAAGTACAGCATCCTCATCTCTCCCCTCCCTTAGCGTCATGCGTTCAACGGAAGACGGCGTGCTTCCTAACCCCCTATCCTCCCTTGCGCACGCGAAATTGAGCTGCCGTCGTCTGCTCACCGTCACCGTCACGCCCAACAGACAGCGTACGGCGTGCGAGGGCGATATCACTCCAAGACGAAGCCCGTACGTCCGTATCGCAAACAAAACCTATAGGAACTGCTTGAGGAGCTCAACCTAGCGCCCCTAACCCTACCTCCTCCTCCGCGACACTTCACCTCATTTCTCCTTTTTATATTAAGTTTTGTATGAAGCTCAGCTAAACAAATGCGTTTTATGTCTTTTACCGTTTTGAAGTTAGATAGTTTAATGTACGTGATCATGCTGCCAATTATTCTTCTGATAAGACGAACAAATTGCCGCACGTCCTTCTCTTGCAAGAAACACTTAGTGAGAAGGTAAATTTAACGGGCTACCGTTCGGTTAGCCAAAAAGGAGAAAATGGCAGAGGTATCGCCACATTCGTCAGGAAAGGCATCTCTTTTCAGGACCACGAAGTCAAAACTTGTAACTCGGATAAGAAATCCGGTCTCGAGGCACAGTTAATTGAAATCATCCCCCACGGGAAAATCCGACGTAACATTTTCATTCTCAACTTGTACAGCTCTCCTTCCGCTCATAAGCATAATCTCCGCTCACTACTAAATAGGGTCGCAACCACTGCGAAATCGCAGCCCTTAATGGTCGCAGGAGATTTCAATGCTCCCCACCCGGCTTGGGGTTGTGTAACACGAACAAAGAAAGAAAGGGGCCAACCTAGTCGCAGCGTGTACAGACCTAAGCCTGACGCTGGTCCCGGACCCACGTTTCCCCACGAGCCTGGGAAACTCGGTCGCCAGAGACACGACTCCTGATCTCAGCTTCCCTAGAAAGGCTGTGGCCACGTGGTCCAACTTACAGGAGAACTTGGGGAGCGACCACTACATAATAGAACTCAGGATAGAAATTATAGCAGCTCCTCCCAAAACCTATAAATACACAGACTGGGACCTTTTTAGGAAAATAAGAGGTGAAGATGAGGCAGTATACGACACGTTCAGTGAACTGCTTGTACAGATACAGATGGATGTCGAGAAGGCCACCAAGGAAATAGTTACGGATTTTGATGCCCCAGGGATGGACGCAAGATTAGCACATCTAGTGGAAGCCAAGCGCTCTCTCCTCGATAGATGGAAGACAGAAAGACTCAATCGCAGGCTACGGAAAAAGATCGCGGAGCTCAGTAAACTCATTGAGGAACATTGCTCCGAACTTAATAAACAGCAATGGAGAGACGCCTGCTCGGCAGCGGATGGAAAAATGCGCGAAGGAGGCAAATGGACCCTCTTCAAACATCTCTTAGAAGATGGACAATTCAAATGTAATCAGAGACTAGTCATAGACCGATTCATTAATAAGGAAAAATGGAAGGCATCTCAGAGGCCTCCATATTTCGGAAACTAGCGAACAAATACCTTCCAATTGGCCAAAGCCCAGGTTCTCCCCTCCCTCAGTATGAGGGCGCGCCTGCCCCAGATCTGGACGTAGCCTTCTTGGAAGCTGAGATCAGGGAAGTGCTGCACAATTTAAACGGAAGGTCTGCCCCAGGCCCCGACGGAGTTACAAACCGGCTCTTAAGAAATGTGGACGACAAAGCAATTCAAGCTTTAGTGAAGGAGATAAATGAGGTATGGGAGGAGGGCGTTGTACCGGAGAGTTGGAAGAAGGCCACAGTGGTCTTAATCCCCAAGCCAGGTAAATCACCCCACTTGGAGAACCTCCGTCCTATCTCCCTTACTTCTTGAATTAGCAAAGTAGCGGAACATGCAGTGCAAAACAGGATATCGAGACATATTGAGCGCAACGAACTATTCCCCTATAATATGGTTGGTTTCAGGCCCTTGCTTTCAACGCAGGATGTCATGCTCCTGCTCAAAACATAAATAATCGACTCTGAAAGCAAAGATGTAAAAGGGGTCCTTGCACTGGATCCATCGAAGGCATTTGATAATATTGCACATGACTATATCCTTCAGGAGATATCGGCCTTGAACTTAGGAGTTAAATCCTTCTCCTTCGTTGCATCCTTCCTAGAGAGCAGGACGGCGGCCATAAAGTTGAGGCAATCAGTCTCGGAATATTTCACGCTCGGAAACAGGGGTACTCCCCAAGGGGCAGTTATCTCACCCCTTCTGTTTAATATAGCAATGCGCAAGTTGTCGGAAAGGCTTGCAGCAATTCCTTGCGTAGGTCATGCATTCTATGCTGACGATATTACAATCTGGTGCCCTGGAGGATCGGAGGCTACGGTTGAACAAGCTCTACAGGAGGCTCTGGATGTTGCAGAGTCTTTCTTGCAAGGTACGGGACTGGCACTCTCGTGCTAGGGGACTCACCCCACTCGATCAGGTGCCCATTAGCGTTCGTACCAGAGATGGGCACACCATCCCGAGAGTAGACTCTATCAAAATACTAGGGCTTTCAATAAACTCAAGGGGATGCAACGCTAAGACTATAGCCCAACTCACTACGAAAACTGAGAACATTATTAGATTAATTATGAGAGTGTCCAACAAGAAAGGCGGCATAGGCGAGAATATACTCCTTAGGGCTCACCATGCTTTCCTCATCAGCCATGTCATTTACATAGTCGCGGCCCTCCATTGAACGAAAACGGAAATGAATAAATTAGACACGCTTATGCGCAAAAGTACCCAAAAGGGTGATCGGCGTGCCAATCACGGCTAGCACAGAGAAACTCATGACATTAGGAGTACATAACACAACTTCGGAATTAATAGAAGCACAAAGATCAGCAAAAATTATTAGATTATCAAGCTGCAAAGCAGGCAGAAGACTTCTGGATGCGGCAGGCCTCCGTCCTAACTTCAATCAGGGAAATACCACGCAACTTGATATTCAGACAAGGAACTCCTTTATTGTAGACCCTTTTCCAAAAAAATGTACACCCCCAACACAATAAAGGTCGAAGGTTAGCGAGGGCTAGAACTTTCTTAAAGAACATATCCGGAACGGAGACCTTTGTTGACGCGGCGCGACACGCCAGTTCTCCGTAGCCATAGTCAATGACAAGGGAGAACTCCTCTCGGCAGCCTCGCTGAAAACCTCCTCGGTCGATGTGGCGGAACAGGCTGCTATAGCTCTCGGATTACTGGACTCAAAACACACTACGGTGCACACAGACTCCCGAGCAGCCGTCAGAGCGTTCACATCGGGATTGATAGCCAAAGAAGCAGCAAGGAAGCGGCAAACACCCCTCTGACATTGTTCACCACATAGTCTGGTTCCCAGCTCACATGCGACTAGACGTATTACCGGGTCACCTGAACCCCAATGAGATAGCCCACGACCTTGCGCGAGGTTTCGTATGCCGCGACGGGATGGTGTCTCGGGTGAGTTCGGGAGAGCTCGTCCACAGTAATCCACTGGTTACTTTTCATGAAATCACATCTCATTACAGAGGGAATAGGCAGAATTTTCCTTTCCCCCATCATAAGCTCAACAGGTCACAAGCTAGCACGCTCCGCATGCTCCAGACGGGGTCCTACCCCTCTAGGGGCTTTTTGAACATGCTCCACCCGGACATCGGTCCACTCTGCCCAGATTGTGGCACTGAATTTAGCTCATTAAATCACATGCTCTGGCAGTGCCCTGTGTTACAGCATTTTAGCCGAGAAGAAGACTGGACGAAGGCCGTCACATACCCAAAACAAGAAGTCCAGCTCCTGGCTGTCCAGAGGGCCCGTGAACGAGCGGAGAGGCATGGCCTCTCTGTTCCGACATGGGACTAGCCAACGGCTGGGTAGGGACCTGCAGGCCCCCGCTTAGCTCCTCAGGACCCCAATAAAGTCGTTTGCTGCTGCTCCTGCTGTCATGCTCCATCCGAGATCCTCTTAAAGGGAGTCTACTGTAATTGCTATCGCAATAAAACTTGTAGAAGGAGTTCGACACAAAGTATCTTTATTTTCTGTAAGGTTTACGTGCGCGAAAGCGGAGCACCAACCTCATACATGCATGAAACCCACTGCTCAAGCGCACCAAAACATGGAAAGCTGGAGCAAGGCGCCGCTCTTGAAGACCGCTGGAACCCACGGCTCACGGGAGCTTTCCGCAAGCAACACTGAGCATCAAAGCGGCACGTGTCGCACCAAAACGGCGCATTGTGAAACGAAGCTGCGTGATTGCGCTGCGTTGCCACTCAGCCGCCGCGACCAACGCCGCGCCACAGCTTAAATGTGAAACAAGCTAAAGTGGGAGCTTTCGCTCGGGCCCAACAACGACGCGGCCTATTCAAATACATGTAAAACGCAAAACGTTTTTCGGAGATAACCCCCGGAACGATTTTAATGAAATTTGCTGCATTTGAGAGAGAAAGATAAATTATAGTGACTGTTGGAAGCGGAATTTTGATTTTCAAATATTCTACCGTTTGAAAAAAAAATAGAAGCACGATGTTTCCAAATTCATAGCTCGGCATCAAGAAAAGATATCGCGGTTCTGTAAACTGCATCGATTAGATCATTCAAAGCGGACAAATTCGATATGTCATTTTACATCTTACATGAACTTGTTACGTTAGTTACAAGGGTTCTGCAAAGCTGTATTTCCATATTACTAAATTTTTTTATATTCATGTGCAAAAAATCAATTTTGCCCTTTTTAGATGTACTGTTAGATGCAATTCACAGAATTGTATTATCATTTTTCGTTGTTGAGCTATAGAGTTGTAAACTTGATAGTGTCTTCTTTTGAAAATTTTTGGTTCTTGCCAATTTTTAACAAGGAATTTACAACCTAACTCAATAATTCAAAAGCAACCGTCACCAGATATGTAGTTTTTCTTTTATATGCAACACACCTCCTCAAATTTCGTGTGGTGGTTGCCGAGAAAAACGAGTTCTCCTTTTACATGTATTATGTACCCGAGCTACAGCGTCCTCCTAATGGACGGAATTTCTGTCAACCCCTGGACCAGCACAGAGAAAGACACTGACGCGCTCGCGTCAGCTTCTTTCTCGCCGGAAAGGGGAAGGAACGAATAGACACACGAAGCTCAATTGTCCCCCTCGCTGAAGGGAGACAGCACTCGCGAGCCTACGTATCGATCAGAGCGTCAAGCGTGCTGTGGAGAAGGAGGTTAGGATGCGCGCACCAAGTCTAAGACGTAGCAGCCTCTCCAAGGCCTTTTTCAGCGGTTACGGGCGGGACGGCGTACTTGAAACGTCCGGGCTTGCGCCGTGGCTTTGGCACGGTGGCAGAAATTGTCCGCCACACAGCCCAGTCGTAACAGTGTAGAAATCGGTTGTTTGTGGCCGATAGCGCGATTCTAACCCTTGATCTAAATTACTCAATTAGGCGGCCATTAGTCCTACAAGGAAATAACATAATTCATTAAATAACTAACATAATTACCCTTATTTACATCATAGTTATTTACTTTATGGAACATATTTTAATTAACTAAATATGCAGGTGAGTTCGCAAGGCGTATCCACTTAGAACGAATTCTCAGTGCTGCTTCACTTTTAAGATATGATAGGAAGATTTAAGATAGGAAATGCATTGGCGTTCCAGTTACTTCTTTTAGGAAAGCGCTGTTTTATGCATTGAAGCACAAAAGTGACTGAAACACCAATGCGTTTCGTCGGACACCTTTTGTTTTTCAGAACCAATCATCCCAATTCAACGCGGAAGGCACTACGAAGAGTCGTACATGATGCACGAACTGATTGTTACTGCAGCCGAAGCTTTTCATAACTGCTTTTTTAATGACCCTGACTACTGGGGCTGCGAACAACAATCAGGAATGACCTCGGATTCACCGCAGCGGAGATGCTCTACGTGTCATCGATCCGCGTTCCAGGCCAGTTTTTCGGCACTAAGCAAGGCACACGCAGCGCTTAGGGAGGCTACATTTCTGGCTCGATCAGCTTCGACCTACGCCGCCACGTATCGCCCGCGGGCAGCCTGTGTTTAGTTTCCCAACGATGTACACAACCAAGCACGTTCTTCTGCGACGCGTCTCTATCAATCCACGAAAAATCTACGAAAGGAAAACTTTCAAGATTGACGTTCACGGAAAAGAAGAGGCAGTGTCGTGAGACCGCGTGAATCAAGTTTATCTTGAACAATAACTCTTCATGCCTTCCATCATTCACACCTAATTGTCCTATTGGTTTCCTTGTCACAGGCTGCTGTGCGCCTCCCCCCCCCCCACTCCCCAGTAGCTTGACAACGACTGGTTGCTAGCTGTAGACAGTATCGTCAATAATGTGCTCCATTTCACTCATTACCTCTTCTTCCTCAATCATATGTTTTATATAGTTCTTCCACTGATGAGGACTCTTTTGTGCTATGGCATGTACAACATGTTCCTTCAGCTTTTTCAATTTCAATGCGTGGTGCGCAAAATCAACAAAATGCATCATATCAGCATTGAGATGGCGTTGATATGGGGGCAGCCTTAAAACGAGGTGCTCAGCAGCGGCAGCAATGCATTCTACATAGTATGTGTTCGCATCAGCTTTAACAGTCTCAGTAAGTTTTATTAACTCTGCCTTTACCATATCGCTCTAAAAGGAACTTCCTTTTGTGAAAACAACGCTTGCATTTCCTTTTCAGCGCTACTTATGCGGGAAACTTTTCTTCCCTCCCGAGTAGTACGGCACATTGTCGTCACATTTCCCGGAGTAAGGCGTGGTAGTAGTGTTTCTTGGAATGATTTGCCATAGTGGGGCCCATCCATCTCTTCGTGGTAGTCTCCTGTTCTCTTTTTCCTATGAGATATTGCTCTGACACCTTGCACAAAGGCGCTCTTGTTCCCGCACTGCATCAAAATCAATCGGGTCCCCTTACCAGTTAGGTTCTGTAGGAACAGCTGAGAGAACGGCCCACTTTGCTTGTTTGGCAGTGCTCACACTCTCGTGGACCCACACATTATCTGCGCTGTGTCCTAAGTTAACCCACATTTCATGAAGGCAGGAAACTGTGCCGACCTTGGCGCCGCGATTCTCTAATTTACCGCCAGTACCTGCGCCTGCACTGAACTGTGTGCGTATATTCTCAATAAGGAGGGTGTAGCCGGACCGTTTCTTAAAGCGAAAACCTATCTTGATCAGCATGAGAGGCATTGTTGCTGGTTAAACTAAACGCAGCGTTTCATCTTCATTGAAGTTAGAGGCAAGCTTCAGCGTAATCGGGATTTTGTTCCTTTTGAAGTAGTCATGTACTACTTGTCGTAGCATGCTCATGTGGAAATCGTCCAGTTTCCTTTTCCGTTCGCGAGCTCTGCCGCCACGGGAAAGCCTCTTTAGAGACGCCACCTCACCGTTTCTTTCGTGTTAGGAAACCCACTGATGCAGGAGCGTTCACTGGCGTTTGTGAGGAAGGCGGTTCTCTTCATGACAGCGTTTAATACTGGCGTCCTTACCAAGTTCCTTTTTGACCGCACCAAACAAATTTAGCTTGCTTGCTTCTTGCTTCTTGCTTCTTTTGGAAAATACTGGATCTTTAACATGTAGCGCTCCGGAGATTCATCCGACGCCCTTTCAACGGTCAGCACGTATCGAACTAGGGCGCAGTAGCAAATGATTACCGCTGTGAACAATTTCGCTTTTATATCATTCTGCACTTTCAACGCATCATCGGCCTAATGGTGTGGCCAAAGGCAAGAAGGGATGGACGCGAAACTTTTGCGCCACTTAAGCGTCAGATCTGGTTAAAATAAAGATACCCCTAATTTTCTTTTGCCATATCCTTCAATCAACGGAAAAATTCATCTTCGCCACTTACCCAAAAGCTGCAAGACAACGGTAAATTCTAGAACAAGAAGAGCTGTACCGGCAGCTTTCGTATGCACGGTGTGTGGCTTGACACGAAATTGGAGTTTTCCGAAAACAAAGGATTGAAGTGGCTTTTCACGACAAGCTCCTCTTATTATTATTAGTTTTTTTTTGCCGTCTGATACCATTGTCAGGTGCAGACGCGATGCCACGCGTAAGAAGCCTCCCAGGGATATCGTTGGCTAAAATACCGTAACAGAGACATTACAACGAGCCATCCATCACCATCGTCCTCACAAAGGATCGAATGCTGTTCTCGGCACCTTTCAGGCACAATAGGAATACACGGCTTCAAGTTCTCTTCGGTAAACAAAAGTATTGCAGTACCATGCGCCTGACTTATCGCGATGATTTATTTCTATGAAGTTATTCGATAAATTTCAAATAACGACGAAGAAAAAATTTACAGACGATAACGATGCCCCCTAACGGGAAATTTCAGCCAGGTCTAAACAACTCAACAAAAGACCTATACTCAGAGCTCAAACATTACACATATTAGGTGTTTACAGGCAAGGTAATGGTCGCAACAACCGATCTAAAGAACGCACTAAGACAAACTACCCACGGCGTAGCTGGCATAATCAATAAAGTAGCCAATCGCAGACATGGCATGAAGGAACAATACCCACTAACTACGCTTGACTCGTGCCCTTATCGTCAGTACATTCACATACCCGGCACTTCATCTCAAGCTAACATCAACAGAAACAGTCCAAATAAAAGTAATACTATCGAAAGTGTACAAACAAGCCTTTAGCATTCCTCCAGTCACGTGAACAACGAACATTCTATCCCTCACCATCCACAACCCGGAAAACGAACTGAAGCACACCGACTTCCGCAAATCACCCGCCTCAATCTCACTAGAACAGGCAGAACCACTCTTCCAAGAGTGCAATGCGCAATGGTGATAATAAACACTAACTCCTCAAGTGCTAACATAAGCAAATAACGGTGGCCCCCTAGTTCCCGTAACATGCAACCTGGATATCACTTTGGCAGGAGGAAAGTACAAGCCAAAGCAATACAAAGCGGCTACGGCACTCTCTCCACTACTCGCTGGACAGATGCGTCCAAATGCTGTTGGAACTCGATTTAAGGAAGTGATGACCGCGCTCGAATTATTTCCTGAAATCAGGAAGTTTGTAAAATCGAGAAAAACATTTCGGTCCTTTGAAATCTAAAATTCTTACGTCGCGACACGCAAAAGCTACCGCGGCATTGTATTGTCGCTAATTCAGCCATCTGTCGCATAAACCATGAACTAATGAAAGCAACCACCATCGCCCCTTCCGAGGCGGTGTTGAGTCCGCTGTCCGGTGCATAAGCGCGGGGTTCAGCCTCGTCAAAATGAAGCTAGGGTGTGACTAGGGTGCCCAGATGTTTGAACGCGTTAGAGTTAGAGCGTACGTGCAAAGGAAGATCCGTCTGTGTCAAAATTAGAAAGCAACCACCCCTTTTTTTCCTTATTTATTTCAGCAAAAACTTCGTTATATTGAGTTCGGCTAAGTTAGTTTTGTTAATTCGGGTGGACGACAACAGTGAACCCTATGGGTACCTGCCGGGGAATGGAAATCGCTTCATGAGATCGACAACTTCGCAAAATCTCGTTTCGTTAGATCGAGTTTTAACTGTGCCCGAATGGGGAAAAAATGGTGATCAGCGTGGCAGAACACAGACAAGAGGAATGGCTATCGGCCTCCCTTCGTACGCAGAACGTCACCGCCGTAGAAGAGGCCGCCATTGATCTCGCTATCTCGGCATTGACACAGGACGAGGGAATATATATTCTTGCGGATTGTTAGCTCCAAGCCTACGCGAACGGCCATCTGCATAAAGTAACAAGCCAATATCCTCAACCGCCTTAACCAAATATCCCACACCACGATAACCTGGACACCGGGACACGACGCCGTCAGCGGAAACCATCATGCACACACAATAGCCTGAGGTCACTGCAACCGGGCACTGCAAGAGACGCCAGAATGTGCCAGCGTACAACCACTACAAGCTTACTATGAAATACTTAAGCAATGCCGCCTCTCGAGAAAAACTATCCTCTCACCGCACCCATCCCTCATCAGGGCTGAAGTCGCACCCTGGAGGCAACTCTAGACCAACACATATCCTCAACTCACGCTCCTCAACGTGATGCACCCCGCCGTTTATCAACCCTTTCGTCCTTTCCGTACAGAGCGAGCTACCCTGTACCACACCACATGGGGCTGTCCGAAAATCCCAAATTACTCCCACCAACAAAAACGCGACGGCGGACAAGCGGCTTCGGGCGTATGCTCATATTCAGACAATCGAAAATGAGTTCTGGCAACATGACAGGCTCATCGACGCAAGCCTCGACCAGCTTCTAATTTTACCTTGATCGGATTCTAGCAACAAGAGTGATGCGAGTGCCATTGACATGAGCGGAGTGGAAGAGCTCACGTGAATGTAAACACAGTCTCAGAAGCCACTGCACCATTGTGTTGTGTGCTTGTGTATATGTCCCGCACTTTTACTAATCCCACGCCATTGTAATTATTGAATGCCGAAGTTTTGTATGTCAAAGAAACTATATGATGAGGCATAGGCGGCGACTACGGGGAGGCTCCAGAGCCCGAGCCCCCTCCGGCGAATTCCGGGGTGGAGGGGGTGGGGGGGTGAGGCCCCCCCCCTTGATCGGTACCATAGCCTCCTTCCCTCCACACACGCCTAAAGCGCCATTACTAGAGCTTTGTCATTTGAAGCATGGAGGAAGGAAACTCAGGAAAGGCCCTAGCCCCTCCGTGCGCTAGGAGAAAAGTGTGGAGGAAATGACGTAGTAGGTTCCGTTTTTTTTTTGCTGTTTTTTATTTCTTTGCTCTAGTGGCCACGCCTTTCGGACCACAATGGCGGCCTTGTTATGGTTCTGTGCGCTGACACGCGTTGCTCCGTAGGTTTCGTACAGTGGCAAAGCGCCGTGCGGGCAGGTTTGCGTTGGTCTCCGTCTTTTGTTGCGCTTTGTTATCTGTACCGTGCTCTCGCGGATTTCGCTGTGGCCAGGTGGGACAGGAAGAACTAAAGTTCGTGAAATGAACGTGCATGCAACGGTGTATGCAATGTACCGCGCCCCGGCAATGCCAACGGACGAAGGAATATCCGCGGAAAATATTGCCCTCTTCGGCGGAATCATGCTAACGTGCCTTCGCAGGCCTATACCAATGCGTTTCAGACTCTTTACAATGAACGCCTTGCTGGTCAGTGATTTCTGTTTTTCACAGCGCATGGTGCATTTACGACACGTAGAACTTACTTTATGAATGCATAGTTCGTGTTACGTAAGAACTTGCTTTTGTGCATATTAAAACACATTTTGCTTAACTGTTGCTTGTTGCTCGCAGTACTCGCGACAGAACGAAGTCATTTAAGCATGCAGACTGCGTTCGAGGTCCATGTACACCTGCACAGGTGTACCGCAATACACGTGCTGATAGAGCATTACGCCGAATATGTGCATTTTGCTGCCCTCGGCACTGTGCGCCGGCCAGTCGATGTTTTATCCTGGAAGATGGGAAAGAAGCGGCTGCTTCGACTTCAGGAACGAATGCTCCCTACCGCAGGCGTATATTATCTGTGCGCGCTAGAAGCGCAGGGAAGTGAAGGTTACCGAACGCGCTGCAAGAGTGAGCAAGGCTTCAGAGAACGTACGCCCGCCAACACATCAAACGGCTGTTCTTTGGTCTCATGTAGGCCGGTTCTACGCGCGTACTGTTCTGCACCGTACGCTCCGGCTATCGCAAAACTTTGGTTCCGTGAAGCTTCACTTACCGTGGGGAGAAGCTATAGGCACCTCACGTCACAGTCAATGAATCTAAACGAGCAGTCAGAAATGACATTCTGCCTCCTCGCCGGCGCGCTGTCGTAGTGTGCGCGGCCACCCGAAATTTGTTCAATAAAGCACGACGATTGCTCAAGCCACAGCGAGAATATGTGTTTGTGCTCATAAACTCCAAATGGATCGCAAATAGGTCCGTGTGTCGTATGTGTGTCAAGTGCATTCTTGCCGTGCAGTGAGAATGCCTACATTTTATTTCGTATCGCCAGACGCCTAGCCCGCAAGACCGTCTGAGAGCCACAGGAAGCCCAAGCAGAGGAAAGCAAGTAGAAGGCAGCGATAAAGGTGACCTTCTTTTAAAAAACGCGCAAGAACTGGGCAGCGGCAGGTACCTGCGGTTGATAAGAACAGTTCAGTTGACAGGCCTTATAAGGCATGTTTATTTTCATAAAAGCCGGTAAAAGCAGCCGATTCGACCTCACGGACCAATTTGCGAAGTTCGTTATGAACTTCTTTCAACATGACTTCGGCAACGGTAATGAAATCAGACATCGCGATTGTTTAGTACTGCTGTGGAGCGTGCGCGGCCGGGCAGCCCGGTTGCGCGCAGCGCGGCGTTGTTTCGCGAGAAATGTAAACAAGAGAGGAGAGCTGGTCCGATAGGCGGAGCAAAGCCTTGAGCAACGCCAACTTCCGGCTTCACTTTGCTTCACAAGGACTGACGTCAGGGCCCCTCCTGAGTTTCGTTCCTCCATGATTCGAAGCTTATTTTTACTTGCCTCTACCCTTTCACTTGAAATTTTATTACGGCTAATAGTTTAAAGCATCAGTGTTGGCGCGGCCGTGCACGACTTTTTCGCATTATTTCTGCAAATCCAGACAAGAGGAGGACAAGTGCATTACAAGCACAAGCGGCGGCAGCCTGATCCGTAGTTTCTCACTTCAACATTGTTTTAAATTTCCACTGTAAACACCATGTACATACAAAATATGCTTAAATATACACACAGGACAAAGTTTATTATATTTTTGAAAGAGACAGAGTTAACCAATTAAAAATTATTTTTAAATGTATGGGTAGCCTATGCTTAGGGAATGAATATGTTGCTGTATTTTCACTTCGCTTGATATTACTTTGACCATGAAAAAAAAAAACTAGACTTCAGTGACCCCTACGGCAGAGGCTTTTATCAACGGCACGTGAAATGAACGTCAATGATGTGTATCTCAGCATTGCTTCTCTTTCCAGTAAACAATGCTAACGACTCAGGAAAAACATTCTAATAATTTACAAAATTTGTTGGGGTGCAAACATCGTCGCTTGCATACAAAGGTCATAAATATATACAGGGTGTCCCAATTTACTATCATGCACCAAGACTTAAAAAAAATGCAATGCGTTACTCGAAGAAAATCTAGTTCATATTGTTTCCGGTACAGTGGAGTAGCTGCCAGTAGTTATTTCGTCACTAAGATTTAGTTAGGTAATTGTACTTAATTATCTATCTCGATACGTACTATCCTAGTTATCAAAGTGTGAATGAGGCGTTTGTAGGCACCGCATACAGCCTTGCATATACTCCTCTGACTGCGGTATTTTCGGCGACGAACTAAGCGCGTACAAATTTTTTTTCAACTGATAAATAAACCCCGCGAAATATGGAGAATACCACGTGACTGAGCTCCCACCTGGATCATAAAGCAGCGCCCTCGTACAGGCTCCCTCTGAGTTATCCAGAACGAAATAAAGGAAACAAAGAAAACATCGCGATCAAGTTAGTACCTTATCTGCCACGTTCCGACCATAGTAACACTTCGCGCTTGGTGTTAGTTGGAAACAGGCTGTGATACCTGTTGTCTTAGCGCAGATAAAGTACACGGATGTGCTTTTTTTTTGTTTTTTTGCCACAAAGCCTATCACCACAGAAGCGAATGGACAACGTCAGTGCAAAGGTTTAAAAGTGCAAACAGGATCCTTGCCTTGGGAGCTGCAAATGACAACAAGAGGAAGGCCGCAAACATATATATATATATATATATATATATATATATATATATATATATATATATATATATATATATATATATATATATATATATATATATATATATATTGGTCATGGAAGTGTGGCGGTAGACGAAACGCGTGGACTATCAGAAATTCTGAAAACCTGAGAAAAACCGGCAGCTTCAAGAAACAGCTGCTGAGGACTCCATCTTTGAGTGTTAGCCTACGCACGGATATTGTAGCATTCATGGCCTCAAACCCTCTTTCTAGCGTGCGGGACGTGGCCGCGCAGGTACCAATTTCCAAGTCATCATTTTGGAGGATTCTAAATGACGGCCTTCCACCGGTACCACCTTAACTAGCACCAATGCTTGGAAGAGAGGGAGCTGTAGAATCGTCTAGATTTCTCTAATTGGGTCATCCCAAAAGCCGTTGAGTCACCGGACTTTTTGAGCATCATCATGTGCACAGATGAAGCAAATTTGCTCAGAAAGGCCTAAGTAGATTTGCATAATGAGCACTATTAGAGGGACTCCAATCTACACTGGGTAAAGCGCAATCGTCAGTACCAGCGGTCAGTCAATGTGGGGTTCGGAATTTACGGCGGTGCTATAAACGGACATTGCCTGGACAGCGTTATCCGAACAAAATCCTTGAAGGAGTGGTGGATGAGTTTATCAGCGAAGTCGTGCTGTCATACCTTCCAATTCTGCGATATGAGCAAGTTGACGCGCCAGCACACAGCAGCAGCCGAGAACGACACTGGCTGGATGCGACATTTCGTGCGCAATAGATTGGAAGGGATGAACCTGTAAATTGGCCGGCTGGGCCACCTGCCCTCTCTCCACTCAATTTCTTTCTTTGAGCTTATGTGAAAGATCGTACTTACACGATCGAGTTACAAGCCGGCTTGTTGAAACATTCTATGCCTATTACATTGCTTTTCGCATTTCGTGCCTGGTCAGAGCGGTGCTTCTGCCGCGTTATGTAGAGGCTTTTGCTATCAATGTGATCATTCGGCCTTGAGAGACGGATAATAAGTGTGAGGTAGAAATGAGAGGAAGAAGTAGCAGTGAAGCGGCGAAACCTGCTGTTGGTACTCCTTCCGCACCATTATCAAGGCGATGCGCTGTCCCTTTGGGTTTGCAACAGGCTATGTAGTTGCTTTCAATCAGCTTAATTGAGGGCGCTGCGTTATGATGCGGGTGGGAGCACGCTCACGGGCAATTTTTCATACTTCGTCAAGTTTTTTTTTTTTTTTTTTTGCCAGTCGGGAAAAATTGTACGAAGTTAGTACGTCGCCTTAAACACCGCAGTTAAATGTCATTTTAGGGCGCCTAAAAATGCCTCATTGACACTTTGAAAATTTGAAGAGTACTTCTAGAGTTGTATAATTAATTGCAATTACTAAATTGAATCTCAGTAATGAATGAATTACTGGCGGCTGCTTCACTGTACCGGAAACAATATGCACTAGGTTTTCTTCGAGTAACGCAACTTCTCTTTCTTAAGTCTTCGTGCATGATAGTTGGGAAAACTAAAATTCACTCAGTAACCGAAATGAGGCCAAGCCGGATTCATTCCAAATCAGAATCAACAGCAGTCATGGGCAGCAGCGCTTATATTCGGACTCATAGAAATAGAAAGAGTGTTTCGCCAGAAAGGCCAAACACTATTAGGGATAGAAAAGTATACGACAGCTACACGAAGGAAGGTTGCGCCACCGAGAGGACTGTAAAAGTGAACTTTCTCCTACTATGAGATCTTGGACATACTCATATAACGCTGTCACTTCAGCGATCAATTCTTTGAGGTCACGCGAAGTTTCAAGTGCACGAAATATACACATATATATATATATATATATATATATATATATATATATATATATATATATATATTGTACTGAAGGCACTGGGCAGTGGGCATGGTGCTGGTGTGCTGGTGCAAGAGAAGACGACGAGAAGTGCTTGCTTCCCCGTTACGATATAGCGCCGACCTGTTTAAGCCTAGCGCTACAACCTATAACTAGTGACCCTTCTGCTAGGCGAACACCCCCGTTGCATTTGGTGGAGCATTTGGTGGAGCTGCTGAGTTTCTCTTCGACATCCTGGAACTCCGCAGCCGAACGCTACCACCAGCTGTTGCAATGGATGAACCGGGACCATCCCAGGCTGCTGCTCCCGTGCCCCCCGCCATCGTCTGTTCTGGCATCATCCGGCAGCGCGATCCGGCTATACTTAGCGGCACAGACGACCACGACGTGGAAGACTGGCTCGCCGAATATGACCGTGTAAGCGCCTATAATAAGTGGGATGACCGCGCTAAGCTCACAAATGTCATGTTTTACTTGACTGACGTGGCAAACCTATGGTTCCGCAATCATGAAGCCGATTTTACCACCTGGTCGGCTCTCACGGCAACCCGCCGTGGTTGCTCAGTGGCTATGGTGTTAGGCTGCTGAGCACGAGGTCGCGGGATCGAATCCCGGCCACGGCGGCCGCATTTCGATGGGGGCGAAATGCGAAAACACCCGTGTACTTAGATTTAGATGCACGTTAAAGAACCCCAGGTGGTCAAAATTTCTGGAGTCCTCCACTACGGCGTGCCTCATAATCAGAAAGTGGTTTTGGCACGTGAAACCCCATAATTTAATTTTTTTTTCTTTCACGGCAACTTTGGCAGAGGTCTTCGGCCGTCCCGCCGTTCGGCGGCTTCGCGCTGAGCAGCGCTTGCGTGGTCGAGCTCAACGTCAGGAGGAGACCTTCCCTAGTTATATTGAAGACGTGCTCTCGCTATGCAAGCGCGTCAACTTATCTATGGACGAAGCTGACAAGATCAAGCACGTCATGAAAGGCATCGATGACCAAGCCTTCCAGATGCTCGTCGCGAAGAGTCCGCGGACGATTGCCGAGGTCGTACAGCTCTGTCAGCAGTACGACGAGCTGCGCAAGCAGCGTGCATCAACTCGCGCTGCTCGGCAGGACACCACGGATCTATCTCCGTTAATGCCTACTTTAATGCCGGAGATAAAGCAGTTCATCCGTCAGGAAGTGGCACGCCAACTCTCTCTGGCGAACAGTACACCCGAGCCGTAGACAACCTTGGCTCCCTCGCTTCGCCACGTCATTCAGACCCAAGTTGCCGCGGCGCTGCCATCTGCCCCTCCTCCGCAGCCTGCAGCTGGACCGCTAACTTACGCTGACGTTGTCGCCCGGCCTTACGCTCCTCCGGCTCCTGATGCCTACCGGGCCACTGGCACCTTCCATGTGCCGCCGCCACCTTCACGCCCGATGGTCGTCCCTTACTCGGCCGCTGGAGCCCCTGTCGTCAACCCGTGGCGTACATCTGACAACCGGCCAAAATGCTATTTCCGCCATTTTCCGGGCCACGTAGCACGATTCTGCCGCCGTCGCAGCCCCCGTTTACCTGACAGTATGGCCCCTCAAGCTACAGGCCTGCTCGACTTCCGCGTCAGGACCCATCTAGCCTTCCTCCGGACTCATCTTACAGTCGCCTCCCTTTCGATGCACGCCGGTCACCTTCCCCATGTCGCCGATCCATTTCCCCGATGGTTCGCCGACCCAGCCCAGCCCGAGAGGAAAACTAACAGTCGCAGTTACAGAGGCAAGAACTGCGTTTACGTCGAACATTTCAAGGCCTCATTCTAACCCGGCGAACAAAATTGAACTGTCCGTAGACGGCGTCACCGTACACGCACTTATTGACACCGGAGCCGCTGTTTCTATTATTAGTGAGAAGCTTTGCCGCAATTTGAACAAAGTGACCATTCCCCTTACCTCTCTTTCTCTGCGTACGGCAACCTCGCATCACATTCAGCCTTCAGCGTCGTGCACAGCCCGGGTTGTCATTCAAAGCATTATGTATGTTATAGAATTTGTCGTCCTACCTCGTTCCTCACACGACGTTATTATTGGTTGGAATTTCCTATCTGTCAATCAAGCTCTTATCGACTGCGCTCGTGCCGAACTTACGTTATCAGTGCCGTGCTTCGACCCTGACGACCATTCTTCTCCTAAAGTTGTTGCCGCCTCTGTCATCGATATCGCACCTTTCTCCACCGCTCTGGTTCCTGTGTCATGTAACTCTGCTGCGAACTCATCTGTTCTGTTTACACCGTCGGCCACTTGTGCGGGCCGCCGGAACTTTCTGCTTCCGTTTGCTGTCGTCAATTTTTGCGACGGTTCTGCTGCCCTTTACGTGTGCAATCCGTCCGCCTGCCCATCATCCCTACTCCGCGGCGAGTGCCTGGGTACCGCTGAAGCTTTCGATAGCGTTCTTCCGGCCACCATGTTTGGTGATACGGCATCACTTCCGATTTGTTCCGTCACTAATCACGCCGCGACTGATTCCCCTGCAGACGTCTTCGCTCGTGCCGTCGACGCAGAACTCACACCTGCGCAGCAAACAGAAATCATCAAACTCCTCCAACGTTTTCGTTCCTCATTTGACATTGACCAACCATCCTTGGGTCGAGCGTCCGCAGTCGTTCACCGTATCGACACCGGTCAACAAACACCATTGCCCCAGCGTCCCTATCGTGTGTCGGCTGCTGAACGCCGTATCATCGATCAGCACGTTGAGGACATGCTGGAGCGTGGCATCATCCAGCCCTCTAACAGTCTTTGGGTATCTCCGGTTGTCCTGGTTAAAAAAAAAGATGGCTCCATTCGGTTCTGCGTAGACTATCGCCGTCTTAACCGAATAACGCGCAAAGATGTATATCCTCTGCCGCGCATCGACGATGCCTTGGACTGTCTGCAGGGAGCGGAATTCTTTTCGTCGCTGGATTTGCGCTCCGGGTACTGGCAAGCGCCAATGGCAGAGGCCGATCGTCAAAAGACAGCCTTCGTAACGCCTGATGGGCTATATGAATTTACTGTCATGCCGTTCGGCCTCTGCAACGCGCCTACCACTTTCGAGCGAATGATGGACACCATTCTTCGAGGGCTGAAGTGGAAAACGTGCCTCTGTTATTTAGATGATATTGTGGTTTTTTCCACCGACTTTGCGTCGCACCTCAACCGCCTCGAGCAAGTACTTGCGTGCCTCTCCACTGCAGGACTGCAACTAAATTTGAAGAAATGCCACTTCGGCACTCGCACGCTTACTATTCTCGGCCATGTAGTTTCAAAAGACGGTATCCTTCCGGACCCCACAAAACTTAGCGCCGTATCCGAGTTCCCTAAACCAACCACCATGAAAGAGCTTCACAGCTTCATCGGCCTGTGCTCATATTTCCGACGCTTTGTCCGTAACTTTGCCTCTGTCATTGCCCCCTTGACACAGCTTCTCACCGGCAGTTCTGCCCTATCAACCTGGTCCTCGGCGTGCGATGACGCATTCCAAGAACTACGACGCGTTCTCACCTCGCCTCCAGTACTGCGACACTTCGATCCCTCTGCCCCAACTGAGATCCATACGGACGCTAGTGGTGTCGGGCTCGGCGCTGTTCTTGCACAACGCAAGGATGGCTTCGAAGAGTACATCGTCGCGTATGCCAGCCGCGCCCTTACCAAAGCCGAGGCAAACTATACTCGGTTACTGAGAAGGAATGTCTCGCCATCATTTGGGCTATCGGCAAATTTCGTCCTTATGTGTACGGGCGGCCATTTGACATCGTGACCGACCATCATGCCCATGCTGGTTATCTTCACTAAAAGATCCAACTGGTCGGCTTGCCCGTTGGGCATTGCGCCTACAAGAGTACGACATCCGCGTTGTTTATCACTCAGGCCGAAAGCATTCAGACGCAGACGCTCTATCGCCGTTCACCCCTGTCCTATGGTCCTGTCCATTCGTCTATCTCTACCTGCGGTGCCTTCGCCCTCAACATTTCCGACATGCCATCAGAGCAGCGCAAAGACTCATGGATCTCTTCGCTTACTGACTTCCTGTCCAGCCAGTCCCCAGCACCGATCTCTCGGACGCTTCGTCACCAAGCCACGCACTTCATCATTCGGGATAACCTGCTGTACCGCCGCAACTACAATTCCAGCGGCCGTAAGTGGTTGCTTGTTATACCCCGACACCTCTGCTCCGACATCTGCGCCACGATCCACGACGTTGTGCCATTACCACCAGCCCGGATTCCGAATCTGCAAGACGCAAAGGTATCCTTCGAGCGCCCAAATTCTCCCTTGAAAAGTCAAGATGCTGAGCCGTCAGGCAGCGGTGTCCTGCGGGAGAAGCATCGGCGAGCAACTTGTTCAGACGTGTCGCCAAGTGCCAGACAGCCCGGCGCCGTAGACACCCACTAGGTGACCTCCGGCCCTTGCCTGAAGGTCACCGCGCCCGCCACATTTGAACCAGGTGGCCAGCGCGGTCGCTGGTTGGACCTCTCGGACGACCGTCGAGTGCTCGCTTTGTATTGGGCCGTTTGGGTGACAATGGTTTTGGGGGCTTATAAGCGGAGGCGCGCCGCCTGAAAAACCGGATCCGCCGACCCACCGGGAGCCAGTGCCGCTCTCGACTGGAGCGAGATGTGTCACGCGTTTTCGCCGGACGTTGCCGTGCGGGAACAGTCGCGTTTGCTGTGAGCTCTCGGCCCCAGTGCCGATCCCTTCATGTCCTGTATAATGACCTGTATATAGTGTATAAAGTCCCTTTTGTTATTCTCATCGACGCCTGGCTCGGAGTCTTCGCTACCAACGCTCTGTCACGAAACGGGTGACGAGCGCTACGGGACCACAAAGTCGTAATAGTGGTGCGGCGGTGCAAAGTCGTAACAACGACGACCCACAATGCGGCCACGCTGGTGTATTAAAGACATACTCTCGCCTCCAGCTTCGGTACTACTGGCGCGGTATGTACCGTTTCGTTCGCCAGTATGTCCGGTCATGCCACATATGCCAACGACGCAAGACGCCACCTCAACATGCCACCGGCCCCTTGCAACCTTTGCCATGCCGCGCGCGCGCGTTCGACCGCGTCGGCATTGACCTATACGGTCCGCTTCCCAACACTCCAAGCGGCAACCGCTGGGTTATTGTTGCTATCGACCACCTCACGCGGTACGCTGAAACTTCAGCCCTAGCATCTGCCACAGCAAAAGACGTCGCCAGTTTTATCCTTCAAAACCTGATTTTACGCCATGGAGCACCTCGAGAATTACTGAGCGACCGCGGTCGCGTTTTTCTCTCAGACGTCATTGCAGCTTTGCTAAAGGAGTGTCGCTTCATTCACCGCACTACCACAGCATATCATCCTCAAACTAATGGGATGACAGAACGTTCGAACCGTACCCTTGGTGACATGATGGCCATGTATGCTTCATCTGACCACTCGAATTGGGATCGCATTCTACCTTTCGTCACCTACGCTTACAATACCGCCACGCAAAGCATCACTGGGTTCTCCCCTTTCTTTCTCCTTTACGGACACGAACCTTCATGCACTATGGACACGATTCTACCTTACCGGCCAGATGCTTCGGAGTGGACGACTGTTTCTAGAGCGGCTGCTTACGCCGAAGAATGTCGCCAGCTCGCTCGTTCGTTCACATCCCAGGACCAGCGGCGCCAAAAGCTTCGCCACGATTCATCCACTACGGCTACGTGCTTTGCGCCTGGCTCGCTGCTCTGGTTGTGGGTGCCCTCTACTCCTCCAGGCCTTTCCTCCAAGCTGCTCTTCAAGTACCACGGTCCTTATCGGGTACTGAAACAAACATCCATGGTCAACTACCTCATCGAACCACTCGAAACGCCTTCCGACCAGCGTCGTCGGGGCCAAGAAATTGTTCACGTCTCCCGGCTCAAGCAGTGCCATGACCCACCTGTGTTCTGCTGTCCTTAAGTCGCCAGGATGGCTACTCTTTCGGTGGGGAGTGATTGTACTGAAGGCTCTGGGCAGTGGGCATGGTGCTGGTTTGCTGGTGCTAGAGAAGACGACGAGAAGTGCTTGCTTCCCCGTTACGATATAGCGCCGGCCTGTTTAAGCCTAGCGCTACAACCTATAACTAGTGACCCTTCTGCTAGGCGAACACCCCCGTTGCAATATATATATATATATATATATATATATATATATATATATATATATATATATATATATATATATATATATATATTGATACACGCATACTGCGTGTTTCTTGCGGACGATGCACGCGGGCGGCCCGAAGACGACGAACGCTCTCTAGCTCTCGAGCTTTCGGCTGAACTGGCCAGCGCTGCAGTTATCTTTTCTAAATATACTTTGTAAATAGCCTCCAGTTTTTAATCCTTTGCTCGCGTAACATTTTGGTGGAGGCGCGTGGTGGTCCCAGTGACGACCCCTCTCCTCCTACTCCGGCGACCCCGACAACACCGTACGCTACGGTTACCAATCCCCGCGATTCTGGCATATTCTCCGGCCAAGATAATGTCGACGTTGAGGACTGGCTGAGCCTGTATGAGCGTGTTAGCCGAAACAACCGCTGGAACCCTACCATTATGCTAGAGAATGTCCTTTTCTACTTGAGCGGAACTCCTCATGTCTGGTTCCGGACACACGATGACGAGATCTCCAGCTAGGATGCTTTCAAGGAGAAACTCAGCGACCTCCTTGGAAATTCCACTGGTCGGCAGGTGGCTGCTAGAAAAGAGCCGGGCTCCCGAGTTTAGTCTTCTACTGAAGCGTATGTCTCGTACGTACAAGACGTGCTCGCTCTTTGCCGGAATGTCGACGAGAGAATGGCCGAAGGTGACAAAGTCGGCCAAGTACTCAAAGGGATCGCGGACGACGCGTTCAATTTGGTAGTCTTCAACAACGTGTCCACCATCGACGTCATTGTCAAGGATTTTCGCCGCTTTGAGCTTGCCAAAAGCCCCTGCAATATTCCACAGTTGTCCCGGCTCCCTAACACGGCTGCGACGTCTTGCGCCAACCTTAGCGCTTCACCACCCTTAAATGAGCACGTCACATGTATTGTACGCCGCGAGCTCGATGCTACAAGTCCTGCGCTGTTCCTTCCACGCCCACTTGACCCCACCATTGACCAAACAGCCCCGGCGATCTCTCTTTGATTCAGGCAGTTGTGCGACAAGAATTGCCAACTTAGGTTTTCCTGCTGCCTGATCCGTCTCCCGTCCTGATGTCTGACCGGTGCCGCCAGCTCCAAGCGATCTGTATTCTCCTCCCAGAAACCGCAACCCTACCTAGTGGAGAATTCCAGACGACAAGCCCATTGCCTTCGTTGCATCCACATTGACCACGTCGCTCGCCACTGCCGCATCTCCTGGTCATCGACGTATTCGAGCCCTTTTCCCCGTCTGCTCGCCCATATGCCGACCCGCGCCGGTACTCACCTCGTCGTATGCCTTCTACCTCTGACGCATCCGTCGATGACAGTCATCTTGTGCGCTCGCCGTACCTCAGCACCGTCGGTCCCCTTTGCCCCACCCACGCCGCTATTCGTCGCCGACCAATTATGGACCCTCCTGCACGGAAATCTAGATCATGCAGCTCCGGGGGGTAGTGCTGCATAATCTTCGTCGTGTCGAAATGCTCCAGTCATGCTCCCAACGAACCAGAACTTGTTCACGTCTACGGTGTCCCTTTTGCGGCATAATAGATACTGGAGCCCAGGTATCCATAATGAGTTGTAACCTCCGTCGTCGACTGAGGCAGGTTCTCACGCCTCTTACTAATCGGGCCGTACGCGTGGCGGATGGCAGCACTGTGAGACGTCACTGGAATGTGTACTTCCCGTATGAGTATCGCCGACAGCCACGTTCCTGTTCTTTTTACAGTGCTGACCAATTGTCCTCATGACTTAATCCTCGGACTCGACTTTATTACGGCGCATTCAGCTTTGATCGACATATCTGCCGGTACCTTTTGCCTCGAACTTCCTCTACTCGCGAATATTCGTGCCTAACTGACAAACAACTTTCGACCGACCGCCTTCGTCCGCCTGCCGCCTAAAGCCTTGACTTTCGTCAATTTGCTATCATCTTTTTTCTGTGCCCGATGGCAACTACGTTACCACACCCGTTCATGAAGTCCTTCTGATGCGCAGTATCACTGTGCCCAACTCCGTCGTCACCATCGCCGATAACCGGACATGCCTCCCCATCGTCAATTTTGGACTGGAAAAGAAAGTTTTACCCCGAGGCATATCGGTTGCCACGCTGCGTGCTATCGGAGATGATCACGTCACGACTTTTCAGTAGACGTCTGCTCAAGTTCTTCATCATGATCACATGTTGCCATTTGATCTGACACAACATCCCGTCCCATGATTGCTACGGACCTATTGCCTGATAAAGCAGCCGCTCTGTGTCGCCTTTCGGTTTCCTACCAAGACGTCTTCGACCTCGATAATCGCCAATTGGGCCAGAATTCAATTGTTAAGCCTCACATAAATACTGGTGAGACCAGTCCATTCATCGCCGGCCATATCGAGTTTATGCTTCAGAGCGTAAGGCTGTTCAAGATAAAGTGAACAAGATGCTTGCCAAATGCATTGTTGCACCTGTGTCGAGCCCTTGGACGTCGCCAGTGGTTCCTGATAAAAAGAAAGATGGCAAATGACGTTTCTGCGTATATTACCGTCATCTAAACCGCATTACCAAGAAAGACGTCTACCCCTTTTCTATCATTGGCGAAACCCTAGATTGTCTCCACGGTGCCAACTACATTTCATCAATAGACCTTCGGTCTGGTTATTCACAAATTTCTGTGCATCAAAAGGACCAAGAGAAGACCGCGTTCGTTACTTCTGATGATTTATATCAATTCAAAGTTACGCCATTCGGTATCTGCAACGCCCCAGCAACATTCGAACGTGTGATGGACTCTTTGCTTCAATAGTTCAAATGGTCAACATGTCTCTGCTACTTAGACGACGTTCTCGCATTTTCCCCCTGCGTTTGAGACACACCTTGAGCGCTTCCCAGCTGTTCTTTAAGCCTTCCGCGAGGCTGGGCTCCAACTAAACTCATCGAAGTGTCACTTCGGTCGTCGGCAGATTACAGTGCTGGGCCACCTCGTCGAGGCTTCCGGTATTCAACCAGACCCGAAGAAAATTCACGCTCCTGTTATCACCGATATTTAGACGCTCCGGGAAGGTGCTATTGCCGCCGGGGATAATGTACAGGCGTGTTTCGTGCGGGCGATGCACGCGGGTGCCCCGACGAAGGTCGACGAACGCTCTCTGGCTCTCGAGCTGTCGGCTGGACTGGACAGCGCTGCGGTTATTTTTCTTAAATATACTTTGTAAATAGTATTCAGTTCTTAATTTTTTGCTCGCGTATATATATATATAAATATATATATATGTGTATATATATATGGGGTTTGGAAAGCTGGTCGGGTCTCAGCCCCTCCCGCCCTCCGCTCTGAAAGATGAGAACTCTCCGGCTACATTATGGGGCACTGTGTAGTTTTTTATTCAGCAGTTTAAATCAGCCTGTGCGACTTAATGTGTGCCTCAATATCAGTGTATTGGCGCTTTTGTATTTTGCTTACAGCGACGTGTGTCGATGGATGGATAAAATCACTTTACGGAAAGGTCCTGCGAGCTACGGGGCGCAAGGCCGCATAGAGCTGGCTACTCCCACGTTGGGACCGGGAGTTGTAACTCCCTGGCCGCATCGTGGGCTCGCTGGACGGCCCAAAGCTGCTCCACCAGGTCCGTGCTGCGTAATGCTGATGGTAGCCTGGCGGAGTCTTGATTCTTGTTTGCATGGGTCCGACCACACGGCCAGAGCAAGTTATGTACGTCGAGCGCGCAACGGCTATTTTCGCAATATAATGATGTGAATAGTTCAGACATGTAGGGATGTAGTCTGTTCTGCATGGGGTACGCGTTGGCTTGAAGCATTCTGAACGTGAGGGCTTGAGACCTGGTAAACTTATTGTGAGGTGTGTTGTATATTCTGCGGTCTAGATAAAAGTGCCTTGTGATCTTGTTGTATGTGGAGGGAGGGTCCCGATTTTCTTTGGTATGGTCACGACCGGAATAGGTGGCCATCTCATTGAAATTGAGCCATCCTGTGAGCGATCTCATTGAGATTGGGAGGGGCATCCTCGATCTCTCCGAGGTCTGCGGGGAACCAGCAGATAGTGTGATGCTGCAGTGGTGCGGATGTATTGAATATTTGCAGTGCTTGTCTTCCAGCGGCTGCTTTCTGAAAAGCTTTGAAGGCCGAGCACGAATCACTGTAGACGTGGGTGGTGGTCGGGTCTGTAATCGCGAGTGCGATGGTGACCTGTTCTACTATCTTGGACATGTGGGTCTTGAAAGTGAGAGCATTTGTGACTTGACCTTGCTTACTGACCGTCGTGGCAACGAAGGCCTTCTTTGACGGGTACTGCGCCGCGTCTACGAAACAGGCTAGGATATTCTTATCACGTATTTCGCGCAAGATGAACGATCCGCGTGCCATACTACTGCGTTGATAGTGCGCGAGGTTCATGTTCTGCGCAAGTGGGCAAACCATGTAGGAGTTGCGTGTGTCCGTTTGAATGCTTTGGTATAGATTATCGATTACTATGGTGTCATGACCTAGCTTGGCTACGATTTCTCTACCAGGTTTGGTTCCAGAGAGTCTGGTCAATTGAGCCTGTTCTTGAGCTTCGGCGATTTCTTGAAGTGTATTGTGTACCCCAGTTGCAGCAGGAGCTCTGTCTCGGTGTTCTTGGGGATTCCCAGCGCTAGTTTGACTAGATTCCGTAGTTGCACATTGGGTTTGTCCTTCTCCGTTACCTTCCCACTGTGCATGGCCACCTCGTACGTAAAGTGGCATAGCTCAAAGGCGTGTGTTAGCTTGAGAAGATTTGCTTCCTTAAGGCCGTGTTGTCTGTTTGCTACGCGTCGTACGAGATTCAAGGCATTATTCGACTTTGTCGCGATCTTCTCCACTGTAGGGACGCTAGAGCCGTTGCTCTTAATGGGCATGCCGAGGACTCTGATTTCGCTGACGTGCGGAATGGCTACTCCATCTTTTGTTCGGAGATTAATGGCGTGTGTCTCTGATTCCGCTCTTTGGCTTGGGACCGTTTTTCGATGGTTTGTAGAGGATGAGCTCCGACTTCGCGGGTGAACATCCCTGGCCCGTGGGAGCGAGGTATTCCTCGATCGCGTTGATCGCTTGCTGTAGAGCGTTCTCAATTGATCCCAGGCTACCTCCAGGGATCCATAGCGTTACGTCATCTGCTTATATGGTGTATTTGACGTTCTCGATTTGATCCAGTCTCTTGCCTACGCCGGCTAGCTCAAGGTTAAAAAGCGTCGGAGTGATGACAGAACCTTGCAGGGTGCCCTTGCTGCCCGGTTTGTATTTCTGGGACTTGATTTCCCCTAGCCGGTGGGTGGCCGTTCTGTCGCTCAGGAACGATTTTGTATAAGCGTATAGTCTAGGTTAGATCGTGTCGAGTACGTAGTCACGTGATAAATTATCGAAGGCCTTTTCGAGGTCTAGCATTAAGATTACTCTCGCGTCTCTCATGTCTGCGTCAATGATATGTTTCAGGAGCTTCATGGCGTCTTGGGTGGATAGCCGGGGTCTAAAGCCGATCATTGTTGCGGGATACAGACAGACAGACAGACAATGAACTTTTATTGAGGTCCTGAGGGACTAGCCGGCGGAGACACGTTGGGGCCCCCGGCTCTTCGCTGGCTGCTCCCATGTCGGAATTGGGAGGCCGAGCCTCTCCGCTCTTTCACGGACCCTCTGGATGGCCATGGACTGGAGCTTGAGTTCCGTACTAGATGTGGCCTCGTACCAGTCCCGTTCGCTGGTGAAGGACGTATTCTGCAACGCAGGACACTGCCAGAGCATAGATATAATTTTCTTCGAGATGTTTCGAGAGCCCGTTTAGGACCACGTGCTCGGCTACCTTGCCGACGCAAGTAGTCAGCGAGATCGGTCTGAGGCGCCTTGCCAGGCTTCGGGATGAGCACAATGAGGGCCGTTTTCCAGTCTTCGGGTAGTGAACCGTTCCTCCAGATTTCCTTGATTTCCTCTGCGAGGTATTCGATGGAGGTGTCGTCTAGGTTTCTGAGTGCCTTGTAGCTACACCGTCCGGCCCTGGCACTGACTTGCTGTTTAGGTTCTTAAGCGCCGCGCGTATCTCTTCGGTTGAGAAGCGCCGATCTAGCTCTGGGTTGGCCTTGCCGCGATATGCTTCGGCGGTCGAGCCTCTAGCATGTTTGGACGGTGGGAGGTACTTGTCGAGGAGACGGTCAATGAGCTCATTTTCCGTGGTAATCTTGAGTTCCTCGTGCATGATACTGTTCAATGAGCGACCCTGGTCCGCTTTGGTTCTTGTTCTCTCTGAAAGGTGTTTGAGCAGGTGCCACATCGTCCCGCTGTTGATGAGGCGGGCCGTGGCGTCGCACACTTCGTTCCATTGCTGGCTCGATAGTTTCGTGTAATATTCTGCAATCAGTCGGTTGAGGGAACAAATTCTTTTCTTCGGGCGTCGAGTGTGTCTTTGTTCTTTCCATCTCTCGGTGAGCGATTGTTTGGCTTCAAGCAAGTGAACCAGTCGGCTGTCCATGCTTTGAACGGGGAAATCTGTCTATTTCCTTCGTGGCCGCCTTAATGTCGGCATTTAGTTGCGGCGTCCATTGTTCCGTTGATTCTTTGCCTGTTCGGCGTTCGTGTCTTAACTAGCGGAACTTGTCCCAGTCGACGTACATCATTTTTCTGGGTTCTCTGGATGGGGTGTCAATTGTTTTCTCAACAATGTGATGATCGCTGCCAGATCCTCGCAGAGGTTCCACTGATAGTTTGGGACGTTGCGAACGAAAGTGAGATCCGGCGTTGTGTCGCGGTTGACAGAGTTACCCGTTCTTGTGGGGTATGCGGCGTTCTTGATGAGCGTTAGGCCCAGTTCAGCGGCGTCATTTAGTAAGTCCTTGCCCTTGGCACTGCTGGCATGTTAAGGGCGTTGAAGTCCCCGGCCACGACAATGCACGGTTGCGGGCGAGCTGGAGTATTTGCCTAAATTTTTGTGCTCTGTGCTTGGGGCTGCTCTAAACGTTTAGGATGAATATGCTCATGGCGTTCTTGGCTCTAGGGAAGACTTCCGTGGGAATGAATTCGCAGTTGCTGCGGTCGTGATTAATGTTGTGTGTCGTGGGGGCTAGCTTGTTGCTGACCAACGTGGCGATACCTCTGCATTTGTGTTGCAGTGTCATAGCGGTCACGTCATAGCCGGATAGCGAGGGTGTAGTGCTATTTGTCTTTTGTAGGAGAATGACTTGGGGTTTGTCTTTCTTGGCTCGAATGTTTTGATGCAGGGGGGTCTTTTTGCGGACGTAGCCGCTAGAATTCCATTGCCAAAGGCGAAACGGCTCAGTTTGCGCAGCCATCCTTGTTGTTGGGGTTGGGTGGCCTTTGTGAGGCCACGTTGTTGCTTTGTCTATCGAGCGACAACGCCCGAGGTAGCTTGGTGATAATGGATTCTGACATCACAGACGGGTGGTCTGCCATTTCTAGCGCGTTCAGCCTTGCCCTGTGGATATTGATCGTCGCCATCATGTGGTTGATTGTAGCGTTATCCTGTCGTAACCTTCCTTGAGGGTCCCTACTGTCGTCGCAAGTTTCGGTTACCCTTCCTTCAGTGACGCGACGGTGGTTGCAAGCCCGACGAGCAGTTCCTTGATTTCCTTAATGTCGCTGTCCGTGCTCGAGGGATATATGTTTGTCACGGCTTTTCTCTTATGTGGATTGCGCATGGATTCCACGTCCGGTACCTCCACTATCATGGTTTCTGATGTGTTTCCGTTTTTTGTTATTTAGATACCCTAAAGGTCCCTAAAGGCCGGAAACCATACATAGGGGGGGGGGAGGTTAACAACAGGTTATTTCAAACGCAATTAGGGGGGAAAGGCAATGTAAAACACCGTGGTAAAGATCACCGAATACAACAAGAAAATACAAAAAGACAAAAAAGAAAGAAAGGAATGCATACGTTATTATTAGAGTGGGAGGGTGGTGGTGTTTAGAGTAGTCTGATTTCCTCGACAACGTGTGTGATTGTTTTCCTTAACTCTATGTTTTCGTGTTCTAGTCTTTTAATCGTATTTGCTATTTTTACTTGCTCTGTACGCGCCGTCGGACTCACCTGGCTGGCGGCCTGCTGTTAGTGTTGCTGCTGTTGTCGCTCCTGTTGTTGCTGCTGCTGAGCTCGTTGGGCCCACGTCAACCGGTCATCCCCGCCAACTCGTGGGCTGGGGGCGAATCGCATCCTTGACGTGGATCTCTGTATCGGGTTCCTGAAGCACCCTGCGAACCGTGACGAGCGGCGACCGCGGTTCCTCGATCTCGAGCGCCCCCCCTCGCCGGGCGAGCGAGCATCTGCGTTGGCGGCCACGTTGTCGTTGATGGCGCTACTCTCGCAGTTCTTGAGCGGCGGGAAGTCTTGCTTACTCAGGACGATTGGTCCTGATCTCGTGGTGCTTTTGCTAGCGTTTGCTGCGATTCTTCTGTTAACTCGTCTTCTTCTCACGACGTAGGGGAGTTGGACATAGTACGGGACTTTAAAGCCGTCGAAGGCGTTGATGACCGTGCCAGTTTCCTTGTTTCTCTGTGCCGCCAGCGCGAGCGGGTTGCGTGGGTTGACGATCTTGTGGTTTATGGAGTCCTGCGTCTCATCGAGCGGGGCCCCTCTTATAACGCCTTTGCACGTTTCGTACGGCGCCGTCCTATATGCAGTGGTCTCAAGCGTTTGTTGTCCTATGGAAATGTTGCGGATCCTGAGGGATTTCGCTGCGTTCACTTCGGACGGTGTGCTGACCACCATGATGTCTTGCTTCAAATTGGGGCATACCGTGTCAGCGCTTCGCTCGTTAGGTTCGATTCAAGCAGCCATGCAAATCGCTTTGTTTACCGTAAGGTGGCCTACCTTGGCTATGTTGATTCCGCCACGCATGCGAATCATGATCTTGATATCGTCTTCGGGCAGCGCGGGCATCCCGCTTACCTTGCGCACAGAATTTCTCGCTGTTGCGATGGTTGCGCTCGTATTTCCTCCATTTCGCTGGAGGTTAGCGAGGTTGGGCTGGCTCAATGCAGTCTTCATACGGACGGGCGCGGCGCCGCGATAGTCCAGCTGGCCTCTGCGGTAAAGTCGTCCGGGCTCGTATCTCTGACTCTGAATTCGTATGCCATCGCTGTAGGGTCGTTCTTAGGTGGAATTCTCGTTTGTTGTGATCGCTGGAGGCCCCGGCAGCCGGGCTGGGCGCGGGGAGGTCTGAGGTCGGCGACGACTTGGTCGGAGTCGAGACGGGCGTTAATGGCGGCGGCCGTACTCGTTGTTAGGCTTAGAGCCCGTGGCGGGACGGCGAGAGATGAAATCACTAGTAAAAAAGTCCAGAGATCACGCACTTGCCAGTGTGTGTGTGTGCGCGCAGCTTTTCAATAAATCTAAAACAACTTCTAAAACTGTTGTGGTAGTGTCATACTACGTAAGACCAGCCGGTGGCTCCTCACGCATTAATCTGGGCTGGTTATTAAAAGTCCATCAACAATATCCCGGGTGTCCTATTTTAGTTGGTGGTTACTTCAACCACCAACCCAGATTCCCAACCCAGCCCAGATTCGACGTAGCCCACTTCTAGCCCTCGAGGTAGGCGTCTGCGGGAAGCCTTCTCGGATGCATTGTTTGTTCTGCTGAACCATCCCGATTCAGCAACGCCGGCTGTGCCTCAAGCTCGACGTACGGCATAGGCTCCGTATCTTAAGTGGTGGTCGGGTCCCGGCACTCCTACTTAGCACCTGGAGCCCGACTGCTGGGGTTGTGACCACTACCCTATCACCATCGGTCTTTATTCGTTGCAGGCCCGCTGATTGCGTCAAAGTAGACTGTGGTCAACTGGAACATCTTTCGCTCCATTCTACAAGACACCTCTGTAGACTGGTCACCCCTACTTGACCGCATACAAAGCGCGCTCAATGAAGCTACTACCTTAAGCTGGGTACGCATCGACTGACCGGCACCGGATGTCGGCCTGCTATACTTGTGGGCTGCTCGCAGACAAGCTGAACTGGCAGCATTCCGAGACTCCACTTCTGCACAAGCACGTACAAGACTGAATTTCCTTACTGCCAATGCCCGCAGATATGAACGCTACCTCTCGCGGCGGCACTGCATACGTCGTGGAAGCGGTTTTCATCGAATACATCGAATGCTTTTCTCTGGCGAACGTTCCGTACCATTGAACACGGTTGCCGCAGTCCCGACGCGGCGGCCACAGCCTGCTTCGCTGCTGCCTTTGCGCTGGATGATTTCGCTAGACAAGCAGCCCAGCTGTTTTCCTCCCAGTACGACGTGGTGCTTCCTTGGCAGGTATTTCAGCACATGTCGATAAGTTATCATCTACAGCAGACCCCGAGGGAATTGGACGCTCCTTCACCGTGCAGTTGGTTGCAATGATAGATATTGTCACTCACAACACAGCACCCGTTCCAGACTATTACTTATGAGGTTTACAAGAACCTGAGTTGCACTGTACTGCCTCATCTCGTCGACACCACTAACAAGATGTGGCTGTTCCGTATGGTCGTACTACGCTCTCTCTCAAGATTTCTTCAAGGCTTACCAGCGATACAATAGCAGAAACTTTCAAGAGTTCCTCATTTTCCAACGCAACAATTGCGAAAGGCTCGTTTGTTTTCAGTTCTGCGAAAACGTATCCCCTCACGAACACTTAGGATTGGTTTGCAGAGGGAGCGGTGACTTTTTAAGGTACTCTTAAAGATTAGTTGCCAACTATGTTGTGTTTTTTTTTTCTTGTTTTTCCTGTTTGCTACCGTTTTCCATTTGAAATGTGATTGCTAAGGCCCCATAGAGCGTTTGCAATGCTCAAGACACTCGAACAGCGATGCCGACCCACCCTGTGTGCTCAGTTCAGTTTCCACTGGTCCGTCTTACCAAGCTCCCCTATTATTTGTACTCAAACCTGAGAATGAAGTCTTTAATATGCTGTAACGCTATAGCACGAAACCAGAGCTGAGTATAAGATGTTACGGAAGACTAACAGTGCGGCCGAAGTACAGCACAACTTCCCAAAGGCCCCTTTCAACGAAAATGTTGCACATATTGAACCCCTCAACACTACATGTAAGGTTCTCGAGGCCGGTTTACTAGCAATTGAGCACATAGTCGACCACTTTCTGTTACCTTCTCTGCAGGCTCCACTGCGACCACGCAGCTTGGTACAAAATAGTGTCCAACTATGTATTCTGCTGTTACGCTCTTCTTTGTACAGTGCGCGCTTTACGTAGCAAAGGTTTAGCCGGGTATTTTTAATAACTCAGAAGCTACATAATTATTATGCCAATAGCGTCAGTCAGTTCTCCGAATAGTTAATAAATGAATAAGGCAGACAGTATTCGGGCTTCCTTCGGGCACTAGTTAACGCGGTACAGTCGTACTTTATCTGTTCTCTACCGCAGGTATTTCTACCCGAGTTTCGGATCGTTGGAGATTCTATGGCTGCCTTTACAATTGCTTAAAACATTTCATATAACAAAAGTGCTCACGCGCGTCAGCAGATATGAATATCGCTTCTTATACTTACGGCGTAGCAGGCAAATGACGTAACCCACTTTGGCAAACGTCTTTTCTCGTAAGAGTTCTTTGTCATTCTCCGGAGGTCAGGCTCGGTATAAAGGTGATTAGGGCTCATTTCCATTGACTTAGATTGACACATTGCTGCCAGCAGTTATTCATGTAGCCCCTGAGTGCTCGGATTGATGCATCTTTGAGGTTCCTGAGTGTTTTTCTTTTTGGTGTCCCATCAGGTCTTGGTGCAGATTTCGGGTTGAGCCTGGCAAGTTCATATCTGACTTATGCAGCAGTAATGGCGGTACGGAGATCAGGATTTTCGTTACCCATATAATCAGCGAGTCGTTCGCTATCAACATCTGAAACGTACAACTTTTGGAGCTCTCAAAAGAACCAATCTTCTATACCTTCGTAGCTGTGTATTACCTTCTGTAGATTTGCAGATTGTTCCTTTGTTTATTTCCTTTCACGACATTCCATCTACCTTGCCCATTCGGTAGAAGTGCTTTAAGATCCCATCGACCTCTACCGTTTCACATTCCCCTCGTGGAGCTGAGTTCGGGGATGCCCATAAGGCTTTGAAATAACAATAAGGAATGTTTGTTATTAGTGTTTTGAAATTCACGATATTAAACACAAAATATCTCCACTTCACTTAGGTACTCACCTGCTGCAAAAACACCATTTTCGCTGCTCTCATAGCATATTCCTAACACCCTGTATAAGCAACAAGCTTAGGCCTTCACTTAATGATTCCTTCAGCCCTTGTGCAGCACTAGGTTCACCTTACATTTGGAGCTTCTGCCTTGATCATGTGAAGTTTTGCAAGAGGGGAGAGAGACAGTGACTGTGACAATAATTTTATTAGATTGTCCTGAGAAACTTGATTGAAGCGAGCCGAAGGCTCCCCCATCAAGTTGGTGGCTCCGCCCACGGCTGGACAGGGAAATGGTGACCCTCTGCGACGACGCGGGCCCTTTGGACGGCCGTAGTTGTGCGTAAATTCCGAGCTCATCGGCAAAGCGTCCCACTTGGACTTGTATTGAAGGTCGGAGCCCGCGTTGTACGGGCACAGCCAGAGCATGTCATCGAATGAGAAGCATGCGTGACCGCATTTGGAGCACGACTACGGCAAGTTGGGGTCTATCCATCAAAGCGCTCTGGGGATGAAGTAGGATCTTGTCTGTAGGAGCCTTAAATAACGGCCTGAGCCCTGTTCAGTTTCGGGTTGGGGGGAGGACATTTCCTCCTGCTGTGTCTGTAATGCGACGTAACTTTGTGATAGGTAGTAAGAATATCTTTGAAGGGGCAATCCTGTGGGAGAGCCGGACAGTTAGCTCGGGCGCAGTTCGTGAATTCACGCACCAGGCAGTTGGCCTGCTCGTTAGGGTTGCAACGCGCTTGGTTAGTTAAATCGTTCACGTGGGCCGGGAACCACGCTTTGCTATGACTTCCAGCTCCTTCTCGCGTAGTAATAGAAAAGAATCTGTTGGCGAGGCCGGCTGCGTGTTCAGAAACTAGAGCGGACGAGAAAGCCCTGACCGCTGTTCGCGAGCCGGAGAAAATTGTCGTCGGGCCTTTTGCGCCTTGAAGAGCCAAAGCTAACGGGGTTTCCTCCACCTCGTTCGCGTGCTTAGCGTTGATTAACGCGGCGCTGATAAGTGTTCCGCAAGCATCAACTACCGAGATTGCAAACCTGTCTTCGCTTCCATATTTGGCGGCGTCGACGAAGAATGGATCTGCCCCGTAAGGATCGATTCGTTGAAGGGTGGTTCTAGCCCACGCTCTTCTGCGACCTTCGTTATATATCGAGCGGATATTGCTCGGTTCATGCTCAACCTTTATACCTTCCCGGGCCAATTTAGACAGGGGGTGTCTGTCAAGCAGTGCCTGCATAGGGAGTATAGAGAATGATAAATATTGGTTTTTCAGAGACCCTTATATATGAGTCGTCGCCGTGAGAATCCAGCTGGGTGTGTGTAGTATTGTGCACATTTCACTGAAGCCATTTAATTGGACGTTGGAATTAAGATGTCGGGAAAAAGTATGTTTCTGTTTTTGTTTTACCCTTTTGGTTGGGCAGGGGCGTGGAGGGGGGGCGGGGGGGGTTGCTTGCAGCAAGGCATGCGTAGTAATGAAAAGGGACAAAAAGGATTTTCGCACAAACGCATCCAGCTCTGTTTGACGCAATTCTGCAAAAATGAGTTAGCGCATTTGTTGTCCGTTATCCAACGGCTATTGTCCCCCGTGGCATGAAGGCTCTAGTTTCAATCCAGGAGCATCCTGGGCCTAACATTATCAGTAGTAGTGCGAAGCAACACGTGATGGATCTTCGTTGCAGAAACAGGAGCCGTAGCTTTAGGTTACATTCAAGGATTACCGCTTGGAGATCGCCATGGTCAGCTGACAGTTTATGTCAGGCCACGCCAGCCCGAATCCTTCGAAGACAAACGTACTTTTTCGGACGATAGAACTAGGCGCACGGTGGTATACCTTAACAAGTGTCCTATTTGATGTAGGACTTAGGGGATTCGAGAACCCGGCGGTCAGAAGGAAGAGAGCCTAGTGAGCCATTAGGTGGGTCAAGACGATGAACGGACTCCGGCTGTATCCCTAAATTTAATGCAATGTAACGCGGAAGTGCGACTGCCTGTTTGAATCTACGCATTTTTCGCAGTTTTGAAATGTCTTGGTGACTTCTTTTACTTTCTTCAGTGCACCGAGTCAGTTAGTGTAGAATGTTGCGGTAGTATAGGTGTAGCGCGCTTGTATAGATGCAGCGCTCTAGGGGTAATGGAGTCACATAATAAAATTCGGGCTTGCCCAGTCTTTTCTCTACATGTTCCTAGATATGACGTTCTCGAGGAGTGACGAAAATGGCAAGAGGATATCAAGGATGAATAATGTGAAAGAGCAGGAACAAGCGCAGAATTAGCAGTTCCGAGAATTTCGAAACATGTTACACCTTGCTGCTGAGCCAGATGGTTCATATTTTTTGAGGTTGGAAAAGAGGCCGAAGCAATCAAAAATGAATGTCAGGACGTTTTTTCTTGATTTCTTTATTGTTCTCGCGTTTTTTCCATCGCACAAACCTTTGTATGAAGCAACCCAAGTTTTATGCTCACTACGTAATCGATAACATTGCGCAAAATTGCGGCGAAATGAAAGAATAACAAGCAAAACACAAGGCCAGACAGTAAAGTAAGAAAAACTAATTATACCAGTTACAGCTCAACGCACCAGCCTATCCTATATTGTTTAGCTGACCCTAGACTTTCATAATCATTTAATGCAGAAACTATACAGTTGTCGTGGTAGGCAATATCGGGACTACAGTTACATTGTAAAATTCAGAATTTCAGAGACAGAAAGATACACGTAGTATGATACAAAAGCTTAGAGGTCGGTCTGAGGCTTGAGAAGGAACGTTGCACCGCTGACATTAGGAGGAGTGTTTAGGTGATGCCTACCTTATTGGAATTCGCGTGAAGGAAGGACCCTCGCACTAGGGCGCTAGACGAGACATTTTAACTGAGGCACTCACATTCTAGATCATCATAGGCATAATAATTGTAGTGGTGCATTCTTGCCGTAAACAACGTTCCAAGCCCTCCAAACTGTGCAAAATATAATGCAAGTGCCAAGGCGTCCTAAATATTTTGTGTAGTACTTCTCTCTGCGAAACGGTTGCTGTTCCGCTGCCCAGGAGGTGCTCGCTTTCTGACGTCACGACACATCGGTTCAGTTATTTCCTGCAATCGCTGTCAATGTCACGTGTCCGGACTGGGTAGTCTCTAGTAGAATGGCTTGCGCATCAGGCTGCCATGCTGACGTAACAGGCTCGAAACCAACCATGAGGTCAACATGGGCCACTGAGTATGTGCCAATAAGTTTTGCGGAGTTACCACTCCGAAATTATTTCACATTTTCGCGGCTCCGGAATGCAATGGAATGGCGACAACGCTTGTAGAAATGGAATGGGAATGTAATTAGACGCCTATTGCCTGGAATGAAATGGGAATAAAATTACGTCTTTTTTTCTGAAAATATAGCGCTTTTTCGTCTGCGCGCTGTTTGTAGCGAAAATATGTCAAAGGACCAACCAGCCCACACTCAAACATTAGCAAGTGAGAGCCTCTAACTTAACAATAAAACAGAATTTTTAGAATGGCTTGGGTAATTGCAAGCACGGTACCTTTATAAGCAACGCGCCTACTACAATTGTGTCCTTATAGACTGAGTTGCTCTGAAGTTTCTCTCGATTCGTCCCGTAAGCGCGGCTCTATGCCGTTGGTTTCCGCAGCATACCCCGCCCCCCTTACGCCTTGTGATTTTTTTCCCTCAGTGGCGCCTTCGCCCCAGCCGCCTGCTGTCTCCCCACCCTTCACTTCTTTGTTTTTGCTTCTGTCGCCATCCGTCACTCGGACGCATATTCGAAAAAGCACTTCGCCCAGTTGTGATGCGATTGAAGATGGCGCGATGCTTTTGTTCGCAGTCCTCCTCCCCCCCCCCCACCTATATTGCAGTACTGTCCTTGCTCTCTAGGCACACGGACGCCTTTGCCCGACACTCTGTCGACGAAGTTCTCCAGGTGAGCGCACACACAGTCGTACACGATGCACTGTGCGCCCTCTGCCTCCATAGAAAAAGAGAGTGAGAATAAACTTTTGAAAGCATTGGTTCGGGAAGCCAGCCGAAGCAGGAGAGCTTACGTAACTGCTCCCACGGCATTGCCTCTCCGCGCCTGGATGCGACGATTGGCGCAGAAGAAAACCCACATTCGCACTCTTCTTATGCGCGGGGATGTTCGGGTGACGCCGCGGCCGCACTGGCGCCTGCTGGTGGCTAGAGAAGGCCAACGGTTCATTTAGTAGCTCGCGCATATTGCGAATGCTAGGCAATGCTTCGAAGCACCCCTCTCATCTTTATGTGCTACCACCCCCCCCCCCCTCCTTTTAACCCTTCTATTGCAAATAAAAACGCTTCCATACCGCACTGCCACACTGGTTCCTACGCCCAACGGCTCGCGCACGCAGCAAGTCCGACAACTTGGAACATTGGAAACAATTTTTTTAAGTCACCATTGAAGAAAACAAACAAGCCACACGCTACAAGCTTTGCTTCGAAACTCTACATGTTGTAATTAATTAAGGAGAAATTAGACATTCACCCAATCGTAGCAATTGCCGCGAAGGAAACCCATACGTGTTCCTCGAAGGAAAAGCCTCGCAGTTCAAGAAAAATTCGTCCGGATCCGGGACTGGAACCCATGATGTGTTACTTTCCCTTAATTAATTACTTCTCTCCACCTTACGGGTTTCCGCAGAACTATTACACCAAACTCTTGCCTTTACGTCGAGTTGTTGCCAAATTCGACTTCGCCTCGCCATCTGCTAGCCGCCTGGTTAGCTCGGATGATAGAGCGGCTGCCCCGTACAGGCGGTGGTACCGAGTTCGAGTCCCGGACGTGGACGAATTCAGTTTCAGTTTATTATTCTTTAAATGCAATGCATTGGTAAGATACAATATACAATATATTTTCTTCAACTACGAGGCTTTTCTTTCGAGGAGCCCGTACGGGTTTCCTTTGTAGTATTTGCTGCGATTGGATGGATGTCTCATTTTACATGTAAGTGTTCTTGTACTGTAGAGCAAAGTGGTAAATATCATGGTTGGTTCGCATGCATTATAGTTTTGCGTCCATCCATCCATGGTTGACTCACATCTCAAATAACTCGTTTTTTGTGCAGCTGATGCTCTCCTGTCTAGCGAAACTTGTCATGAACCTTTATATCTTACATCCAGTAATGGCTGTGAGTACAGCTTAGGAAATCTACCGAAGGATAATGCTTTCACCCGATTGCCCCCTCTCAGTATTTTTGCTCCCCTTCTTCTATTTTATAGTTGAAACGCACCAGCACAACAGCTCCTTTCAAGGTGAGGTTGGCATGTGCCTATGTGGGGAGTTGATGCGCAATTTTCATTCTTTTGTGTCTTAGTTCTCACGGCGTGCTCTGTGCAGGGTCGAATGTCAGTGTACAGGGTTTATCAATATGAAAGGGAACAGCCAGTTTGCACAGAAAGCCGAATCGTTTGCTTATTTTTATACTAAACTTAAAAGTAACTTTTGGATATTATGCCCAAGGAGGGAAACAAGTTAGGAAACACGAAGAAATGCGCTTGTCACACTGACTTGCAGAGAAATAAAGAAGTGAACACGAAAACTTTGTCCCCTATGATATTGAGCGATCCAGTAAGTGTTTCAGGAACGAATTCGTGTGTCAAATCAGCTGAGCAATTAGAAAGTGCATTGTCGCCATGTCTACAATACGTAAATTGCACAGTAGCCCTTAACCTCAATTCACGTTTTGTGCAGATGAGGTGCCCGTGGGCAGACCCGTTCCTATTGAAGTGCATCTAAACGACACTCCTTCCGCCTCCTATGGCTGCGAGCGTAGGTTCACAAAAGCTTGTTGATTCTTAAAAACCCATAAATACTCTTGTTCACCCGCTTCTATTTCTCAGTTGCTACAGATGAGAGCAACGTGCAGGTTCTTCGTGGCAAGGTGAGGTTGGCATTTGCCTCTAAGGCCAGTTATCGCGTGTTTCTTTTTGTTCTTCTGGTTATATGTCCTCACTTTATGTTCTGAACAGGCAGGAAAGCTGACGTAGAAGTGTTGGGCGTAAACCTGTTATTTGAAGCGGCTGAGCAACTGGGCAGTAAGTTTCGTTTTGTGGCGAGGTGCAAAAAACGTAACTGCATTGCACCCTCCATACTTGACTCATGTGTTGTGCAGATGAGGTACCCGTCTGCAGCCTCATTTCTATCTAAGTGTCTCTAAATGACACCCCTTCCATTTCCTATGGCTGTGAGTGTATGTACACAAAAAAACATGTCGTTTCTGACAAAAACCTAAATACTCTGGTTCGCCGCCTTTTTATTTCACAGTTGCTAGTGAAGAGAGCAACATGCCTGGTTCTTCGTGACGAGGTGAGGTTGGCATTCGCCTCTATGGCGAGTTAAAACATGCTTCTTTTTATTCTTGTGGTTGTATGTCCTCACCCTGTGTTCTGTACAAGGACGGAAGCTGACGTAGAAGTGTTTGGCGTAAACCAGTTAATTGAAGCGGCTGAGCAAATGGACAGTAAGTTTCGTTTTGTGGCGAAGTGCAGAAAACGCAATTACATTGCACCCTCCAAACTTGACTCATGTGTTCGGCAGGTGAGGTTCCCGTCTGCAGCCGCATTTCTATCGAAGTGTCTCTAATGACACCCCTTCCGTCACCTATGGCTGCGAGTGTATGTCCACAAAAAACATGTCGTTTTTGACAAAAACCTAAATACTCTGGTTCGCCGTCTTTTTATTTCACAGTTGCTAGTGAAGAGAGCAACATGCCTGGTTCCTATGGCTGTGAGTGTATGTACACAAAAAAACATGTCGTTTCTGACAAAAACCTAAATACTCTGGTTCGCCGCCTTTTTATTTCACAGTTGCTAGTGAAGAGAGCAACATGCCTGGTTCTTCGTGACGAGGTGAGGTTGGCATTCGCCTCTATGGCGAGTTAAAACATGCTTCTTTTTATTCTTGTGGTTGTATGTCCTCACCCTGTGTTCTGTACAAGGACGGAAGCCCGCTGAAAAAAACCTAAATACTCTTGTTCGCCCTCTTTTGTTTCAAAGTTACTACAGATGAGAGCAACATGCCTGGTTCTTCGTGACGTGGTGGGGTTGGCATTTGCCTCTATGGCGAGTTAATAAATGCTTCGCTTTATTCTTGTGGTTATATGCCCTCAGATCGTGTTCTGTACAGGGACGGAAGCCAACATGGCAGTGTGTGGTGTAAACCTGTTAATTGAAGCGGCTGAGCAACTCGACAGTAGGTTTCGTTTTGTGGCGAGGTGCAGAAAACATAATTCCATTTCACCCTCTAACCTTTGCTGATGTTTTGTGCAGATTAGGTGCCCGTCTGCAAACCCATTTCTATTGAAGTGCCTTAAAACACTGTACCTTGTGATGGCTGTAAGTATGCTATTACTTACAAATGAGTGCGTTTTCTTCATAAGTATGTTTCATTGCCTATTGCTGTTTAACTGTTTGGCAACCTGACGTGATACAGTGAATGCATCTAGGATATAACATCTTTCTGAATAATGCTGAGGCGGAAGCATGTAAGCACAATATTCATAGTTTTGGCATACCTTGTGTCACATTTCTTGCATTCTAACTAAAGCATTTACTAAAACTATTATTCGGGCACTCTGTTTTGCCGTTCCAGCAGTTCCAGACGTGCCACTTCCTAACGCAGTGGCCGGCTATGTTGAAGCAAGCCAGGTGCCTAATCAAACTGTCGTTGCTATTCAGAAAAGGATTGCTGAGCTTGAAACTCAACTACACGCCTCGCGGAGAACTGTTCTTGCACATAAGCACAAGAGAAAAGCGATTGATGAAAAAAGCTTCATGAAGCAGCAGCTCGGCTCCCTCATGGCTGCTGAACAACTACTCTCCATATGGAAAAAGGCTATGCGCGACACACAGTGGACACGAGCAACAGTCAACATGGCAACGAAACACAGGCTATCATATGGCTCTTGAGGATACAATCTCGTAAAGGAATTTTCCGCGACTTTAACAAGTGAACCGATTCTACAACGGCACCTTCAGGATCACAAATTCGCACCAGGCCTCCTACACGACACTATTCGCTCTATGTCTATGAAGCTGGGTAGAACGTTTCTGAGCTAATTTAACATCTTCTCAAAATGTGTACGCTCACATTATGCGACCCGTGAGATTATAAGATTGAACAATGAGTGTTCTCGTTCATCTCATTTGTTGTTAATAAATGGGAGATAAAGCTCCAGCTAAACTCGCAAATAACGGCAAACACAAAACCCTCAACTCTTCTAGCTCCTTCAGCCCGCATAACACACAAGTGTTGTTCATGTTTTAATTTCGCTTTGTTTAGCCACACTCAGTGTACAGCATGCTATATATGACTCTAGGTGCTCAAACGTTATTTCACTTTTCAGACTGTGTACCAAGCTATTTCCTGGTGCTGAAGTACACTGATAATATTTCCTTTCTTGGGCTTTCTTTCATGCTAGGTGGTGTGATGGAGGACCATAAGAGGCATGCAGCACTGATGCTGGATGAAATACAGTTCACACCAGGCCTGGCATAGCACCCCTCTACTCAAGTTGCAATTGGCAGGCCTTCGCTACCACTGATTCACGACACCTCTGCAGTAGATGCAGTAGCTACTCATGATCTGTTATATATGTTAGGAGGAGCAACTACACGTCGGAAGCAAACGATTGGGTATCATTTCACGGGAAATTCATTTACCTCTGCTGCAATAAAGAATGTTGTTTTGTCAATCAGAGAAGAGTGTGAAAAGTTGACAACAGAGTGGATGCTGTGGTCTGTGATGGGTGGGGGAAATCACGCGTTGTGGAAGAAGTTTGGCTTAGTCGTGGGAAAATATTGCATGTCTTCAGTATCTTGTGCTCACCCCTGCGAACCAAGCCGAAAGCTCTATTTCATGGCAGATGTTCATTTACTTAAAATTTGAGGAACCACCTTACTCCTAGGCCGACAATTTTCGTTCCGCCTGACTTTTTTGTGGAGCATAATTTGCCCTCAAATGAAGTCAGCCTTAGTTATGTGGAAAAACTTGTGGTAATTGATTTACAGCAGCAGCTGAAGATTAAGCCACACTAAAAAGAAGCATGCTTGTACCCGCGACGCCTTCAGAACATGAAAGTGAGCCTGGCGTACTCGCTGTTTGCTGGCGACACTGGAGCGGCTTTGCACTACGTTGTTCAGGCGAGCAAGCTTCCTAAAGAAGCCTTAACAACAGCTTGGTTCTTCAATGTAGCGTTAAGTGGTTTAAGATAATGACGCCCAGAACAAGTATGCTCGCAATCAGTAAGGTGGGCACAATTATTGTTCTGCAAGGTGTAATCAAGCTATTTGAATGCCTTAAGGTTGTACAGCAATGAAAAACAGTATGGAAGCCGATTCAGACTGGTGTTGTGATTGGTACAACTGCAGCCCTTGAAACTCAGGAGTATTTTCTCAAGGTTCGAGGTTTTTATTTTGTGCTACTAGCCACTTTGGGCCAGATAGCCTAGAAAAGTTGTTTTCTACACTTCGGTCAAAAAACCCGGGGCCAAAACCACTTGAATACCGTTGCGCTCTTCGTGCGACAACAATGGCTCAGTCTTTCAAACCAAGTAACAGTGGTAGATATAGCAAAGACCTTGGTTTTGCTCTGACTGCCCTGGAGACTGTTTCGGTAGGCTCACAGATGCAGCGCGCATAGGAGCTTGTCGTTTTTCTTGAGCACTTGTTTGATTTATCTAGAGGAAGAGTCTTTTGATTACCTAGCAGGATATGTCGTCATCAGTGTCCAGAAAAACATGACTGCCTTTAGTCAGTGCGTAGATCACTTGCAAAGAAGCCAGCAGTCTGACTCAGCCCAAATCGTATATTAACATTATTAAACTTACTCTGTCTTCACCTACTGTTATTCAGTTTTTGCGAACAGCAGAGAACTTGTTTCTTTCGAACACTGAAAACTTGCTCCACAACAAACTACTTTTGGCTCAGCTTGAGTAATTTGTTTGTTGCAGTGTCACAACGGTCAACTGTGTTCCTGCATGCCACACAATAGAAATGGTGGTGGTGGTGTTGCAGCAAGCGGGGATAGTCTGGCATATGTAGCCGGCAATTGTTCCGCCTGAGCCTCCTATCAGCGTTACTGAAGAGCCCCGTGTCTCGCATGAAGGCAATCAGCAGTCGTCGCGCCCTCTTCCTGATTGCCACAGGCCCTACGGGAAAACGACGTCTTCAAAAGTCCTATGCGAAAGGACATTCTTTTGCAGGCTTTCAACCACCGATTTCCTTTGTCAAACTGTGGGCATAATCAAATTAAATGTTCGATGGCGGCGATATCACCAAAGAAGGAACAGAATGGGGAAGCGCATCGTCCACTCTTTGATAACCAAGCCGGGGTTTACGCGAAGTATGTTCGGATGTGGTAAAACAGCGTTGCTTCTGCCCGAGTAAGTCCGTGGGTCACATAGGCTGGGTGTGGAGTCTGGTGGATCGCCCGAAAGTGCATGCGGATTGCATTAGGGTTCTGAAAAATTTTTGGCGCTGTTACTTTTGGGACGCAAATCAGTACCCGGCGTGCAAGAGCGTTATCTTTTTCATTTCCTTCAATTCTTACTTGGGATGGGATCCATTGAAATTCTACGTTAAGTCACTTATTGCCTTGTAAACTTGTCTCGAGGTAGGCCACAATGTAATCGCTGTAATGATGATTTTGAGTCTTTCAGCAGCAGGAAGTAACGTGCGGAATAAGGGTGTAGTTTCCGCAAGGCCACGGTTATGCCGGCACTCTCCGCTGTTGTCGACGAAACTACGCAATCAAGTCAGCTGAACTATGACACATCAAGGGAGGGTATGCAGAATGCCGCTGCGCAGCTATATGTACAGACACCGACCCGTCGTAAGTTGCTTTGAAACGCTGTGCTCAGGTGGTGTAGCACAAGGAACTTTCAACACTTTCAACTGCGCGTCGCCATAATAGCTTGCTGTCGATGGTCATGCCCAAGAATCGAACGCTAGTCTCATGGCGAATAAGATGGCCTCTGATATTCCGCATGGAAAAGTGGAATCGGCGATGAGTAAAGTTAAAACAAAATACACTGTATTGATGGGCGATTTCAATGCCAGAGTAGGCAAGACGGAGCCTGGAGACAAGTCAGTGGGTGACGTCAGTCAGTCAGTCAGTAAGGACATGACATGACAAGTCATGTCATGTCGGTAGACATGATACCGGTAAGCTATAGCAGGAGCAGGAAGCAAAAGATCTGATTAAGAAACGCCAATGTATGAAAACATCTAACCCTACAGCTAGAAAAGAACTGGCAAAACTTTCCAAGTTAATCAACAAGCGTAATATAGCTGACATAAGGACGCATAATCTGGACAGCATTTAGAATGCTCTCAGGAACGAAACAAGCCTAAAAGCAGTGAAGAATAAACTCGGAATCGGCAAGAATCAGATATCTGCGTTAAGAGACAAAGCCAGCAATATCATTACTAATATAGATAAGATAGTTCAAGTGGCTGAGGAGTTCTATAGACATTTATACAGTACCAGTGGCACCCACGATGATAATAAAAGACGGAATAGCCTAGAGGAATTTGACATCCCACAAGTAACGCTCGAAGAAGTAAAGAAAGCCTTGCGAAGCTATGCAAAGGGGGAAGGCAGCCGGGTAGCATCAGGTAACAGCAGATTTGTTGAAAGATGGTGGGCAGATTGTTCTAGAAAAACTGGCCACCCTTAATACGCATTGCCTCACGACCTCAAGCTTACAAGAATCTTGCAAGAACACCAACGTAATCTTAATCCATAAGAAAGAGGACGCCAAAGACTTGAAAAACTATAGACCGATCAGCTTACTGTTCGTTGCGTACAGAGTATTTACTAAGGTAATCGCAAATAGAATGAGGAACACCTTAAACTTCTGTCAACCAAACGTCAAGACAGGATTTCGTAAAGGCTACTCAACACTGGACCATATTAAGACTATCAATCAGGTCCTAGAGACATGTGCGGAATATAACCAACTCGTACAATAGTTTTTATTCATTACGAGAAACGTAATGTTACGAGAAACGTAACGTAAACCTCAGCACACATGTAGACTTTACGGAATCAGGGTGTAGACGAGTCGTATGTAAAAATACCCAAAGATATCTATAGCGGCTCCACAGCCACCGTAGTCCTCCCTAAAGAAAGCAACAAAATCCCAATAAAGAAGGGCGTCAGGCAGGGAGACACGATCTCTCCAATGCTATTCACAGCGTTTTTACAGGAGGTATTCAGAGACCTGGATTGGGAAGAATTGGGGATAAGAGTTAATGGAGAGTACCTTAGTAGCTTCCGATTTGCTGATGATATTGCCTTGCTTAGTAACTCAGGGGACCAATTACAATGCATGCATGCTCACTGACCTGGAGAGGCAAAGCAGAAGGGCGGGTCTAAAAATTAATCTGCAGGAAACTAAAGTAATGTTTAACAATCTCGGAACAGAGCAGCAGTCTACGATAGGTGGTAAGGCACTGGAAGTGGTAAGGGAATACATCTACTTAGGGCAGCTAGTGACCGCGGATGCGGATCATGAGAGCGAAATAATCAGAAGAATAAGAATGAGCTCGGGAGCGTTTGGGTGGCATTCTTGACAGCAGGTTCTCATTATCCCTCAAAAGAAAAGTGTATAAAAGCTGTGTCTTACCAGTACTCCCCTCTGGGGCAGAAACCTGGAGGCTTAAGAAAAGGGTTCTTCTTAAATTGAGGACGACAAAATGAGCTATGGAAGGAAGAATGATGGGTGTAACGTTAAGGCGATAAAAAGAGAGCAGATTCGATGAGGGAACAAACGCGAGTTAATGACATCTTAGTTAAAATCAAGAAAAGGAAATGAGCATGGGCAGGGCATGTAATGAGGAGGCAAGATAACGGATGGTAATTAAGGTTTACCTACTGGATTCCAACAGAAGGGAAGCGTAACAGGGGGCGCCATGAAGTTAGGTGGGCGGATGAGATCAAGAAGTTTGCAAGGACAACATGGCCACAATTAGCACATGACAGGGGTAGTTGTAGAAGTATGGGAGTGGCCTTGCCCTGCAGTGGGCGTAGCGAGGCTGATTATTATTATTAATATTATAAACGAAGATCAAGAATTCATTGATAAACTGGAATGTTCGTTGTCTCCGCAAATATTGGGAACAATTCAAGATTTTAGCATTGTTGATATATTTGTTCTCACCGAGCTAAATGCACCACAGTCCTGTTTAGATACGTTCACAGTGAACGGTTACCGTGCCAGTTTTATTGTACGCCCCGTACGCCGTGGGGGAGGGATCGCTGCCTTGTGAGTGAAATATATGATTCTTCAGCTGCTGACATTACGTTTGTGCATGCAAAATGTTTGGCCTTAAACGTGAATTTATCACACACGGCTTTACATTACTCGCGGTATACAGACCGCCGTCTGGTAGCATGACAAAATTTGTCATTGAACTCGAGGAAATACTTCTCAAGTACAAAGAAGCTGAGTTGTTCTGCCTAACAGGGGATCTGAACATTGATATCCTAAGCACAAGCAAAATTTCTATTTCAGATTACCTATCCTGACTTTCAGCATATGGAATTGAAAACACGATCACTGCCGCCACACGTGAAGATTTCCTGAACGGGCGACAAATTAGGTCATGTCTTGACCACATCGCTTTTCGTCTACTGAATCACACTTTGACCTCCTGTATCAATTCTCAGCGTCTAGCAGATCATTATTTAACCGCCTGTAGTCTTTTTTCTCAGTATAAACCGTCTGGAACTGCTTCAAATTTCAGGGATGTTAATAAGATACATGTGACAATAACAGATGAAAGAAAGTTGGATGCCATAGTGGCATCTTAGAGTGGGCAAGTTTAATTACGGACGATCCAGCAGAGGTAGTTTACTACCTCTGCTGTAAGATGTGCCGTAAGCTTGACTAGCTCAAAAAAAACTTGTGCGCGAAAAATTATTCGTAAGAAAAGCGGAATTGTGAATGGCTTAGCCCTGACATTTTACGGGCAATCGCGAACAGAGACTGTCTTTGGAGACGTTCCAACCATGCTCCTAAAAACGCAGAGCTTCGTTCAGATTACAGAGCCGCCAGAAACAAAGTTGTGGCACCTGTTCGGTCAGCTCGATGGCTGTACTTTCAGTAGCAGTTCAAACGAGCGTTTAAAGATCCTGCAAGGACGTGGTCACTGATTAACCATCTTCGTGGACAAGACGCGAATGTGCCCAGTTTTGATGTTTTAGTAGAAGAGCCTGTTTCAAAAGCTGATACTTTCAATAAGCATTTCACGCTCGCGGCGGAAATGGCAGCAGCTCGACAAGGCATAAAATGCACCTTAAAAGAATCTTTGTCAGCTTCCGCATATCTTCCAAAGTTATCAAAGGAAGATCTTGCCAGATTAGTGTTTAGCTTCAAGCGGAGTAAGGCCGCTGGAATAGATGGCATATCGGCGGCATTGTTGCAACGGAATTTTGGCGCTCTTTTGGACATTATGCTCTTTTTAATTAACGATTTCTTAGAACATGCCGTCTTGCCAGAAAACTTGAAGGCCGCTATTGTAAGACCATTGCTCATGAGAGGTCAGAAGAACGCAGTTGAAAACTATCGACCGATCTCTGTTTTGCCAATCCTTTCCCAAATACTACAGAAATTTCTATTTGAATGCATGATGTCCTTCTTAAACAAATTTGATGTCTTTTCAAATCGTCAATACGGCTTTATTTCAGGAATGGGCACCATACATCTTCTGGAGGAATTTGCAGACCAGTTGTAAGCAGCATTTTAGGAAAACTCGTTTAGCTGCGCTCTCTTTTTAGACGGTAAGAAAGGTTTTGATACGGTTAACCATACTATTCTTTTCGAAAAACTATACTTACTAGGCTTTCGAGGTCCCTTTTTTGCCATTCTCAAGATTTTTTGAGCGGTCGTTCTCAAATTGTTAATTTAAACTACCAATCTGAATATAGTAGCAAGATGCCTGTGAAGGCTGGTGTACTACAGGGATCCATTCTGTCTCCACTACTCTTTAGTATATTTACAAATGACTTGAGCTTAATAAGTTCTAAGTGTTGGATATTTCAGTACGCGGACGACACAGTTTTGCTCACAAGACATATAAACTACGAGACAGCAGTTAATGTTTTGCAGCAAAACGTAAATCGTGTAATGAAATGGTTCGCTGAGAACGGAATTTCAGTCAACACACAGAAAACCAAAATAATATATTTTAGAAGTCCGTCAAAGACAGCCTTTATAGACACACAAGTATTTTTACATGATCATAATTCTCTCTCATGTCGTTGCGAACCCGTTGAATATGTAAATTCGTACAAATATCTCGGGGTGGTATTCGATATCAGTTTATCATGGCATGACCACTTGGCTTACGTTTGTGCCAGGCTACGGAAAGAGTCATGGCTACTCTTTAATATCAGATCTTTGGCTCCAATGTATGTGAAGAAATGTATAATTTATGCACTTGCGTGCATTGTTCTTAGATATGGAATCACATTATTTGCGTCATGCCCTTCCCGTTGGCATTGCCGAATTGACAGCATCTTAAAAACATGTTAAAGTGCATTGCGTATAATTGTCATATCCCATCCGGGGCGGACATTTTCCGGTTCTCACGTCTTCCTTCACTCCATTCTCTCTACGTACAAACGGTTGTTCATCACCGCTTTTGGAATTCAGACTTTTTAATTAGATATGATGTTAACCGGAAAGACCATTCGATATTATGTACTGCGGAGCTTAACAAAGTATGGAAAGCAACTCGGTGTGCTTATGTGCCTGACATTTTTAATGGCTTACCAAAAGAACTTTTTGCTGTAACCTCTATGGGGAACCTGAAAAATCATTTGACAACATTGTGTTGATTGTTGAATTCTTTTATGGTTGTGCTTACAAGTATGCGATTATATTTTTCGGGTTTTCTTTCCTTGGAGTTGGCACTGCTGTCCTTGGTACTGAATTCGCGATTGCTTATTTTTCTATTTTTTCAGCTGATCCTATTGCTCCTTACAATCAATGTTCTCTTTGTTGTTGCCATTTTGTTATCTCTGCCGTAAACTGCCGGGCACAGTCTTCCAAGCCTCCTGTTGGCTTTGATGGGCCTGAACCTCTCTGTATCCTCTACAAAGTGGCAATAAATTATTATTATTATTATTATTATTATTATTATTATTATTATTATTCAGCGACAGGCGAGTTGACTTGCGCTTCCCTCCCGGGAATATCATGAAGGCAGATTTTTCCGCTGATCAAAATAGGCCAAGCGTCGATAACTGACGATCGATGACGGAGATTGCACCCTGGGCTATCCGGGCCAAACATTTGTATTGGTACGCCAAGATCCAAATGTAGATGTCATCTGCGTAGATTGACATATTAACAGCCGTCCAACCTATCTTCAGTGCGTCTGGAAGGGTGTCCATGGCAACGACAAAAAGCAAGGGAAATAGAAGACTTCATTGCGGGATGCCGAGGGAAATGCGTCGCTTTTCGCTCATTATATTCCAGAGCTTAACTTCTACATGTCGCTCTCTAAGAAATTCATAGATGAATTGAAGAGCATTTCCAGAGACACCCATGGCTTCGAGTGCGTTGATGGTGCCAATATGAAGCACACAGTCATATGTTTTGGCAGCGTCCATAAATATGGTGGGTGTTGAAAGGCCGTCTACGCGAAGGTGCTCGATGTGGCTTAGTTCAAGACACTGTACTGGGCACTCAAGCGTGGGCGAAATCCGGTCATACACGATGTCAGCCTATTCCCTTGCTCAAGATAAGTAGGTAGCCTCGTACATATTAGTCTTTCCATTAACTTTTATACGCATTATGTTAGCGATACTGACCGATATGAGGCACGGTTCACAGGATCCTTTCCAGAATTGAGCAATGGCACCACCGATGCTGTCTTCCACGTTCCGGCGATCTCTCCTGTGCTCCAGACGTGATTAAATATGTCCAGAAGGACTCTCCCTCGCTCTTATGATAGATTTATCAGCATTTCATTGCTAATCGAATCGGGAGCCACAGCACAGCGTCTTAATAATCTGCTAAGCACCAAATTCAACTCACGAAAGGTGAATGGCGTATCTATCGCATGGAATGATTCAGATGGCAAGGGCTAGCAATTCCTGCTAATCCGCCAGCTGTGTATACATATGCAAAATCTTTTGCAAGGATTCGTAAATAGTTTCTTTGCTTTCAAGCAAGTGCGTCGAATGGCTTGTGTGGGCGAATCTTTCCGGATATGCTATTGATTACTCTCCGTATCCTCGCCATCGGAGTAAACGCCGACAAGCTCTCACAGCTTGTCCGGTTTAAGACGAGCCCATTGAGCTCGTCTTTACCTTTTTTTTTTTTTGTAATGACGGATGACGGCGTTTATCCTGTTGTGTTCAGTTTTCGCAGAAGCATTTCGCTTTTTTCTCCTTAGTTTCCGCTCCGCTGTGCTACGTGCTGCGTCGAGATACATTAATTTCAAGTCAGGAGTAGGGAAATGACTTGGCATTTTCAACGCTCACCAGGGGATTCAGCCAACGCTTCTCTGTATGTGTCCCACCGTGTCACAGTACAGAACTGTCGAGCAGCAATCTGAAATTCGATGATGCTTGTGAAGATTGGGAAATGGACGCGGCCCGTCCTATCTGGGAACGTTGTCGATGATACCAAAAGGTCTGTATAAGTAATAGACAGAAAGCTGCTTCCAGTGTTCTTCAAAACTAGGATTCATATTCTCCTTCGCAAAGAAAATGGGCGAGTGGCGCAAAGCAGAAATCTAAAGCGTAGCAGTCGCAGCATTGGCAAACAGGTAGCTACTACAAATGCACAGTAATACCCTCCACATGGGGAAATTCACTGCACTTAGCTTGAAGTTTAATTCGATCAGCCAGGCTGACCTACACGTGGCAGTGGTGCGTGGCGTCATGTACATGCTACATTTCTTTTTTCCAAGGAATGGGGGGGGGGGGGGGGGGGGCTACGCTTTAAAACTATCTCGAATGTTATCGCTTATATTTTTCGTGCATGCGTATTTAGAACTTGTTGACTGCCAACTACATTATAATGAAAAATTGCTTCCCAATGTCTGTTGCATCTCCTTGTGTTAACCAAGTTTCCATCCCTGTACCACTACAAGAATTAGTGCATCTGTTGCAATCCGCCTTAATAATTATTTTTCCTTCGGATTTGATTGCCTGTGTGCGCCTGACAGCTCAGTGGACTGTGTGTATTTGTGTGTGCTGTATACTTCTTTGCAAGACTGTGATAAGCACCTTTATTAAACCTATTTGAGGGTTGTTTGATCCTACAGCCTTATCGTTCTCTCTGTGTCTATACCCGCCGCGGTGGCTCAGCGGCTCTGGTGTGGCGCAGCTAAGCACGAGATCGCGGGATCATATCGCGGCCGCGGCGGCCGCGTTTCGATGAGGGCTAGATGCAAAGACGCCCGTGTCCAGTGCATTGGGGGCACGTTAAACAATCTCAGCTGGTCAAAATTCATCCCGAGTCCCCCATTACGGCGTGCCTCATGATGAAATCGTGCTTTTGGGACGTAAAACCTAAGAATCAATTTTTCTCTGTCTTGTGTGCCTTGAGTGTTCCAGTTAACGCGACACTGCTTCCCTGCGAAAACTTACAACGCAATATAATACAGACGCACGTTGTATACAGATAAAAAATTAGCACTGCAACAAAAGTGGCTGGTGCTAATCAGGGGGAGGGGGGAGGGATAATTCTGTTCAGAATGTCTGTACAATTGTCTCATCAAGTTCGTTTTTGCTATCAAATTCCAACCATTTGCATTGTAATAAATAAATCAATAACGATTTCAGGTGCTGGTACGTTGTTGAAATTGTCTACGCCATCTAGGTGTGAAAACGTTGATCATGGCCGCCACAACCCGTGCATGACCTACACACATGTGCAAGAGGCCAGGAGCAGAAGCGGCCCTGTTCCTAGGCATTTCTGGCCGCAGACAATCGGAATCTCTCACGCGCGCGCCCTAAAGAGTATCCTGGAGGTACGTAAATGAACCTACGAAACCACGTACACATAGTTTCACGCTCTCAAACCTATCATTACTAGGCTGTCATTACGTGCGTGGTTGAGCACACCCTCTGCATGCGTCGTCTTTCAGCAACACGAACTGTCAACGTGCGCGCTTTACGCCTTAAATAACGGTCCTTTTCTCTATTTTTCCCGCAGTTCCAACACGGAATACTTAAGGCCTGTTACCGACTGAGGAAGCAAAATGTCGCCTGAAAAACTGCTCTGCAAGGCTCGAACGAACATTTCCGTGGATGTACCCCGGTAGCGTGTTAGCCATCGTCTGCTACGGCAGGGTCAGCATGGCCGGGGCCACCGTCGAGGCCGTGTCGAGCGGAGAAGGAGGGAAGTGGTCGGCGCTACTTTTGGAGATTGAGGGGTTTTAGCGCAGACATTGCGGCAGCGCCACTAGATGCCACAGCGTGCCAAGAAAGAAGCGCGAGGGAGAAGCCCGGTTGTCGCGTGCAGAGTTTCACAGCGTCCGCACGCACCGCTGCACCATGAATTCCGGATGCTGCCCTAGGATTCCCGCAGGCGGCGTCAGATGGCGCCGAGTTTGCTTGGAAAACCGAAGGAGAGGAGTCCCGCTCAGTACATGCTTTTCACGTATCGCAATTTGACGGTGGCAATGCGTTCTACGGCTAAATTGATTCAATGCTGACCCATTGCCATTGACAGTCATCGCAATATATCGTGGGCCATCTTTTATTTCATTTGGCTAGCGCCACTATAGTATGTATGAATTCGGTTTGCCAGGCTGCATACCCGCCAAGTGTCCCGGGTGTACGCACGAAATGCATGTTACCGGTAGTGTTTGTTCAACTTCAAGACTATGTGTCAGTTCTAGTTTAGCGAAGAGGCCAAATTCAAAGAACTTTGAAAGCACATTCCTGACTCAGGTGTTTGGTCTTCAAGTACAGTACCGAAGAAATGCACACGTCACGTCAGGGTGCAGGCAAACTTCATTTTTCTCACCATTTCCGAAACGTTGCTTTGTCTAACAGAACAACTGTAACTTGTTAACGCCCAAAAAAGGGCCGTCAAGTACATTGTGAACGCCATCCTCAGAAATATTGTCAACAGTTGTCGCATTCGCTCATTCAATCAAATGCAGCAATATTGCCTTCTAAGATGCGATATGGTGCAGTGCGCAAGACGCTGCCAGAGGGCAGCGTCTGCTTCACCGTTGCCCCCCCCACCCCCCCCCCCCCCCCGCCTCCCAGTTCACGGCCGCAAATAAAGTTCAAAGAGACACATTCGCACTCAGAAAGCGTAGCTCTTTCACGACCAGCAGTGGAGTTGCACATGCAACTAAATAGGCTTTATTTTCTAATTAGATACAACGTATACGGTCACTCCTACAGAGCGTGTTTTGTATGAGGATCGCAACTGGCCCATAACACAAATTATGCGTCTAAAGTTGTCCGCATTTTTAATGTTCTTTGGAGAGTAACGGAATTACGTAATGATAAGCAAGGCGACTTCATACAGTTAAAGAATACTGCTGAACAAGCGCACAAATACTGGCATATGTGACACAAGAGATCGAAAAACAGTACGCCGCTTGAACGACAACAAGATACACAATATTTTGAGAGGTATTGTTTCCTTATGAACGTGGGCATCTGCTTTTGCGGTTTGTATCCATTGACAGGGGACGTATCATGATCGTCACACTGGGATAAGAGTAGTGGTACAGGTAGTATGAACCATTCCGGTAGCTCCACTCAATGCCGTCGGCGTAGCTCTCGTGCGCGCCGTTCAAGTTGAGGCCGTTCGGGTTAGCCATGTGACAAGCGTTGTGCCACCAGCCACTGCGGTACCTCTCGGCACAGTTGTATTTCTCGTAGTCGTTGTCCTTGTCTAAGGTGGTAAATTTGCTGTTGTTGCATGGCTTGAGCGAATTCCAGCCTGCGTATATCATTGTACAGAACATTTTAGCGCTATTGAATAGGGAGCATCTTTATTTAAAACAGCTGAACAACGAAGGTCGTCGATATTCTACTATTTCATGAACTGAATCAAATATTGTTCCTCTTTAGGCAGCAAGAAGCCCCACATTTTTTTTCCAAAAGACCACCTGTTCTTCCTTCAACTCTTTGAAATACCACCCGCCTTTCAGCCAGACCTTTTGCGCAATCACAGCTATAATGCATGGCGGTCGGCAAAATTCATTTAGATATCAGGAGAAAGTCATGCCACCACAAAAAAAAAGATAAGATAAAAGATAAAAAGATAAGTTGCTAACATGTGACGCATCGCTCTAACGTGTCACGTACTAAGAAAAAATAGAGCTCTCTAACCTCACCTATAATCAGAAATTTACGCCCGGAAAGGTATTCTGCTGCGCAAGGATATCGACTGTGTACGCCTCCTACCTTCGGCAATCCGGCAAACTGCATTGGTGTGGCGCAGCTAAGCACGAGATCGCGGGAGCATATCGCGGCCGCGGCGGCCGCGTTTCGATGGGGGCTAGATGCAAAGACGCCTGTGTCCAGTGCATTGGGGGCACGTTAAACAATCTCAGCTGGCCAAATCGTGTTCATAAATCTGGTGAAGGATACGGTGTTCTCTTTTTCATTTTCAGGCGGCACAAGACAAGTCCTTGTGGGGATAATGGCCTCCGGGATTGCGCACACGGGTAGATTTCCCATCGGTCGCACTCCCCAGCTAGAAAGCGCAATGCGGTGCGCAGGCCCACCCGCTCCTGGATGGCGCTGGTAGCCGAGGGCTGTGGCGCACGCGGAGGCGGCCGCACAAGGCGGACCGCGCGAGATCTCAAGGTGCGCTTTGATGCTCTTTTCCCGTGCTGAACACGATTTGCATCGCTAATATGCCAGGCAACTTTCCAACTTTGCCAAGGACATTTTGCTGTCTCAACCACCTGTTCTCGAGCGCCTTTATTATTTCCAGCACTTTTATATTCTTATCCGATGATATTGTAGTAACTGGGCTGTGTTTATTAATTTATATTGCTAAAGGAATCCCGTGTGGGTTGACACACCATAGATGGTCTCTGAACTTGCAGTTAATCGTAGCTTGCAAAGTTAATTTCTTCTCGCCTACTTTTACTTTCTTATTATTTCCCACTTTGGATTGCGGTTATTCAACAATTGATATGACAATTGTCGCGTTAGGGCGCCTACTCGACAGTAGGATGAGCTTTGTGTAATTATTGTCACAGCCTTGTAGGAGACGGGAAAGCCGGTGTCGAGGACGTGTAAAAGCATTTTATGAGAGCAGTCATCGTGATGTCGTTATCGTCTCTGTTTTTCTGCTCGCGCTCTACTTCAGCGTCGTTCTCATCGCCTGGCACATACCCCCGGCGACCATATAGGATGTGGCATTTGCCCCTCCTTTGAAAAAAAAAAGGCATCGTCCCGATCCACTAATCTCCGAAGGCTGTGCACAGACGGTGCAAAGTTGAGGTCATGAGGAAAAGTATGGCTTCATACGAAGCACGTGCACAACCTCGGGAAGATGCCGCAGGCGTTTGGAGCAGTTATGACTGTCGGGGACAACTTCATAATTAACATCGCTGATGCGGCGCAGAACTGAGTACGCGCCGAAGTATCTTGCAGGAGCTTCTCAGACAGCCCCCGCCGACGAATAGGAGACCAGACCCACACCTGGTCACCGACGTTGTATGCGACAGGTCTGTGTCGAAGATTGTAGTGTCGGGCATCGTATTCCGGTTGTTTTTTTTTATTCGCAAACGCGCAAGCTGCCTGACTTCCTCTGCGCGTTGCGTAAACTCCTCGGCGCCAGTCTCGTCGTCACCGCACTCGTGTGGCAGCATTGCGTCCAACATTGTTTCACTTCCCGGCCGTAAACGAGGTTGAAAGGTGCCACGCGTGTTGTCTCTTGGCGAGCCGTGTTATACGCAAATGTAACATATGGTAAAATCTCGTCCCAGTTCCTGTGGTCTACGTCGATGTACATACTCATCATGTCTGCCAGAGTCTTATTCAAACATTCGGTCAGCCCATTGGTTTAGGGATGATAAGCCCTGGTCTTTCGGTGAGTGGTACCACTTAGTCGCAAAACGGCATCCAGAAGCGCAGCCGTGAACGCAGCTCCTCTGTCTGTTATAACCACTGCGGGCGCGCCATGCCTTAGGACGACGGCTTCGATGAAAAATCGCGCTGCTTCGGCTGCTGTTCCAAGTTGGATAGCACCTGTTTCGGCGTATCGAGTAAAGTAATCTGTGACGACGATTATCTATCTATTTCCGGCAGTAGACAGTGGAAACGGACCTAAAAGGTCCATGCCAATTTGCTCGAACGGTGCTTGCGCCATCTGAACAGGATGCAGCTGTCCAGCTGCCTTGCTGGGTAGGGCTCTGCGGCGCTGGCAATCCAGGCATGTCTGTGTGTAACGTTTCACGATCGGCGCAAGTTTCGACCAATAGTACTTTAGCCTAATTCTTGCCAATGTCCGAGTAGCCTAAGTGACCAGAGGTCGGCTCGTTGTGACAGGCATGTAGGACTTCGTCGCGAAGAGATGCGGGAATGACGAGTAGCTGCCACTAGGTGAAAAGTTCTTTTTATAGAGAACGTCGTGGAGTAAGCAGAATGAAAGCAGACATCTGGCGAATAACCTCGGCACGCTGCTCCTTGTTTTTCCCTCTAAGTAATCGAAAAGAGGATCAAGTTCTGCGTCCTCGCGTTGCTGGCGTGAAACAGCCACAGTATCTAGCACGCCTAGAAAAGCAGCGTCATCATCGTCGTGCACTGCAGTCTCAACAGGAGACCGTGAAAGGCAGTCGGCGTCGGTGTGTCGTTTCCCCGATTTGTATACAACAGTGAAGTCGAACTCTTGGAGCCGAAGACCCCAGCGCGCAAGCCGACCAGCTGGATCTTTTAAATTAGTCAGCCTGCAAAGTGCATGATGATCACTGACAACGGTGAAACACCGACCATACAAATATGGCCGAAATTTCAGGACGGCCCACACCAGTGCGAGACATTCTTTTTCTGTAGTAGAGTAGTTAGCCTCCGTTCTGGATGGCGTCCTGCTGGCGTAAGCAATCACTCTTTCGGTGCCGTCCTGCCGCTCTACAAGCACTGCGCCAAGGCCGACATTACTAGCGTCGGTATCGAGAATCGTAGGGACGTCCTCATCAAAGTGTGCGAGCACGGGAGGCGTCTGCAGCCGTTGCCGTAGGTCATCAAAAGCCCGTTGCTGGTCTTCACCCCACACGAAGGGGACATCTCCTCTGGTAAGATGTGTTAATGGCCATGCGATACGCAAAAATTCAGCGATAAACCGTCGGTAGTAGGCGCAATGGCCCAGAAAACGTCGCACTGCCTTTTTATCTGATGGCGTTGGGAAATTAGCGACGGCAGAGACTTTATCAGGGTCAGGTCGGACACCTTCACGACTAACAACGTGACCGAGAAATTGAAGTTCTTCAAAACCAAAATGGCAGTTTTCAGGTTTCAAAGTTAAACCAGCTGAGCGTATTGCTTCAAAGACCGTCTTTAGTCTCTGTAAGTGTTCCTCGAACGTGACGGAGAAAACAATCACGTCGTCGAGGTACACCAGGCAGGTTTGCAATTTGAGGCCTGAGAGTACCGGGTCCATTAGTCGTTGAAACGTTGCCGGCGCAGAACACAAACCGAAGGGGAGCACCTGAAATTCATAAAGTCCGTCAGGCGTCACAAAAGCGGTCTTTTCACGGTCTCTCTCATCAACTTGTATTTGCCAGTAACCGCTTTTCAAGTCCATCGACGGAAAGTAACGTTCGTTTCGTAGCCTGTTCAGTGAATCGTCCATATGTGGTAGCGGGTAAACGCCTTTCTTTGTGATCTGGTTGAGCTTTCGATAGTCAACGCAGAAGCGCACGCTGCCGTCTTTCTTTTTCACCAATACGACAGGCGATGCCCAAGGACTCTTAGAGGGCCGAATAACTCCGTCCTCAAGCATGGTCTTCACTTGTGTTTGTATTGCCTCGCGCTCTTTAGGTGCTACACGATAAGGATTCTGCCGAATTGGTCTGGCGTCGGCTTCGGTGACAATACGGTGCTTAATGAGCGGCGTCTGGCTAACTCGTGACGTGGATGAGAAGCAGCTCTTAAACTCATCGATGAGCTCAAGAAGGCTGTTGCGTTCCGCGGGCGATAAGGTGGGACTGATTTCAACCACAGAGGTAGGCATAACCACGGTGGACGTCGCGTGCTCCACTGAGAGGCAGTCCTGTATTGAGGTAAATTCGTCGAAGTAAGCAACAGCCGTGCCTTTAACAATGTGTCGACGTTCCCTGGTAAAATTCGTCAGCAGGAGTTCAGCATGTCCATCGTGTACGTTAATTACTGCCCTGGCGATGGAAACCCCTAGACTCAGTACCAGTGCGTCGATGTGTTCAGCGACGCCGGTCGCGGTGTTCAAGTTGTCACAGATTACAGGTACGAGGGAACAGCTTCGCGGCGGAAGCGTGACGTCGTCGTCGGCGATGCGTAAACGGGGTCGCTGGTGTTCCGCGGGGTCGACGTCATCTGAGGTCGTAGAAAATGTGACGACGAGGTCACGGACACCAATCACTGCACCGTATTCTCTCAAGAAATCCATCCCCAATATAAGTTCCTTACAACACTCAAAGAGAATGACGAGGGTGGCGACAAAGTTTGCACCGGCGATTACTATTCTGGCTGTACATTTTCCAATCGGCGTCATCAACTGGCCGCCGGCAGTTCTGATGTTGGGCCCGGTCCACGGCGTCTTCACTTTTCTCAGCCTATCGGCCAGCTTTTCACTTATTATCGAAAAATGCGAACCAGTATCGACAAGAGCGGCCACTTGGTGGCCGTCAATACAAACGACAAAATCAGCGGCGACGTCGTCGGTTATAGGGGGCGTGGTTGGAGTCGTCCGAGTTGTAGAGTCGTCGATCGTCGGAGATGGGGGCTTTTGGGTAGCTAGCCGGTTTGAAACCTCATCCCCGGAGGTCGCTGCGTCTAGTTTCACCGGCGCGGACTAGGGGAGTTGCCCCTAGAGGCGTCAGAAAAATCGCGACGGGTCGGTGGGGTGTAACGAGCCGGAGAAGGGGAACGCCATCGAGGCGTCGCTGAACCTTCTGGCCGAAAGTTTGTAGAATTTCCGTCGCAGCCACGTGTGGCATCAGACACAGGGTAATTGCCGTGGGGAAATCTTGGATACCCAGCCGCGCGGTATGGCATGCGCGGTAAACATGTCCTGCTTCGCCGCAATGAAAGCATAGCGGCCGGCGGTCAGCGGTGCGCCACAAATCGGTCTTTCGAAGCGGGTAGCCGGCAGGGGATTCATCGTAGAAACGAGGTGCAGCGATCGACTGGCGGTGATACGGCATAGTTGGCGGCTGCTGTGACTGCCGAAAATAGGGCGTCGGGAGTGGTGGTGATGGCTGCGTCGTAGTGGCAGACGGTGTCAACAGCATCGAAGTGGCGGGAGGTGGACGACAGACACCTTCCGCGTAGGTTAATCGTCGCGGCACCACCTGCCAGTCGGACGACGAAAAGGCCTCTCGAACTTTCTCCCGAACGATATCAGCGACAGAAGCCACCGCTGGTGCTATGGGAGAGATCCCGAGCTGCCGGATCTCCTCTCGCACGATCTCTCGGATGACTTCACGCAGAGACATGCTGCAGCTCTCAGGTAGAATTGAAGCATTCACCGGCGAGCTCTTGCGATCATATTGGCGGTACCGTTGCTGTAATGCCCGTTCTATAGCGGTAGCCTCCTTGGTAAATTCGGCCACTGTCGTCGGTGGGTTCCTCACGAGACCGGCAAACAGTTCCTCCTTCACTCCGCGCAAGAGATAGCGCAACTTCCTTTCTTCGGCCATCTCAGGGTCTGCTCTGCGGTAAAGGCGGGCCATATCTTCTGCAAACATGACAACGTCCTCGTTTGTGTTTTGAATACGGGGTTCGAGAAGACGCTGCGCGTTGTCTCTTCTGTCGCTACTAGTGAATGTGTCTAGCAGCTAGGTGCGGAAGGCATCCCACGTGGTCAAATTTCTCTCCCGGTTCACAAACTACGTACGCACACTGCCTTGAAGCGCAAAATAGACATTAGACAACTTTTGGTGGGAGCCCCAGTCATCATAACTGGCGACACGCTCAAATTGGTCTAGCCAATCTTGGACATCTTCAAATGCGTCACCATGGAAACTTTTGGGACCTTGGTATTCTGCAGCGTCACCTGCGATGGAGTTGCAGTGGCCATGGCGGAAATCGGTAGACGCGTTCTTGCAGGGTCCTGCAAAAGGTTGAACTCGGGCGTCAGGCCTAGCAGGCGGCGACTGTATCGGTGAACAGGAGTTTCGACGAACGCAGGTGATTCCGCATTCGATGTATGGCTCCGCGAAGGGGTGCCGGTCATGAGGCAATCCTACCCCGCACCTCCACCAGTGTCACAGCCTAGTAGGAGACGGGAAAGCCGGTGTCGAGGACGTGTAAAAGCACTTTATGAGAACAGTCAACGCGACGTCGTCATCGTCTCTGTTTTTCCACTCGCGCGCTACTTCAGCGTCGTTCTCATCGCCTGGCACATAGCCGCGGCGACCATATAGGATGTGGCAATATTTACTAGTATCTTACTAAACGTAGATCTTCCCGTCTTTATTTTTCAACTCTAGCTCTTGTGTTGACTGAGTGATACTCCTGGGTACATTGTTGTACGAATAAAGCTTTTGTTACACTAATGGTCTTTCCCTGCCTTGTTGCGTAACGTTTGTTTTATGTTCATGTAACCGGAGTGTTCCCCTTACCTAATGCCTTGTTTAAAACCTTGTAAGCTATTCATCAATAAATATTTCGTTTAAATAAAAAAGCAATGTGCCCAAAGCAGACACGCGGAACAGTGACAAGTATTTTTGTTTTCGGCGTAATGAGCATTTGAATCATACCATTCATAATTATCACAGTGCCTTTGTGGGCATTGACTACAGTATATTAATACACGAGTAAATAATTGTCTAACGTATCATTTGACGCTTTTCCCGCACGACTTCTCGCTGCGTCCACTCTTGAAACTGTGGCACGCAGCAGGAAGTCACACGCAAATGCACGGAGCAAAACACATGGATTTTCTCTAATCCTCAATGAAATCTTTCCTAAAGTTTGCTGCGTCTTAGCTGAAGCATTCTCTGTATGTTCGCGCTTTCATTGTCGTTTCACCGCGAATATTTGCCTTTGGAGTGGCATCCTCATTCCGGAGTTAGGTTTGTTCGTTCGCTCACAAAGCCAACACATAGGTAGTTCAGAAAGGCGATGAAAGGGGCTAGTTGGTGGCTGTTCATAATTTCTACCCGCCACGTGACGAACGCTTGCAGAGATATACTGCTTCTACATGCACAGGTGAGTGTATTGAGACTATGCGTGTAGGTAAAATAATAAACGGATTTGAGAATTAATAGCCGCCAGCACGCTCTTTGCCCCGCGTGCACCTTCTGCTGTCATTTCGTTATCAGTAAGTGTTCATACATCAAAGAAAACGTCTTGCTCGCCTCTTCCAAGCCGCAGCCACACTAACGGATTGCGGGAAAGCCTCATCAACGCCTGAGAAGTCCTCCGGTGATACCTTCGCGGTGCGGAGAAGGAACCAGCCATGCTGTCCACTGAATTTAAGCTATCTGCGTGCGAATAGGACAGCCGGAGCAAAACCTACCAGTGTGCGCAAACCTCGGAGGTCATGCGGGTGTACGATCACCTCTGAGATCGGGAACTCCAACATGCAGGTTGAGCCGCTAGTTATTGGAAAATAATCCTAAGCGTCATCATAGACAGAGCCTTACTCTTACTTTTACTATTAGGTAATTGTTGATTAGCTAGAGTTAACACCAAAACAAACAAACAAAAAACGTGACGATGGCGTCATGGATTCTGAGAGCAACTCCTGATGCCTAGTTAATTTTTTTATCGGAAAACATGGACTACATTGCATTCTAACGATCGAATACTGAGCTTGCCAAGTTTCGATTACCTTTATTTCGCCACAACAACCCAAATACGAGAATAAAAAGCACTATGGTGGTAGACAGAGGTACCATCACTACATTGCAGACACGAACATCAAACTAACATGTCCAAGTTTGGTTCATTATTCTATTGCTTAGAAGCCTACATCGTATAAAGAAATTTAAAAGTTTTTAAAGGATATGGTACCATTATCAACTGATTTAGTGTTTCTCTTTAATGGCCTTTTCGATATCCCATTTTGAACGTATGTCCACTTGTGAGAGTCTCTGAATCTGAATCGATGCCATAGAGAACGCGGTTAGTCGTCATCCTGCGAGGTGCGTTGGGCACTGCAGCTAACATTCAGAATGTAATGCTCCTTTTTTTTAAGCACGGGCTTATCTAACTTAAGAGTCGTACAAAAATGTTCACTTATTCTTCATTCTAAAAAAAGAACCTGATTGTGTACAAACAGAACTCCGTAGTAGTTTACCGGAAACGAATGAAGATTCCACCAGCCCTGTCACGTGCCAGTACTGCAGTTCCTCAATGCAAATAGGTAATAATATCTTGATGTGCGCTATTGGTTCATATTTTGAACTGAAGTTGAACAGCGCGAAAAAAAAATCACACGAAGCAACAAATACTATGGACAAGCACTGACTGTAATATAGAAGTGTATTTGAAGTTTACCAGTCATTTTATACCTTTCCGAGTATAGGCATGCGTACACCAGTCACATATACATCAGCAAGAACAGAAAAATTACAATCTTTAACGCAAATTTTTTTCCGCCAAAGCAAGAGAGGGAGCGTTACACATTTATATCATTCCTTTCGAATATGAGATGCCTCTATTATTTCCCTCTTGCCTTTTCCTTTTCCTACGAATTTTTTCTTTTCAAACATGGCTCTGCACGCGCACTTGTTTTAATGTGCCGCTAAATGACTTCCGTAATTATTCTTTACGTTACTGCAGTGCTGATGAGTTCTTTCTTTGGAAACACTGTCCCGTTTGTACGATACTTCACTGAGTAGAGCATAAATATGATCGCTTTGGCGCAAACAAGGCAGGCAGGAAGGAAACAAGGGGAGCGCCAACTTTCGCCTCTTTATTCTTTATTGTATGACATCCAATATATACACGCAGGCGAATGCGCAAGACACAGAACAGCTTCAATCGCTCAACACCATAATTACAGCCGGCTATCAAAAACCCATCTTTCTGCATGCGAGTACAGCAGTTTACAGTAGGTAGTGAGGCACTGGAAGTGGTAAGGGAATACATCTACTTAGGACAGGTAGTGACTGCGGATCCGGATTATGAGACTGAAATAATCAGAAGAATAAGAATGGGCTGGGGTGCGTTTGGCAGGCATTCTCAGATCATGAGCAGCAGGTTGCCATTATCCCTCAAGAGAAAAGTTTATAACAGCTGTGTCTTACCAGTACTCACGTACGGGGCAGAAACCTGGAGGCTTACGAAAAGGGTTCTACTTAAATGGAGGACGACGCGACGAGCTATGGAAAGAATTATAGGTGTAACGTTAAGGGATGAGAAAAGAGCAGATTGGGTGAGGGAACAAACGCGAGTTAATCATATCTTAGTTGAAATCAAGAAAAAGAAATGGGCATGGGCAGGACACGTAATGAGGAGGGAAGATAACCGATGGTCATTAAGAGGAAGCTTTAGCTCGGGTGCTACTATCTAAATACACGTAAAAGGAGAATTCGTTTTTCTCGGCAACCACTGCACCAAATTTGACGAGGCTTGTTGCTTTTAAAAGAAAAACTTAAAATATAGTGACTGTTGGTTTCGAATTTCTGATTTAGGTCCTTAATTTTTTATTAAAGACTGACAAATATCGCAAATTTAAAGAAAAAGAAACTATTAAGTTTACAACTTTGTAACTCTAAAACGAAAAACGATAATACAATTCTTTGAATTGCATCTAATAGTACATCTAAAGCGGACAAAATTGGTATGCTATGCATGAATCTAAAAAAATTTAGTAATATGGAAATACAGCTTTTGCAGAACCTTTGTAAACAACGTAACAAATTCACGTAAAATATAAAATGACATATCATATTTGTCCGCCTTCAATTGTCTAATGGATGCCGTTTACAAAACCACGATATCTGTTTTTGATGCAGATTTATGAATTTGTAAACTTCGTTCTTCTATTTTTTTTCGAACTTCCGAATTTTTTAAAATTCTTTTCACAAAATCCAGGACCTAAATCGAAATTCCGCTTCCAACAGTCACTAGAATTTAACTTTCTCTCTCAAATGCAACAAACTTCATTAAAATCGGTCCAGGGGTTATCTCAGGAAAACGTTTTTGCGTTTTACATGTATTTGAATAGGCCACGTTGGAGTTGGGCCCGAGCTAAAGCTTCCTCTTAAGAGTTACGGAATGGATCCCAAGGAAAGGGAAGCGTAGCAGAGGGCGGCAGAGAGTTAGGTGGGCGGATGAGATTAAGAAGTTTGCAGGGACAACATGGCCACATTTAGTACATGACCGGGGTAGTGGAGAAGTATGGAAGAGGCCTTTGCCCTGCAGTGGGCATAACCAGGCTGATGATGATGTGTCATAAATATGATGTGTCGCTAATACCAGACGAACCTCGCCATTTAATATGAAACGCCTCTAACAATTCAAATGCTGAGGCGTCACGGCTTCTTCCAAGATTCCGTATCTTGTCCAGTCTGGCTTACACTGTTTTTAATTTCTGTGCTTAGGCAAATGTGCTCCCTTTTTACCTTTTATTGACAGCTCATGTTCCCGTTCACGCTGATTTACGCATCGCTCAGTCTGGCCGACATACGTCTTGCAGCCAAACAGCGGAAGCTCATATATGACTTCGGTAGTGCATTTCGTATACGGCTTGGCATGTACTTTACAACAACCACATTTCTGGCTCCCATCGGAAAGAATGCGAGGACACAGCTACGCGAGCATGTGTGGCGGAGTGAATACGACTGGCACCCCGTGTCTGACTGCAGCCTTATTTCAGTTGTTGGTTACACGGTGCATACAAGACCTCCGCCCTCGCCATTCTCTGCGCTTGCTCAGCACTTTCTCTTGAGTTCGCCGCTCTTGCATTTCTGGAGGAGCGACTCGGCAACGGAAGTAATGACCGCGCAGGGAAAGCCAGCGGTAGACAGTCGAACCACTTGAATCTTAAAGCTTGCATGCATTGTGTGAGGGCAAGATCGCACGACAACGGATTCAATGTAAAGTTTACTAGTCTTGGAATGTGCCGACTCATACGGCAGTAATTCCTTCGTTGTCCGAGGCGAATAAAGCCAGCAGGTGTGAACCATCTGCAACGTGATGTTGAGATCTCAAATTTGCACAGACTGGCAGAAAAGTAAATCGTGAGTAAAGACCATTCCCTTCTCGTGACGACAACGACTGCAAGAGAGCTAAAAATTTGTCAACAATGGCCTGATATAAGGCAATGTATTGTTGCTTTAAAACAATTCAAAATTCGTCAACATATCTAAGAACCTTCAAAACTTTCCTCCGCCCCCACCCTTAATATGCTGGTGCAAGGCTCGGTCACTAATAGATAAAAACAACTTACAAAGCACAGGAGCAACACATGAGCCCATACAAATGCTTTGTCTTTGTACATAAAATTCTTCATTAAATTTGATGAAGGAGGCTTTAAGACAAAACTCGAGAAGAGATTAAAAAAACGTCATCAGACACGTCTGCAGCATATTGAAAGGCAATGGCACCGCTCTTATCGATGCAACTCCTGACACCGGAAAACATTGCATTGTGCGGCAGAGAATAAAACAAATCATCAACGTCCACGGAAAACAAGTACCTTATTGAATGATTCGGCTGCGGAAAGTTGTTTATATATTATACCGTAGTTTATCAGTGTCCGATAGAAAACGTTGCGAGTGCAGTCAGTGAAGTCAGCGAAGTCAGTGAAACTGGTAGCGGTTAGGGGCCTTTCGAGCGTTTTCATACCATCGCATAACCGGGCAAGCTTGCCCGGTGCACTCAAAACTATCATGTCTATCAGAAACTCTCTTGAGATTGTGCGAAAGCTTGTCCAAGTACGGCACCACGTGTACTGCTATTTTCCCCGTATTCCTTTTTTTTCCTGGTTCCAAAGTTATTAATGTGGTCCACTATTCATGAACGTCGTCTCAATGACTGCGCTTGCAACTTTATATATTCGGTACCGCTGACCTGTGGTGAGACATATTAAATAGGACAAACGGGACGGCGTTTCAAAGCCAGAACACGTCAGCACTGCAGTAACGTAAATAACGGTTATGGAAGGAATTTAGCAAGATATTGTAACCTAGTTGCGTATGCATTCCTATATTTGAAAAGACAAAATCCATAGTGAGAGGAAAAAGTAAGAGGCAAAGCTTAATAATTGAGGCGTGCCATATTCGACAGGAAGGAGGTGCATGTTTAGTTTCTTCCTGTCTTGTTTTGTCATAAAAGGAAAAAAGTGTCTTTTTCGCCGGGAAGATTGATACTTTGCTGATTTTGCTAATGTGTATGTGACTGGTGCACGTTTGACTACTACCGCGAAAGGTAGAAAATGGCTGGTGAACTTCAAGTAAACTTCCAGTTGGCAGCCGGCGCGTGCCTATGGCATTTGTTTGCCATAGTCCTTGCCTTTTTCGTACTGTCCAACATCAGTTCTAAGAAAATTTTAGGATTGAATGAAGGATGAATCCCCGATTTTTATTTGGTGAATACTTCGTTCAGCTGCCATCCGTCATTTCAATTATTTTTCTTTCGGCTTTGCATGCTTCACTGGTTACGCAGTAATCTAATGTGGCTCAGTAAAATACCCCAGATGGCCAATGTATCATTGTTACTAGCGTGCTCTGATTTCCCAAAGTGCTAGTAAACATTTCATGCAGTGACGCACCGATAGTGTTCGCAAAAGTAGTGCTTTGACGGAGCTCCCTATAAAGTTCATCTCATACACTTTTCGCCCCCAACGCGCAGGTTCCGCACAATAGTAACTTACTCTACAAAACTGTTGCTCATAATTATGCAAAACCATATAGGTAAAGCAATTGTAAATAAAGCAGCGAGTTTTTCTACACGCTTTCTTTCACTGAAATATATTTTTGTTTCTTACCCTTTGGACCCAAAAATCGTCCTATCGAAAGCTTAAAGTGCTCTTTCTCCGACCCGACCTTGATGCCCTCGTAGTCCACAGAGGCGCTTTCACCTGTGTGGTTTTTCAAGACAATCTTCAGCTTCATGCATTCTGCATTCGACGTCAGAGCATGTAGCGCATTGTTACCTGTTTAGGGCAAAGTGAAAGGAATAGGTGTCAAAACAAGTTACAAAACAAGTTGCTTTGGCTGTAGCACTTCTGGGACTATGCGAACATGAAGCAATGCCAAAATTACAGAAAGAAAATTACAGTTTACGATGTTGCTGCCACCATTGTTTGGAGAGCTCATTTGCGGGGTTACAGGACTCTGTGCAACTCACGAATTATGTCAGGCTACGTAGTAACAAGCATCAGAATAACTTCGGCACCTTCTGGTTACTTAACGTGCGTCCAAAGCACAGCGCACAAACATTCTTGCAATCGGTCGCTGTCACATTGTGGTCGCTTCGTATAGGAAACGATCCCGCCACATTGTGACTGAAAGAGTACTTAGGCGCCAGGGCTTCAAAGAAGACGAATAGATGAGAACAAAGTTCGGTTCTCTTTTCATCGAACTGCACCTTCAAAACTGGTAAATTGCTAGTTTTCACTCATCAGCTCGATAGTCGCCATGAAAAAGAATCACTTCCCATCGTGCGACTGAAGAGAAAATAAAAAAGGAAAATATGGGTTTCAGTGTAGTGCACCTGGTTGCAACTGCAGTCCCGTCACGAGCAGACGCATGGCAACCGCACGAATTTAATGCTGCAAACCACATACGCCGTGTACACCGAACACGTAACGAGGCTCCGTCTGTCGTCGCCTTGTTACGTCTCATTCTAGTTCGTAAAGCTTCCTCCATATTGCGACCACGTACGAAGCCATTCGAGCACTCCCTACCAGTTCTGCTAGTGCCGTTGTCGATTTCCTCCCGTACAACGTCATTTTACACCATCGGGCCTCATGTCAGTGGCTCATGGACCACAGCCGAAACTTTACGTCGGAGTCAAACTTGGAACACGTATTCAAGCTGTTAAAAAGGGAAGGCTTAAGTGTAGGGATCGACGGCTAGTATCTCAGCAACATTCGATTTGCAGATGACATTGTTCTATGCAGCAACACTGCGAAAGAGTTACTACAAATGATGGAGGATCTCAACAGAGAGAGTGTAAGAGTGGGGCTGAAGATTAATATGCAGAAGGCAAAAATAATGATCAATATCCGGGAACGGGTACAAGAGTTCAGTATCTCCAGTCACCTTCTAGAGTCTGTGAAGGAGTAGGTTTACCTAGGTCAACTAAGCACAGGGAACCGTGATCATCAGATGGAAATTCATAGAATAAAAACGGGTTGGATAGCATACAGATACATTGTCAGCTCCTCACTGGAAGCTTATTATTATCATTGAAAAGGAAGGTGCACAATCAGTGCACTTTACCGGTGCTGACATATGGGGCCGAGACTGACAAAGAAGCTTGAGAACAACTCAAGGACCACGAAAGGAGCGATGGAACGAAGAATGCTGGGCATAACGTTAAGCGACGGAAAGAAACCAGTTTGGATCAAAGAGCGAACTGGTATAAACAATATTCTAATTGACATCAAGAGAAAGAAATGGAACTGGGCAGATCACGTAATGCGCAGCTTAGATAACCGTTGGACCATTAGGGTTACAGAATCGGTACCAAGAGAAGGGAAGCGCAGTCAAGGACGGAAGAAGACTAGGTAGGGTGATGAAATTAGGAAATTCGCAGGCGCTGGTTAGAATCGGTTGGCGCAGGACAGGGGTACTTAGAGGCAGCAGGGAGAGGCCTTCCTGCACTGGAAATAAAATACGCTGATGAATGTGAAGATCGTGATGATGATTATTATTATGAACGACGAGAACTTGCCCTCTTGACCAACGCAGCACAAGTTGTTCACTACCTACCATATTCAAACAAACGGTCTCATCATCATCATCATCAGCCTGGTTATGCCCACTGCAGGGCAAAGGCCTCTCCCAGACTTCTCCAACTACCCCGGTCATTGTGTTCATATAGGAGGTTGTGGCCAAGTACTGCACCAGGGTGGCCAATCCTGCTCTGGTGAGGGAGTGCGTTACCGGTTCTGGTCACCGGGATCAGGCCACACTCCAGGCCTGTGTATGCAATTTTATCAGCACGCGGATTTTTTTTTTTAGTCCGGTGGAAAATTGCGCGGCAACGGGATTTGAACCACGGACCTCTTGCACGCGAGGCGGGTGTTCTACCTCTACGCCACAGCTGCAACAAACGGTCTCACTGAGCCTTAAATAGCAGCCTGGCATACATATTCTCCGTGCGTGAGTCACCAGACCACCGTCACTAGGACCTTGTGCTGCCCTACCTAACGTTTGCCTAGAATTCATGATGCCACGGCACCGCCGGATATTCACTTTCCTATGTGCTTTCTAGCCGTGAACTGACGTTACCTCCAGACACCCCGTTACCTCCCGACACCCCCCGCCGCCCAGGCACTTAGCCGACCACTCCAGGCAGATTCCCGCTATCGCCTCTGTCTTATACGCACACCAGGACAGCCTGTATGACAACCGGCGTAAAGACAACCGCCCGTTCCGTCGCCTATGTTTGTGGGAGAAGCTTCTGTCACTGTACTTTGGTCATTACCGTGTCGTCCATCCTGTCACGTACGTCAGCTACGAGGTCGTTCCTGTCTCTCCGACTACGCCATCCCCATCACATCCACTGACCTAGTCTGTGTCAGCAGGCTCAAATCATACCCGCTCTCCCTCTGATCAGCATGTCTGGCTACCAGTGTTGTCAACCTCCGAAGCCAGTTTTTCCCTAACTTGGATTTTAAGGTTTCCTAGATTTCCCTAGATTTTCGCTAGCGCGGTTGCTTAGTTTTCCAATGTGAATTCTGCACACAAAAATATTCTGTTATGTAAATGCACTGCGAAGTTTATGTTTAAGTAATTTCTAATCTCGATTTGAAATATTTCAGTAAAGTTTATTTTCTTAACTAAAGCTGAAGGTATGTTGCACAGAAAGTTGTTAGTTGAAGAACACAGCCTTGCATGAAGTCATTGACCGGAGAACAAACTTATGTTTTTCACCACATGCAAAACAAGACTTACAGGGAACCTTTCTGGGATTGTAACGAAGATGGGCACCCGACCTCTCTTAGAGAATGTAACAATGTCAACGCAGTGGGCCACTTCAAGACACCTACGCAAAAGATGCGGAATAACATTTTCTTGTTTATCATGCACCTGTCTGTTACTCAGGGCCAAGACCACCTTGTCGTGCTCGGCAGTAAATTATGCACATGTCACCTTACGCCAATATTTACCGTACTTCATTGTACGCTCTTGCGACCTGCTCTTGGTTTGCAGGCGACAGCTCAAAATTTCCTTTAAAATGCATGGACATGCATAGCATAACAGCAGCAGTGCAATATTATGCTTCCGTAACCAGCCCAGGACATCCACGCCCTGTAGTTTGCTTGGTATGTTGCCTTCACTACGCTGCGCTGCGATCATAAGTCATACTTTGCATGACAACGCGAAGGTAACTTGCAGTCACTGAAATCAAACCACGCCGTCATGGCAGCAGTTACAGATATGGGTTCTTTTGGCGACGCTGCACTGCTTTCTTCATAGTAAAATACTTCCATCGATTTTGACAGAATTTCCTATTTCCCCGAATAACACGTACAATCACTAGGTCTAGGGAAAATTCCTTAGTGTTTCCAGCACTGAGCTACCCCGTACACAGCGCTTTCACACCTGGGACTAATGCTGCGTGACTAGTGAAACCGAAAGAAAATAGCCATCGCTGTTTAAAGACTAGGAGGACGACGATGTCATTCTGCAGGTGAGCTGTCCACAATTTGGGTGACAGACTTGCATCGCAGCGTCAGTGCACCCTATACATAGTGTTCACTTTACGTAACAATATGTCCACAGATCTAGCTTCACCTTCACCAACTGTTACGAACTGCCTGCCATAGCGAGGTAAACACACCTAAGGTACAGCCTTACTGCAGTATCCGCAACGCGCGAGGGCAGAACCATTCATCGCATGTTCTCCAGAGATGCTAATCAACGATATCAATCATAATCAGTCACTCCTCAATCATTATCTTGTCCATTCAGTCTGCACAACTATAAGGCAGTCAAGCACATGAAGTCAAGAACATGCAACACTGCAGGATTTCTATCAAAAAACCCTAACTTCGGCAAATAGTTTGAACACACACCCATGCATATTTCCTGACGCGGTCGCACGTAGAGGTGACGCTGTCCTCTAGAATTTCAGTGCAAGTACGTGTTTTATACATTCAGTATATAATGTAAAAGTCTCTGTGGATCCCCGCGCAGAGGCGCTGCATTATCGCAGTGACCATTTTCAATTTTCCTATAAAGGTTGGGAAGGGGTTTGTCCCAGCCCGCGTGCTCAGCCGGCCAGCAAGTAGATCAATATAAGCTCTAAGAAAAGGTGGCTATTGAGTTTGTTTCTCAGCATACACTCAGGCAAGCACAGCGAGTAACCAAGTTCCAGCTGTATATCCACTGCCGCTCTTCAGAGAACACTCCGTGGTCCCATGGCTATCAAAGAAGGAAGTACTTCACCGATCAACAGGTCCATTGATAACTCCGTGTCGATTAGTCCTGCTACCTGGTCTCTCCCCCCGTGAGGAGGTTGCCTTCAGTAGGCTGCGTGTGGGTGCTGCACTAATGCCAGCTGCAACCTCTTCAATATCTACAGACCATTGAGCAGCCTTTGGCGCGACCTGTCGCTTCTGCCCTCACCCAGCTGCCCTCGAAGGTCTACCACACTTATGGTGAAAAAATTGTGCGGTACTGCGCTCATCAAAACACCATTACCTGTCGGATGTAGGGCTACATTCAAGCCACCTACTTGACTATCACCTGTGGCATTAGAGTCCGCACCATGGATGACTGTTGGATTTCACTGAACACAACCAATTATACGTGCACATATAACTTCCATCAATCCCACGTTTTCTGACATGCGAAAGCCTTCCGAATTTAAAAAAATGCCATAGTAAGCTTATCGAGGATCGCATTACACGTGGGCCTTATTTCGGAAGGGAAGAGCTGCAGGTAAAGGTGTTGTGGTGATTGTAATTATGATGACGTATATGTACATTTGCAGAGTACAAGACACTTCAAGAGCGAGACGTACTCTGGGTGCGATATTGAAAGTTAAGCTTAGTCCAACGCTTTCTGGTTACGCAGCAATTTAGGCAACAGCTTCAGCACTTGTTCGTTTCCTTGAACGAGCTAAATATTGTACCAGCTTCCTGCACTTCATTAATGGGGTCTACAGGTCTGTCCATACCTTTACTACAAGTGCATGTAAATCTTATCTTCAATGGCAAATTCACATCCGTGGGAAAATACCATGAGGCTACAGAGGAAATAAAAATTCATCCACATTGCGGATTTTTCGAAGAGGTCTTTTTATTAATGGCGTATGTCATGTCCACAAGCTACTTACTGCCTGTTTGTGAGCAGCGTTATACTCACACTGAGGATCCTTCACCACAATGGAACAATGCGTACACGTTATTTCTAAATTACGCCTTGAGCAAGGAATTTAGGGAGCTTTAGAACAGTGTACCTTAGCCACACCCAAGTGTTTGGAGACGCTAACTCCATTGCGGGTACTTCGCACTCTTTTGCGCTCGGCTGTGCGTTCATTTGCACGACGAGCGGTTTGAGTGTCGCATAGCTTGTGCACCCTAATCTAAAGTGTTCTATTGACACCAACGCGCGTTCAAATTAAAGAGTTATAGCCCAGCAAGCCAGCGGGTCAGCGTAGACGCCACTGCACATGTTGTACCGCGCATGCGCGCTGGTGTCTGCGCTGCCACGCTGGCTCGCTGAGATGCAACTCTCTATTGGCTGACCGCGAACAACATCCGGAGACAGCTCTCCAAAGTCCACAGGCCATCTAGCAGTTCAATGGAGCATTCTTTCCGCTGGAGCAGTTCTCCGCAAGTTCAAGTAAGGGCCACCTCTATTTTTCTTTTACGCTTCATTCTGGGGAAAACATTTTACTTTTACTGCATCATTTCGTCCTACAACACAATTTCTCAAGTGGATTCAAAACACTGCCGCAAAATTGACGTATCGATCAAGTGCCTTATTGAAGCACATGATCCATCAATGCAGACGGCTTTCATTGCGGCTATGCTTTGTCGTTCCACTGAAGAGGAATCCCGTTGTAAATTCTACATTATAAGTTTCCAGAAGGCAAATAAAAATGTTTCATTGTATCTCTTCAATTTGCAGGCCTTTGTTTTCCTAAACTTACCTATAGCTGCATTTCGCCATTGATTCGTTAAAATTGTGCAGGAAAGGTGAGGGAAGGAAGGAAGGGAACACGCAAATCTTAAGTGAATGTTCAGGTCAAACGACTTGCGTGTGCAACCGTGCCCCAAACGTGAGCTCCGTGTCGACGCAGCTTACCGAACCAGAACTCTTTGGCCGGGTCGCCAAAGCCGGCGGCATACTCTTTCCAGTTACGATAGAAGTAGTAGACCCTGTTTCCGAACTGGCCTCGTCTCTGAATGACCTGCACGAAGCACAATCAGAACAAGAAAACATGTAGCAATGTAGTGATACCTGTGTCTGACAGTTTATGACAGGTGTCTACAAAAACTTGTGAAACTGTAAAAGTTAGCTGGCTAACAAATTATATCGCCCTGAAGTTTACCGATATATATAACCTAACGTGGGCACGTGAGGTGCGCAAAACCATTAATTCCCGGTTACCACGGACCGCCATACCACGGCAAATTTTCTTCAACAGCAAAGCTGTCATCCAAACCTAACAATTTATTCATCTAAAAACGAAACTGTTGCTACCTCCCGGGTTTCTCATGAACTGATTTGCAGTATAGAGTACTTTGATATCGTTTGTAAGGTACTTGTGTTGATCAGCTGAAGTCGTAAGATATGGCAGCTAAAGTTTTGTTCTATAGATGCGTAAGCATTTCTATGCCTAGCAATCCAGGAAACCCGTCAAACTGTGTCACGTAAGACGAACCGCTGTAAATAAATGAATAGCAGAATAAATTGCAAAGCAGAAATGTTGTCAGGGGTGATTTAGAACCTACGGCCCCAAACTCGGACGCCGAGTGTTTTATCCGCTGGGTTAAACACCCGCTTTCTTTCCCTTTTTTTATTTCCAGCTTGGCTATATAAGCCGAAATAGGCGATTGTGATCACAGATCACATTCAACTTATAAATGTTGAATCGAACATTGACATCACATCTTCATCGCATTCAATCGCCTTGCACACTACACGTACTTTCATAACCACTTCCACAATATATTCATGCGCAGATCTGCCATTAACATCACAGTGTCCATATGCTGCCAGACTAAGCCAGACTGTATGCAGCCGGAGTAATAAGATAACGTCCACCTTGATGAAATCATTCTGGGGCGGTAAAAAACGAATGCCACGTGCATTGAGGGATACGCCTTTCCTTTATGTTTCCTGTAGTATATCTCAAAAGAATAAGGCATTATTACAACATCCGCCGTGGTTGCTCAGTGGCTAGGGTGTTGGGCTGCTGAGCACGAGGTCGCGGGATCGAATCCCGGCCACGGCGGCCGCATTTCGATGGGGGCAAAATGCTAAAACACCCGTGTACTTAGATTTAGGTGCACGTTAAAGAACCCCAGGTGGTCGAAATTTCTGCAGTCCCCTCTACGGCGTGCCTCATAATCAGAAAGTGGTTTTGGCACGTAAAACCCCATAATTGATTATTACAACAATAAAAACATGTTCAATCGTTTCAGGTTTGTTGCACAGACAGCAGCTGCTTCGCCATTGCACATAGATCCTTCTTTCTTCTAAGCCCGTTTTAACAGGCAAGGTTCTCGTGTGAAGCTTCAAGAACAATGTTTAAAGTTCGCTGGTATCCACACATGTTTAGAGATGTTGAGTACATCTTGAACAAGGCCTTCTTGAAACATTAAGCCCTACAATGGCACTGGAAACACGCTCAATAAGATCCTTCATAAGACACTTTCTTCTTGCATTGGAAAGGTACTCAAATGAAAATATTGCCCTGAGAAACCGATTAGACGTCACAACTTTGCGGAAGAACCATGACATTGTGTAGGAGGGTCAATAGCTGAAAAAACAAAAAAAATCAGGCATGGCAACTGTCAGCATGGTTTCAAAAATCTACACAGGAACAACTCTTTCGTCTCTTCTCAATGTGAACCTTGAACAACTTGCTGAAGAAACAGCGACACAACGGAAGAACACCTTTCTTTACTCGATGAAAAAATTTTGCCCTTGATATTCGCTCCCACTTAGGGCACCAGATGAACGTGGCAACCATGCGGTGAAATTTTTTAATGAGCTTACGTGCGCAATACAGTGCCTGTAGGTCGAAGCTCGTCGAGGGAGAAATGTGTGTGCTTTGCGGCCACTGGCGGTGTGCCATGCTCGAATGCAAAAAACTGGCCTGGAACGTGGACTGCTGATCCATAGAGCATCTCATCTGCGGTGACTAAAAGGTCATCCTTGATTGCTGTTCGCAGCCCCAGTAGTCCCAGTCCTTCCACCATGTGCTGTAGGTCGAGCGTGGCGGTCAATGACGCCTTTCATTGTCGGTGGAGACGCTCAACCATGCCGTCATTCTGTGCGTAGTAAGCCTTGGTGTTATGAAGGCGCGTGCCGAGTCGTCTTGCCAGGCTGCAGAAAAAAAACAAGCTTTGGGATTGTCGGCCTCGGTCAGTACTTCTTCGCAAAGGGCAACCGTACCGCGAAACTTACGTAACAACAAATGCTTCCACTACTGTTTCGGCCATGATGTCTTGTAGAGGCGTCGCCTGAGGCCACCCTAAGCACCGGTCGAGACATTTGAGTGGTACTTGAAACATTGGCAGGGTGGAAGAGGCCCCACCGAGCACAAATACTCGTTATCGAGACGGCTCTCCTATGGTCGAAACGGCTGCACCGCTGATCGTGTGTGCCGGCTCACTTTCACGGTTTGACAGGCTTCGCAGCTTCTTGTCCAGCTTTCAAGACATTCGTTTACCCCTGGCCAGACGAAACGCACCGCGATAAGCCTCTGTGTCGCACTGATACTAGGATTGCCTAGACCGTAGAGCGAATCGAATGTTGGACCTCCGAAACTCATGGGACACCAACGGGCGAGTACCTGCCTGCCATATGTCGCACGTGATCAATGTTCGGTAGGAAAGCCGTACGTCTTCAAGCTGGAGCGACGAGATTTTCACCGTAATTCGCGTAGGTCGGGGTCGTTTTGCTGGGCGGAGGTTAGAGCTTGGAAATCTCTATGGCCAGCAGGCGTAGTGCCAATCCGCGACAGTGCGTTAACTCCCTGATTTTCGGTCCCAGAGGTATGGCGGAAGTCCGTAGAAGATTCGCAGATGAACCGAAAATCCCCGAAGCTCATGTTCTGCGTACGAGGAACTCTTGCTCGTGAAAACGAAGGTTAACAGCTAGGGATCAGTCAGAATGTAAAAGCTACAGCCTTCAAGAAGAAACCGAACATGATTGACAGTGCAACAGTTCGCAAACATATCCCTCCCGAAGGTGCTGTAGCGAGCTTCCCTAGGGTTGAGGCGCTTTGAGAACGAGCGCAGCGGCCTCTAGTCTGTGCAGTCTTGCTGACGCTGCAGTATTGCACCCGCCTACCATGATCGGCACGTCTACCATAAGATGAGTTGGCGCGTCGAGCAACGGAAGTATCAGCAGCTCAGCAGTCGCCAACCACGTTTTCGCCTCCTAGAAGCAGTGTTCGTGCTCCGAGTACCAGTGGAAGGTAGGCGTGATTATGGAGTCGCGACGCAGCAGGTTGGTAAGCGGCTCAATACTTTCGCACAGGATTATATGAAGCGCCTGGAAAATTTATGAGCCTCACAATGTCGCTCAACTTCCTGAAGGATGTTGCAGAGGGGAAGTCCTCAATTACCCGCACCCGTGATTGCAGTCGCTGGATACCTAGGGGTGAAATGCGATGGCCGAGAAAATGCAGTACTTTAACTCAGAAAATGCATGTCTGGGGCTTTATAACCAAGCAGCGCTCATCCAGTCGCTCAAATAGAAGGCGAAGGTGCTCTTTGTGCCCTTCGTCTGTTCCACTTGCGACCAGCGTTTAGTCAAGGTGGACAAAAATGAACACAATCCGTGCGTAACCTCGACCATGAACTTTTGAAAAGTTCGAGCCGCATTTTTGCGCCGCATTTTTCGTCCGTAAGGCATACGGACAAATTCAAACACGACAAATAGGGTAGTGATTGCTGTCTTCGGAATGTCACTGGTTTCGATAGGAATGTGCTGTTACTCGCTCATCAAATAGAGTTTGCTGTATATTTTGGTTCCTGCGAGACCTGCGGGGTAGTCATGTATCTTGGGAAGTGGATATTGATCAAAAGTAGTGACGTCATTCAAAGCTCTGTAATCACCACAAGGCCGCCAGTCGCCACTGCCCTGCTTTGGACGCAGATGCAGAGGTGAAGACCAATTGCTGGAGGTAAGCCGACCAACGCGGATATGAAGCACCTGTACGAACTCACGGCGGGCGACTTTCAATCTCCGTCCAACAAGCCTCCTTGGCCGGGCGGCGACAGGTGGGCCGGTGGTGGTAATATAATGCTGCGTCACTTGTGTTTCGCGGCCAGCGCATCGTTTTTAGCCGTCGTGAGTTTCGGGCACTCAGCAGGTATCTTGCGTATGTTTAGACCGGCTCAAACTTGCGGATGCCAGATGAGGTGAGGTTGCACTGCAGGCCAAGTACATCGAGGAATGTGACGTTATGCTTTAGGCGCCGGTCACGAACACTCACATTTAGGTTTAATGGCTCAGCAATTCCGCTCGCAGTAAGGCAAACTTGACGTCGGCGATGAGAAACACCCATCTGTGCAAGCGCATGTCCAGCGTTACCGACCGGAGCCCATACGACGTGATGGCAGTGTTGTTCACTGCATGGAGCGTCGGTGTGGACTTGCCTTGTTGGCAATCTGCGGCCGTCGCGGGAACAATGGACAGCTCGGCTCCGGCGTCGACGAGGAAACGGGTACCGGTTATGCGGTCGACAACGAAGGATAGGCAGCTTACCCGAGGGCCAATGTAGCATGCAACCGTTAGCGAGTGACGGGTGCGTTTCTCGTCTATGAACTAGGCTGATTGCAGCGGCTCGCTTGTTCGCGAAAGCCACGGTGGTACCAGCACAAGTTCCGCAGCGAGTCTCTCGATGCAATGGAAGATTGTGAGACCGAATGGTTATGCCGAAGTTGATCGTCAGTGTTCCCTCTAGTCGTCAGCTTCTCCAGCACTGGTAACCCGGTCGGCTGTTTCTTCCAGGCACAAGAGTCGGTATCCTGGCTCTGAGACTCTCGCAGCGGCGATAGGTAGCTGTACCGAAGACGGGCAGTCGCATACGCGGTGAGCGAGCGCACTGTGAGAGGCGTTGCTAGAACACCTCGCGCAAAATTGAAAGCTACCACTCATTTGTGAAGTGCTTACACAGTAACTGACGCGACCGATGCAGTAGTTGTGACTGTCGTTAGTCGCCGAGTTCCTCGGAGAGGACCTGTTGGTGCTTACTCTGTTGCATTTTCTTCAGGTGCTGCAGGGCCGTGCGTCTGAGGTCTTTGTATGCGGTGGCCGAAAGGGCACCCTCTAGCAAGTGGTTTATGGTATCGACGATGTCGGGGGGTAGCGCGGCGACGACGAGAAGGTACACTTACCTCTGTAAAATGATGCGCCAGAGTTGAAAACGGGCCTCTACTTGCATAAACCAAACTCGAGGATTCTCGGCCGAGAAGCTGGAAAGCTGAATCTCTGCGGCGATGACGGAAGACGTAATCGTGGCGTTGACTCTGTGAGCAGGAGTAGGAGCAGCATCGTCCATGGCTAGTGTTACAAAAGATCGTAAATGTCCAGGGTCTCCAATTGTTGGGAGCGCAGTTTAGCGGAGGCAAGGAATACACGTTTTTGACAGGTTGAGAACAGAGAGTCGACTGGCTGTGTTCGAAAGTAAAAGCACAGTTTGCCGAGTGGCTGTGGTGGCGCCACCGTCGGGCGCGCATGGGGCCATGAAGCTCACGTCGAGGCACGGTGAGGGGAACAAGGGGCAATGTGTCCCACGGCGAGGCAAACTACAGTTATGAGGAGGGGGGTCAAGAAAGTGACGGACGGTCGCTACAAGGAAAGGTCCCCAGCCCGAACACCTCTGAAAGTACCTCACGCAACGCTGCTGCCATATTCGTTTGGAACACCTTCGAAAATGCCACGGCAATCCCATCCTGGCCAGCAGATTTGTCCGCGCTGAGTTCAACAGTCCGCTCAATTTCTCCCATACTAATATCCCTTTCTAATAAATTTGTTTCCTCTTCGCCCAGCCGTAAGCATCTGTGCTGAGAACTCATCCAGGTAGCCCGACACGTTTGCCCCACGACAAGAAAATAGCCCTCGATAGTCAGTTTCAAATGCTGTCTTGATAGCTTTCTGTTCTCACGATATCGCACCGCTATATTCTGTTTCCAATATTTCATTTTCGCGAGCATTTTCATATGACAAAGTTCGTTTTGTTGGGGCCCCAGCTGCTAGGTATCTTTCAGTTCGTGCACATATAATCGCACCTCTGCATATAATATTGACCATTAATAAAAGCTAGGGCGGGGGAAGAGAACACAAAACGGGGACACGGGCGGTCGTCGTTCGTGTCGTTGTTTTGAGTTCTCTTCCCCTGTCCTCGTCTTTACTAGCCGTCAATACAAACACGTGGACTTGTTTTTCCGGTGAGCACTCTTCACCCTCTAACAAATGTGATCGCTCAGCGCGAGATGCGCCTGCATAAATCGGAAGTTTCTGAAATATTATCGATGGTTCTATCCACTGTCTGTTGTCACCGAACCTTGTGTAACCTGATTTCATGTATGCGCGACGCGAATGAAGCAGAATTCGCAGGCTCCAGTGATTACTCTGCAATGTTGGGTGGCTTGTGTAAAAAAGCCGACGCACTTGACCGGCAAAGCAGATTTCGACGACTGCCGCCCATGTAAGCCGCTATCGCTGCGCTTTGTGTGTAACTTGCTTTTGTCTGCACAAGTTCGCTCAATAAAAATTACTTTCGTCATTCACATATTTGCCGCTCTATTACTCACCGTCACTATCACGTGACATCTGGTGTAGTTGCTAGTGCGGTCACGTACCGAACGCCACCGCAAAACCGTGAACCAAGCCCCAGCCGCGAAGACAACACCAACGTCGCCAAGGGCCAGCGATGTATCCGCAGGCTAAGGGTTGCCCCCGAAGCACGGGCTTTTGCCTGAGAAGATCAATAAGTTCACGGCCACAACAGCAGCTACAATGACAGTCCCAGTGTCGTCAACATATACCGTGCTGCAGCAGCCCATGAGCCACCGACGTTCCGCGGTTAAACATTCGAGGACCCGGAAAGCTGGCTTGAGACGTATGAGAGGGCCGCTACATTTAACAGCTAGAAGAGCGACGACAAGCTGCCACACGTCTTTTTCGCATTGGAAAGCGCCACCAGGACGTGGTTCGAGAACCCAGAAGCTACCTTAACGACGTGGGACTTGTTCCCAAGCGGCTTCCTGCAGACATTCACAAGAGTCGTACGCAGAAAGCGAGCCCAAGTGCTACTAGAAACCCGAGCGCAGCTGTGTAATCAGACCATCGTGATCTTCACCGAGGACATGAGCCGTCTATTCCACAACGTCGACCCGGAAATGGAGAAGAAAGTCCGCATTCTCGTACGTGGTGTGAAGGAGAAACTTATCGCCGGAATGATAAGCCCACCTAAGACCGTTGATGAGTTTCTTCGCGAGGCCACTAGCATCGAGAAGACACTGAACATGCGGAACCGGCAATTCAACCGCCGCACAAACTCAACAAGCTATGCCGGAGTTCAGTCATTAGCCACCGACGATCGGCGCGACACTATCAGTGCGGTCGTACGGGGGGAGCGTCAGAAGCTATTCCTTTCATCACAGCCTCAAGTGGCTTCGATTGCCGATGCCGTACGCGAGGAGCTCCAACAATCACTCGGAGTACCTCAATCGCTGCTCAAAGCGATGACGCACGCCACCGTAGCGCGCCGTCACGTTAACCCTCCGCGCCCGCGCCAGGGCACTGTAACAATGCAGTTCCGCCGTCCGCCGCCGCCACTAGCTCGCCCAACCATCGGCCAGCGCAGCCACCCGAGGAAGACGGTCATTTGGCGCACCCCCGACCAACGCACGCACAGCTATTACTGCGGGGAAGCCAGGCATGACTATCGTCGATGCTCATACCGTGAAATGAGACTACGAGGTTTCGCCGTCCACGCTCCGCGCCCGCAGCAAAGTGAACGCCCTCGTGGTATTGTCCACTACACCGCCGCTACTCAATGGAGCCCCCGACGAGAGTCCCATTCGCCGTCAGCAGGCCTCTACCTGTCGCCGCAGCGCCGTCCTTACACTGGCCCAGTCCGGGGCCGGGTCCTCCCCTGCCGACGAAGATGCTGAGGAGACTATCTCGACGACATAACAACAACATGCCGCCATCCCGACGAAGCCTGGAAGCGAAAAATGCACCGGGCCAAAGACCTGACGACGCGACGTACCAGCCACACGTCTACACGACGCAATAGTGATCCGACGCCAAGACCTAACTGCAACGCAAGACAAAGAACAACCGACCTCGACATGCTTCTCGACGGCCACGCAGTCACCGCCTTTGTGGACACAGGAGCCGACTACGCCGTTATCACCGGATTATTCGCCGCTGAGCTGAAGAAAGTCAAGATTGCATGGGACGGCCCTCAAATTTGGATAGCCTGAGGACAGCTCATAAGGCGAACGGCGATGTGCATGGCAAGAATTACAGTTCATGGCCAGAACTACCCTCTCTGTAAAGACCTGTCTTGTTTATTTGCATGATGTCGTCGTCTCCTCCGGATGCTTAGACGATCACCTTAGGCGCGTCTCGGCAGTACTAGAGTTGACCAAGTCATCAGGGCTCACTTTGAAGCCGGAAAAGCGCCACTTCGCTTAGAATGAGCTTGTGCTCCTAGGCCACGTCATCAGCAAATATGGAGTCCGCCCCGACCCGCAGAAGACAGCTGTCATCGCGAAGTTCCGACAGCCCATCTACAAGAAGGCAGTTTGTAGATTCCTTGGCATGTATGCCTACTACAGGCGCTTTGTCAAGGACATTTCTCGCATCGCGGAGCCACTGACACATCTAACAAAATGTGACGTCAAGTTCAAATGTGAAACGCCGCAGGCTGACGCATTTCACGAACTCAAACGACGCATGCAGTCGCCGCCAGTACTTGCGCACTTCTACGAGGACGCTGATACCAAAATCCACACTCCCAGTAGCCTAGGCCTCGGTACCGTCTATATTCAAGATAAAAGACGGACTTGAATGGGTGATAGCTAACGCTAGCCGATCGCTGTCAAAAACGAAAGGCAATTATTTTACGAGTGAAAAGGAATGCCTCGCTATCATTTGGGCTACAGCAAAACTTCGCCCTTACCTATATGACAGGCCATTCAATGTCGTCAGCGACCATCGTGCCTTGTGTTGGCTAGCGAATTGAAAGGGCCCTTCAGAACTGCCGGTGCGGTGGAGCCTCAGACTGCAAGAATATGACGACATTGTAATCCACAAGTCAAGGTGAAAACACTCTGATGCCGACTGCTTGTGACGCACCCCCCATTGACCCGCCGCAATGTGACGACACCTTCCTTGGAATTATAAGCGCGGAAGACTTCGTTGAACAACAACGAGCAGACCTGGAGCTAAAAAGCCTCGTCGACTATTTGGAAGGGAGCACCAACGTCTTCCCTAGGGCATTGAAGTGAGGATTGTCTTAGTTCTCGCTTCAAAGCAATCTACTCGTAAAAAACGTTTCGCCAGTCCGCGCCAACTACCTTCTTCCCTCGGCGCTGCGTCAAGAAGTACTGCACGCCCTGCATGACGTTCCGGCCGCTGGGCACCTCGGATTCTCCCGGACGCTATTGAGAATACAGGAGAAGTATTAGTGGCCGCGCCTGACCGCCGACGTCACCTGTTACGTGGAGAAATGCCGAGACTGTCAGGTCTTGTTGTGAAACTCAATAAGAGGTACAAGATGAAGGTTGTACAGGTCTACGCCCCTACATCCAGTCATGATGACCAGGAAGTTCAAAGCTTCTATGACGACGTGGAATCGGCGATGGGTAGAGTGAAAACAAAATACACTATACTGATGGGCTACTTCAATGCCAAGGTACGCAAGAAGCAGGCTCGAGACAAGGCAGTGGGGGAATATGGCATAGGCACTGGGAATAGCAGGGGAGAGTCATTAGTAGAGTTTGCGTAACAGAATAATATGCGGATAATGAATACCTTCTTCCACAAGCGGGATAGCCGGAAGTGGACGTGGAGGAGCCCGAATGGCGAGACTAGAAATGAAATAGACCTCATACTCCGCGCTAACCCTGGCATCATACAAGATGTGGACGTGCTCAGCAAGGTGCGCTGCAGTGACCATAGGATGGTAAGAACTCGAATTAGCCTAGACCTGAGGAAGGAACGGAAGAAACTGGTACATAAGAAGCCGATCAATGAGTTAGCGGTAAAAGGGAAAATAGAGAAATTCCAGATAAAGTTGCAGAACAGGTATTCGGCTTTAACTCAGGAAGAGGACCTTAGTGTTGAAGTAATGAACGATAATCTTGTGGGCATCATTAAGGAGTGTGCAATAGAAGTCGGTGGTAACTCCGTTAGACAGGACACCAGTAAGCTATCGCAGGAGGCGAAAGGTCTGATCAAGAAACGCCAATGTATGAAAGCCTCCAACCCTGCAGCTAGAATAGAACTGGCAGAACTTTGCAAGTTAATCAACAAGCGTAAGACAGCTGACGTAAGGAAGTATAATATGGATAGAATTAAACATGCTCTCAGGAACGGAGGAAGCCTAAAAGCAGTGAAGAAACTAGGAATCGGCAAGAATCAGATATATGCGTTAAGAGACAAAGCCGGCAATATCATTACTAATATGGATGAGATAGTTCAAATGGCTGAAGAGTTCTATAGAGATTTATACAGTACCAGTGGCACCCACGACGACAATGGAAGAGAGAATAGTCTAGAGGAATTCGAAATCCCACAGGTAACGCCGGAAGAAGTAAAGAAAGCCTTGGGAGCTATGCAAAGGGGGAAGGCAGCTGGGGAGGATAAGGTAACAGCAGATTTGTTGAAGGATGGTGGGCAGGTTGTTCTAGAGAAACTGGCCACTCTGTACACGCAATGCCTCATGAACTCGAGCGTACCGGAATCTTGGAAGAACGCTAGCATAATCCTAATCCATAAGAAAGGGGAGGCCAAAGACTTGAAAAATTATAGACCGATCAGTTTACTATCCGTTGCCTACAAAGTATTTACTAAGGTAATTGCAAATAGAATCAAGAACACCTTAGACTTCCGTCAACAAAAGGACCAGGCAGGATTTCGTAAAGGCTACTCAACAATAGACCATATTCACACGATCAATCAGGTGATAGAAAAAATGTGCGGAATATAACCAACCCTTATATATAGCTTTCATTGATTACGAGAAACCGTTTGATTCTGTTGAAACCTCAGCAGTCATGGAGGCATTACGGAATCAGGGTGTAGACAAGCCGTGTGTAAAAATACTGAAAGATATCTATAGCGGCTCCACAGCCACCGTAGTCATCCATAAACAAAGCAACAAAATCCCAATAAAGAAGGGCGTCAGGCAGGGAGATACGATCTCTCCAATGCTATTCACAGCGTGTTTACAGGAGGTATTCAGAGACCTGGATTGGGAAGAATGGGGGATAAAAGTTAATAGAGAATACCTTAGTAACTTGCGATTCGCTGATGATATTGCCTTGCTTAGTAGCTCAGGGGACCAATTGCAATGCATGCTCACTGACCTGGAGAGGCAAAGCAGAAGAGTGGGTCTAAAAATTAATCTGCAGAAAAATAAAGTAATGTTTAACAGTCTCGGAAGGGAACAGCAATTTACAATAGGTAGCGAGGCACTGGAAGTGGTAAGGGAATACATATAATTAGGGCAGGTAGTGACGGCGGATCCGGATCACGAGACGGAAATAATCAGAAGAATAAGAATGGGCTGGGGTGTGTTTGGCAGGCATTCTCAGATCATGAACAGCAGGTTGTCATTATCCATCAAGAGAAAAGTGTATAATAGCTGTGTCTTACCAGTACTCACCTACGGGGCAGAAACCTGGAGGCTTACGAAAAGGGTTCTACTTAAATTTAGGACGACGCAGCGAGCTATGGCAAGAACAATGATGGGTTTAACGTTAAGTGATAAGAAAAGAGCAGATTGGGTGAGGGAACAAACGCGAATTAGTGATATCTTAGTTGAAATCAAGAAAACGAAATGGGCATGGGCAGGACATGTAATGAGGAGGGAAGATAACCGATGATCATTAAGGGTTACGGACTGGATTCCAAGGGAAGGGAAGCGTAGCAGGGGGCGGCAGAAAGTTAGGTGGGCGGATGAGATTAAGAAGTTTGCAGGGACGACATGGCCACAATTAGCACATTACCGGGGTTGTTGGAGAAGTATGGGAGAGGCCTTTGCACTGCAGTGGGCGTAACTAGGCTGATGATGATTATGATGATGATGATGATGGTGATGATCCTGCTGTGGACTTTACCACGGAGCTCACCCAAGCCGTTCTACAATACATACAGACAAGCCACAGGAAGACAACTGCCTGAATGAATGTCTGATGTTTATTGGCGCAAGGGCCAGCTATGGCCAAAGAGCGCCATGCCTACCACCCGCAGACGAATGGTTTTCTGGAGAGCCTGAACAAGACCCTCGCCGTCACGCTAGAAATGTACGTCGACGTCAAACACAAGACCTGGGATGCCGTGCTACCGTACGTAACCTTCGCTTACAATACCACGGTGCAAGAAACAATACAGATCACGTCTTCAAGCTGATTTACGACAGGAGCCGGACGACGACTCTCGACGCAATGCTGCCGCACGTCACCGACGAAGAGAATCTTGACGTTGCCACCTATCTCCAGTGCGCCGAAGCCCGACAGCTCACCCGCCTGTGGATCAAGAACCAGCACAGAACCGACAGCCGACACTAAAACCTTTGACGAGGCTACGTCGAGTACCAGCCCGGCGACCGTGTTTGGGTTTGGACCCCAATACGCCGAGGAGGAGTTAGCCAGAAGCTTTTACGGCGCTTTCGGATCCTACAAGATCATCCGACGCATTGGCGCACTCGACTATGAGGTCGTACCAGACGGCATTTCGCTATGACAGCGGCGCTGCACACGACCTGAAATAGTCCGCGTTGTGCGACTTAAGCCGTCTTACCAGCGCTAATGAACTTGGGATCTTGCGTAGCTGATCTTTGGACTTTCTTATTTTTTGGACTTTGTTACCTTGGACTTTGTTTCTTTGATAAGTGTCATTTTCTGTTTCGCTTACCTGTTATGTTTGTAGCATCGGGACGATGCATTTTGAGAGGGGGGCATTCACACCTGGACTTGTTCATCTTTTTCGGGTGAGCACTTTTCGCCATCTAACAAATGCTATCGCTCAGCGCGGGACGCGCCTGCATGTATCGGAAGTTTCTGGGATGTTATCGATGGTTCTATCCGCTCTCTGTTGTCACCGAACCTTCTGTAATCTGATTGCATGTATGGTCAACGCGAATGATGTAGAACTTTCTGGATGGTCACCAGCGATTACTCTGGAATGATCGATTGCTCGTATATAAAAGCCAACGCACTTGGCCGGCAACTGAGATTTCCACAATCGCCGACCGTGTTCGCTGCTGTCACTGTGCTTTGAGTGTGACTCGCTTTTGCGGGCAAAAGTTCGCCCAATACATGTTAATTTCGTCTTTCACAGATTTGCAACTGTATTTTTACCCGTCACTACCACGTCACAATACGATATGCAGTAAACACCAATTTGGCCAAACTCAAGTTCTGAAACGCACCTCGGGTGTTTTTCTTCCTCTATGCTTTCAGCTTTCTTTTAACATACTGCAGTTTTCGTGTCGTCAAGCCCAGACTTACTGTTTCGTTTCGCACGAAGTCTTCCAATTCGAGCCGCAGACCCTGTTCCTGTTTCTCAGCTTGATACTTCCTCTGTCTACCTCTTTCTATAGAGTTTAATTTGAACCTCTCGTTTAAAGAATTCCAATTTTTATGTGTGACTGCGAAAACTGCTCGATTTATTTGTTTTAACTATAACCATTTGTTCTCTAACCAGTTTAGTATTCAATTTACAACTTTCCCATTCAAAGTTCTCCTTGTTTCTGGGTGATTCGAAATGCCACTAAACAATTATTACTAAAAGAACTGTATCAAAATCGTAGTTCCGATACAGGGGCGCAATCTCTGAATGTACCTACACTCGATCTATTCGTGCATGACTGGTGCCTTGAAAGTGTGTGAAGCGCTGGTGACTTCCGCCCCTTGCACGCTCTGCCACATTACTTCAACTTCCTCACGCATTTTTAAGAAACGCAGCAGTTGCATCATTTACGCTAGCAGCGGTTGAACGCTCTTCTTGATTAAGGACATTATTGTTGTAGCCGAACACAATCACGCACCTTTGACAAACAAAATATGCGCTCGATTCGCAGCAAGCTAAACAGATTTCATGTGGCTGTATAGATGCAAGGACACAAATAAATGGCAGAACAGCCGAATACGAATACAACAACTTCGAACACATGCTCTGGCTGTGCCCTGCCAACGCGAACACGGACTTTCCCGACCAGTCTTCCTGGGACTCAGCGCTCAGAAGCACAGAGCTCATCGCTCAGCTCAAGGCTGTCCACAGGGGCCGGGCCGTCGCCGAAGTACTCTTTCTACCGGCCCCAACCTGGGTGGAGCCGCCGGATTGATGTCCCCTCTGGACCTAAATAAAGTTCTAACTCACTCACTCACTCACTCCCTAACTGCGTCACAACACCAGGAGCGGCGAACATCCCTCAAATGTATCGCAAAAAGCAAAAAAGTGAATTACAGTAATGCCCGGGGTCACACAAAGCGTCACGAAGTTGTCCCAGTAAGATCCTGTACACGCGAAACTAACTGCGTCAGATGGCCGAACTGCTTTTCCCTAACTGCGTCACAACACCAGGAGCTGTACCAATGCGGCTGCTCGTCACTTGAATGCGATCGAAAAAGTTATTCCGGATCAACAGCCAATGTGACCGCACTAATATTTAGGGCATTCACTACCATGGAGAAAAAAAATAGGAGGGAGCGTCGCGCAACAGGATTGAAGCAAAAAAGAAAACCAGTGTCGGCCTGAGACGTAACCCTCGCCAGAGCACGCGTTCAGTGCAGGCAAAGCAATGGCAGCGCAGATGGCGCAGACGAGCAAATTTAGTCAGAGAATAGCTCTCTTAAGGGCTGTGTGTTGGACATCTAACCTAACGGGACGCAGTCACGTTGTGCGTATACTCGTCTCCATGTGACCACACGGAGTCGTGCGTATATGGTCGGTCCTACGGAAATTAGTTAGAATAATGTAGGACTCACACAAACAGTTGCAAACATCTCCCAGTATGAGTCATTAAGTCAAATTACCTGCGCCAAGATGGCCGAACTGTTTTCCACCAACTGCGTCACAAGTGTAGGTTCTGTGCGGTAATCCTAATTGCTTGGAATGCGTCACAGTCTGTCAAATAAAATTTATCACCTTGCGTGGTCCAATAGTGAAGTGGCGCCGTGTTGGAGTGCAGAAAGAACACAAGAATAAGCCGGCTGCCAAACAAAACAGGCTAAATCCCCCCAAAAAAAGGAACATTGGCAGTGGCTTAGCTCGGCTACGCCAGGATATACGTAGCGAAAGCTAAGGCATTGCATGATTAGCCTTGGTTAATGTTGATTGCAAGTCCAGGTTAGTCGGGTTGTCTAGCTATGTTGCGGCGTTTAGACAGTCGTCCGGCGCGCTGTTCGTCTGCTTCCTGGGCGATTGGTTTCCTCTTCATCTCGTTCCGATGTCGCTTCCAGGCCTCCTCCTGCTTATCATAATTGTCGCCGTCCGTACTGCCACCTCAGCTGTGGTTACGGCGCACGCGAGCTCTCCATTCCAATCCTCCGACATGTTATCAGGCATGCGACGCAGCTGGCGAAGCGAGCGGAGTAGAGCGCAACGACGAGGAACACGGTGTGACGTCATACCGTCGGCGGCGGTGGTGGAAAGGCACGGCGCTGCGCAACGGCGGAACGCCTTTGGCTCGGTGCTACTAGTGGCGGATGCGCAGTAGTGACTATGGAGCGAGAGAGAGAGAGAAATATCCGCGGCGAGGCGCGCGTTGTGACATATGTGCCTCCTCGGAGCACCGCCATGGCGAAATCGCAAGTTCACGGCCAGCGGCCAGTAAAGCCCCCACTTCAAAAAAAGAAAGAAACAGGCAAACCGGTCGCCGAACAGGCTAACCCTCACATGCGCAGCCGGCCTCACTCACTTCGGCGGCATGTCTGACGCATGATGCATGCATCTGGTGCGTCATTGGCCCACGACCTACTGTATAAGGGTCGTGCATTGGCCTGTCGCTAGGTAACGCAAGTAAGTCGCGAAGTAATGCTCAATTTATACGCAGTTATTTTTAGTCTTGCCGGGAAAGTACAAAAATAAAGCAATGTCCTTTAGCTTTGTTTCACATTATTCCTTCTTTTTTTCTATGCTCCAAGCAGCAAACGGTCGACATTATACTAGCGTGACGTATTTCTTGTAGCCAGGCTTCGCCGAGTGTCCCCTCTTCTGGAATTTCGTTCTCTCTGCCAATGCGGTAAAATACCACCAATCTCTGAGGGCTCGTGCGCTTGAATTGAGTTTTGTTGTTTTACGTGCCAAAACCACGATTTGATTATGATGCATGCCGTATGGAAAAGAGGGTGGATTCCGGATTAATTTTGACCACCAGGGGATCGTTAACGTGCCCCCAATGCACGCATGCGCTTCGCATCGGACAACACAGACACATAAGCAGTCAATCAGTTGATAAAGAGGATAAGGAGTGGTAAGGGTTTATGTGGGTCTCACCACGGTTCATAATGGTTCTACGCCGATGGATCAGGTGCTAAAGAGCGATGACGGCTTTAATGATTGGAGCAAATCTGATAAGGTTAATAAGGACCGATAGGCGTTGATAAGGGTCTGGTCATATCCGATAACATTGATAATGGCCGCATCATGTCCGATAAGATTTATGAGTACCGATAACGGTTGATCAGTATTAGATCAATTGCGATGAGGTTGATCACAACCGATAAGGTTTGATAAGGCTTTGTACTGACTGGATCAAATTTCATAAGATGAATAATGACACCGGGTTGCGTGGACACCGGCAAGTTGGGCAATGCTTACGCATACTTGGACAACTCCAGCTGAGTTTCTGCATAATTTTTTTCAGTAGTATCTCCTCTGGTTCCTTTCCTCAGATTCTGCGAGTGCATACACAGGAGAACTTAGCGCACAACTTGCGAATGACGCTTTGCAAAGCAAAAAGAATGGCTGTACGCACCGTCCAGCCTCCTCCGTCGGTGTCCTTGTCGCAGTAGACGACTTTCCCTTTGACGTCATTTTTCCCAATAAATATGTCGTACAGGCCACTTGTCGTCTGTCCCGCCCGGAGAAGGTCGGCACAATGCCGGGGCCGCATATTGCCTGCGAAGTACATGCTCATAAGTACTGTAAAGTGGATTATTTGATATATTCAAAGTGAAAACAAGTTTCGTTTGTTCCCTTTCTTTATCTGAATCAACCCGCCGTGGTTGCTCAGTGGCTATGGTGTTGGGCTGCTGAGCACGAGCTCGCGGGATCGAATCCCGGCCACGGCTGCCGCATTTCGAAGGGGGCGAAATGCGAAAATACCCGTGTACTTAGATTTAGGTGCACGTTAAAGAACCCCAGGTGGTCGGAATTTCCGGAGTCCTCCACTACGGCGTGCCTCATAATGAGAAAGTGGTTTTGGCACGTAATACCCCATAATTTAATTTTTTTTATCCGAACCAACCTCCCTTAATGATTGCACTTGGCAATAAAGCTGCAACGCCATTACTTAGCATAATGTAAGTACATATAGATACGTTTCTCCTTTCTGATAACCATTCTTGCTTTTCGTGTTCTTTTTTTTCAGAATGAAGCGAACCCGCCGGTGGTTGCTTAGTGTCTATGGTGTTGGGCTGCTAAGCAAGAAGTCGCGGTATCGAATTCCGATCACGCCGGCCGCATTTCGATGGTGGTGGAATGGGAACACACCCGTGTACTTATATTTAGGTGCACGTTAATGAATCCCAGGTGGTAGAAAGGTGCGGAGTGCTCCACTACGGTGTGCCTCATAATCAGATCGTGGTTCTGGCACGTAAAATCCCACAATATATAATTTTGAATGAAGCGTCTCGCCCTGAAACGTTTCGAAACGACGCGATTCGTGTGCTTACATCGGTAACGTTCGCTTGATATTGGCATGTGTACTTTGTCTGTATATGGTGACCGCGTTTCACTGGGTAACAAATGTCAATCAGCGCAAAGCGCGCCTTCATGTATCGAAATTCTCTCGAGTGTTAACTGCACTTCTAACGGATGTCTGTTGTCACGGAAGCTTGTGCAATCTTATTGCAGTATGTGCGACGCGAATTGTGTAGTACTTTCTCGAAGACACGGAGGCACCAATGATTACTCTAGAACCTTCGATGACTCATGTATAGAGGCTAGCGCGCTTGACTCGCTGATGAGATTTTCCACGATCGTCGAGTGCTTTCATCGCTATCGTTATCCTTTGAGTGCAGCCTGTTTTTCTGGGCACATGGTCGCCCAATAAAGACTTAGTTTTCGCATTAACAGTTTTCCTATTGTTTTCTTGATCGTCACTACCACGTGACATCTGGTGGAGGTGCCCGTGAGCTCATGCATCGAAAAGCCGTAATCCAAGCCCGAACCCCGAAGACACAAACGTCGCCAAGGGCCAGCGAGCTAGTCGCAGGCTTAAAAGACTGCCCCTTGAGCCCGGGCGTTTGCGTGAGACAACCAGGAAGATCGTTGCCAATTCAATGACCACAATGGCAGCACCAGCATCTCCCATCGTTCTTCAACAACACCGGGAGCCACCTACCATCCATGGAGCTTCATCGGAGGATCTGGAAACCTGGCTCAAGACTTTCGAAAGGATCTCGGTCCTCAACGACTGAAACTACGAAGATAAGCTGCGTTACGTGTACTCCTCCTTTGAGGATGCCGCGAGGACATGGTTCGAGAACCGGCAGTACAGTCTTACAACGTGGGAACTGTTCCGCAATAACTTCCCAGGGAACTTCACGAGCATCGCCCGTACAGAAAAGGCAGAAGTTCTATTTCAAGCCCGAGTTAGCTACCTAACGAGAACGTTGCCATCTTTACGGTAGAAATGAGCCGTCTATTCTACCACGCCGACCCGGAAATGTCCTAGTAGAAGAAAGTACGCCTATGCACGCGCGGTGTGAAAGACCTTTTCACCGAATTGATATAGAGACCATCGAAAACCGTCGAAGAGTTTCCTGGCGAGGCCACCAGCATCCAGAAAACACTGGAAATGCAGAACCTACAATCCAGCTGCCGTACGAACTTAACAAACTACGCTGGACTTGAATCACTGACCGAATCACTGCGAAAGATTGTGAGTGCGGTCGTGCGGGAGGAGCTCCAGAAGTTGTTGCCTTCATCACAGCCTCAAGTGGCGTCAATTACCGACGTCGTACGAGAGGAGCTCCAAAAATCACTCGGAGTCCCTCAATCGCCACAGCCTCAGCGGGGAGGGATAATGTACGGAGGCGTAGCCCACCGTCACGTTCCCCCTCCGCGCCCCCGCCTTGTAACGTCACAGTTCCGTCGTCCACCACCGCCACCGCCAGCACGCAACACATCGCCTCGCGCAGTATTCTAAGGAAGGCTGACGTTTGGCGCGCCTCCGACCGCCGTCCGCGTTGATCACTGCGGAGAAGCCGGCCACATCTACCGCCGATATCCTTACGATGTCCATGTCAATGGAACCGTTTGCCGTCAACGCGCAGCGCCTTCAGCAAAGCGAACGCCTTGCTGATATCGCCGAGTACGTCGCCGCTACTCTGTGTATCCTTCGACGACCGCTCTGTTAGCCGTCACCTGGCCACTAGTTGTCCCCGCAACAGCTGCACCGACCAACACTTGCCCAGCCAGGGGCTGGTCTGTGACTCCATATGCGGAAATGCAAAAGCAGTAACCGATAGAGGTGTAGTTGCTGACGAAGATCCTGCGCCGCCGAAGTTATCGAAAAGAATATCTCGACGACATATAAACGAGACGCCGCCACCCCGACGAAGCATAGAAGCAAAGAATAGGCCGACAAAAAAAGGCGCGACGGTGCTACTTTCCAGACACATGTCAACACGACGAAACCGTGATCCGACGCCAAAACCTAACTGCAACCCAAGACATAGAACCACCGAGCTTGACCTGCTTCTCGATGGCCACAGAGTCACCGTCTTAGCGGACGCAGAGCCGAACACTTCGTGTCATGAGTGGACCCATTGCCACCCAGTTGAAGAAGGTTAAGAATGCATAGGAAAGTGCTCAAATTTGGATCACCTGAAGACATCTAATAACGCCGACTGCAATCTGCAAGGCAAAAATTTCCGTGCATAACCGAACCTACGCTGCCACCTTCGTTATCCTCCAACAGTATTCAGGAGGCATAATTCTGGGCATGGACCTCCTGAACCAACACGGAACAATCATTGACTTGAAGTCGAAGAAGATAACGCTGTCCGAAGATCAAGCGATACCACCGGACAGCTCTCGTAATCACCGCGCCTTGAGTGCGCTCGAAGTTTCAGTGAGCTTCCCGCCTCGCTCCAGCATCGTCACTTTCGTAGGCACCGAAACACCGTCAGAGGTAGAAGGCCTCATCGAGAGTGATCAACGTCTACTGCTCAATTGTGAAATTTACGTCACGAGAAGAATCGCTCGACTGCACGGAGGGAAAGCGAAAGTGATGTTGGCCAACATCAGCAAGGAGTTCAAGCACGTAAACAAGGGCACGACGATCGCATACCACGAGGATATTGTGGAAACCAACAATGCGTTCGTCGTTTCGCATTCCACCGGGTCTACCTCGACGACCATAGTCCCCGAAGCAGTCTTCGGCATAAATTCAAGCCTCCCCATGAGTTAGCAACAACAGCTCGAAAGTCTTCTTCGATGATACAGACTGCTTTTCGACGTCATCGAAAATTCCGCAAAGACTAGTTGCAATGCAAAGAATAATAACCGAAGAATCCGCTTGGCCACGCCGCCAGGGTCCTTAACGAGTGTCGACGCGAGAACGAGAAGCCATAAGGCACCAAGCCGAGCTAAAGCTACACGACGTTATCAATCAGCCGTCGAAAAGCCTGTGGGCGTCTTTTGTGGTCTTAGTGAAGAAAAGTATGGAAGCCTGCGCTTCTGCGTCGATTATTCGCCGCTCCAACAAAATAACGAAGGATGACGTATACCCCCTCTCACGGATGGACGACGCATTACACTGGCTGTGCAATGCCCAGTACCTTTTGTCGATGGATCTCATGACTGGTTATTGGCAAATAGCAGTCGCCGAAAGGGATCGAGAGAAGACTGCATTTATCACGCCAGACGGCGTCTGCGAGTTCAATGTGATGTCATTCGGCCTTTGCCTCTGCAACGTTCCAGCGCTTGATGGACACAGTCTTGGCAGGATTGAACTGGAAGACTTGTCTCGTCTACTTTACTGACGTTTTAGTGTTTGCCACGAACTTCTAGGGTCACTTGACGCAGCATCAGACAGTACTAGAGGCGATCAATTCATCTGGACACACCCTGAAGCCGGAAAAGTGTCGTTTCGCTTACGAAGAACTTCTCTTCCTAGGCTACGTCATAAGTAAGTCTGGAGTCCGTCATGACCCACAGAAGATAACTGCCATCGCTACGTTCCAGGCCACCAGTCGATAAGAAGGCAGTGCGCCGATTCCTTGATTAGTGTGCCTTTTACCGGCACTTTGTGAAAATCTTCTCAAGCATTCAGGAACCGTTAACTCATCTCACGAAAGCCGACGTCGACTTTAAATGACGCATTTGAGCAGCTCAAACGACGGCTGCAGTCACCGCCGGTGCTTTGACAATTCGACTACGACGCCGAGACGGGAATCCATACCGACGCAAGTGGCCTAGGCATCGTTTCCGTGCCTAGGCTATTAGGACGGAGCTGAAAGCGTAATAGCTTACGCTAGCCAGTCGCTGTGAAAAGCTGAAGCGTTTTCTACGACACAGATAGAGTGCTTTGCGATCATTTGGCTTACGGCAAAATTTCCGCCTTAGATTTACGGAAAGCACTTCAAAGTGGTAAGCGACCACCACGCCTTGCGTTGTTTGGGAAACTTAAAGGATCCTTCAGGTCGCCTAGCATGATGGAGTCTCCGACTCCAGGAATTCGACAAAACCGTGGTGTATAAGTCTGGCAGGAAGCACTCTAATGCCGATTGCGTGTCGCACGCTCCTATTTAACCGCCACAGCAAGGCGAACTGGACGACGACGCCTTCCTAGGAACAATAGCTGCAGACGACTTCGCCGAACAACGTGCAGACCCGGCGCTGCGGAGCCTCGCGGATTACTTAGAAGCCAAGACAGACCTTGTCAATAGGATATATTGGGGTGGATTGTCTTCGTTTTGCTTGCGCAACGACGTCCTCGTGAAACAGAACTTTCCCCAGTCCGCACAAACTACTTTCTTGTTGCGCTAGCAGCACTCGGGCTACAGGTCTTCCATGCCTTGCACGACGATCAGACAGCAGTGCACCTCGGCTTTTCCCGTACGCTCGCAAGTATACAAGCACTATTGGCCGCGCCTGACCGCCGACGTAGCCCCCCGCGTCACAACATGCCGCGACTGGCAGCGGCGCAAGACACCACCGACTAGGCCAGCGGATTTACTACAGCCGATCGAGCCTCCTTGCTGATCGTTTCAGCAGATCGGCACTGATTTGTTAGGGTCATTTTTGACGTCAACATCTGAAAACATGTGGACCGTCATGGCCACCCATTACCTTACCCGCAACGCTGAAACGAAAGCCCTCACGAAAGGTAGTGCCGTGGAAGTAGCCAAATTTTTCGTCGAGAACATCTTCCTGCGATATGGTAGGCCAGAAGTCCTCATTAGTGACAAAGAAACGGATTTTACAGCTGGGCTTGGTCAAGCCATCCTGCAGCATAGCCCATACATGTCACTGGAGGACCACTGCTTACCACCCGCACAAGAATGGCCTGACGGGTCCACTGAGCGAGACGCTTGCGGACATGTTAGCGACGTACATCGATGTCGAACACAGGGCGTGGGGTGCCGTGCTTCACTATATCAGCTCTGCTTACAACACGCGAATGCAAGAGGTAACGCAGATTACGCTGTTCAAGCTGGATTACGGAAGAAACCCGACGACGACTCACGAAGCCATACTGGAGCACGTCACCGCCGAAGATGATGTCCACGTCCCCAAATATCTCCAGCGCTCCGAAGAAGCCCGAAAGCTCACCCGCCTGCGGATCAAGAGCCAGCAAAGAACCGACAGCCAGCACTACAATCTTTGACGGCGCTACGTGGACGCCTGGCAACCATGTTTAGGTTTCCCCCCCGATACGCCGACGAGGACTCATCGAGAAACTACTGCGACGCTATTAGGGACCTTACAAGATCATCCGACGTATAGCCGCACTGCAATATGAGGTCGTGCCAGACGGTCTTTGGCAATCACAGCGGCGCCGCGCACGATCTAAAGTGGGCCACGTGGTGCGTCTTAAGCCATTTTAAAAACGCTGACGAACTTTGTTATTTTGTTGTCTCTTTACAACGGGTGTTCTTGTTTCTTGCTTTTGTGTTTGCAGCATGAGGACGATGCTTTTTAAGAGGGGAGTATTGAATTTAGTACATGCTTATAGGGTTATTGTGTTTCACCGCGCAACAAATGTTATCGCTCAGGACGCGCATGCATGTATCGAAAGTTTCTAGTATGTTATCGATGCTTCTATCCGCTCTCTGTTGTCACAGAACCTTGTGTAATCTGACTGCATGTATGCGCGACGGGAATTGTGTGGTACTTTCTGGAAGACACGCGGGCACCAGCGATTACTCTGGAACCTTCGATGACTCACGCATAAAAACCGACGCGCTTGACCAACTGATGAGATTTCCGACGATCGCCGACTGCGTTCGCCGCTATCGCTGTTCTTTGAGTGCAGCCTGTTTTTCTTGGCATACGTTTGCCCAATAAAGAATCAGTTTTATCCGCTCACAGTTTTGCTACTGCGTTCTTGATCGTTACTACCATGAGACAATATTTAATTTTGAGAAAACGTTAGCACTTCTATAGCTTTACATCATTCTCAATAATTATGCCTATGTGGCATTTTGGACTTCAATAAAGGCTGGTTTATTTATGCTTCCAAATAGTTGTTTCTTTGTTTCTCCTCGAAGACTCTCCTGCTTGGACAGAACACAGCCTCAATTGCATGTAAATGATACCAAAAGATAATAAAAAAGGACTTCGCGGTAGCGCAGGAAGATTTGCTGCAACATTTGAATGTGCGAGCTCAACAGTGACCAGAGCTTCTAGCGTATAAACCGGTTATGCTCACAGAAATGGCGATAAATCGAGATGTTATTAATGCTAAATATGAATTAGGCGGCAGTGTTCCCGTATGGCAGCAAAAACAGCGTTGAAACCCGCCTCATACACGCATCGGCTGTTTCTTAGGAAATCTCCTTGCTTAATCGAATTACAAGTCGCTATTCTCAGCCGCACCTGCCTAACATATTCATTTCGATTTGTGAGCAAGACGTATTCGCAAAGGTAGTCACATAGAAACTTGAATTTGTTCTGAAGCTTTCAGAAATAAGCTGTCGCTTCAGAAGGTTTCACATGGCCACTGTTCATAACTTGCGTTCCCTCAGCATTTCTGCATTCTTAGTGCAAGTGGCTCACGTTTGAGATTGACTCTTACTTTTTCTGTTGTTTACTTCAACTGCTTCTTTTATTTGGCACGCCACTTATGTGTACATCGTGCCAAATGTCTTTCCGCAATCAAATGCTGTAGAAAGCTGGTGACGAAAGTTTGGAACATTTCCAAGAGAGTCTAATAAACCAAACCAAATCGCGAGAAAAAGAAACGAGGGTTTGCTCACTTCTAATGTCGGAGAAGAGATCGACGAGCTTCTCGACACGTTGTCCGGCTTCAGCTAAGGTAGTTGGAGCCACGGCAGCAGTCTTGGCACCGCCTCCGCTTGAAACCGAGCACAGGACCACCAAGCTGAGGCTCGCCACGCTCCAGACCATTTTTCTTCCGCGATGCTCACTACCCTATGGAGAACCAGTACAGCTGAAACAGATAAAAGGTTGGAGAGCACCGCCGTATTAAATCAAAAGTAGGTATAGTAAACGTTACTCAACAAGATCCGGCACTCTCACCCTCTTTCTCACTCTCTCACTATTTCTCAGCCCATCACTGTTTTCTTTCATGCAAGATTTTCAGCAAAAATGGCACATTTTATACCCCTCGCCTACAATTTTTCACAAATACTGATTGCATAAAGAGAAAGCAGGGAGCATGACTGCACGGAACGATAGCAAAAATATACCCTAGCTATGCATATATTCTTCCCGTTACTTAACACTGCGCGTGCTAGTGTCAGTCGAACGGCGTAGTACTGGAAGGTCTACTGTCACATTCATGTTCCGTAGTTATGTTAAGAGCTACAGCGCAAACTGCAGCGCACCATATGTTGCCGCTGCGTCGTTAAGAACGTTCGGTGTTATTGAAGACCATTCTAAATCGTCAGCGTTCTTCGGCTCTCACTTCACGCACACTGTCATTTATTGGCGCGCAGGTGGCGTCTCACACGAATGCTCGAAGTTTCGTTTATAAGAATGAGTTGCCAAGTATATACCTTCACTGAATTTGCATTTGCGCAAATCAGTTTGTCTTCGTGCGTCAAGTCTAATTTTTTTCACTAAAAATGACGATATATCAACCTTTTTTACCTAAGCATCTTTGCCATTTAAAAAGAATACACTCTGGCCTGCCACTTTCGCATCAGCTGGTTCTCCCTCTTGAGGCCTGGAAACTTGGTTACTGCCATAGGAACGCATGCGACGCCTCACTTAATGTTATGCCTCAAACAAAGAGAATATCATGCTAATTTGAATTTTATTATTCTGATTAGCAATTTGTTCATGTCCCTAGTAGCCGGCAGTATTATTGACCTCTGTAGTGTATTTATTTTAATTACCCGCTACCATAGTCAAAGGCGCCTGTTCGTTCTCTATGTTTCTTAATAGCGTTTATTCATTTACTGTTATATTCCCTTTTTTTCTATTTTCTTTTTCATACCTGTTCCATGCTGTAACATGATTCTTGGCCTATCTGCTGGTGTGGGTTTTCCCATTTCACTTGAAACAAACCAACAGAATAACAAGAAATAAAAAGCTTCCTTGATTGAAACCATGTTCCTTTTAATTAAAGCTAGCCTGCAACTTTATTTTTATTACTGTGTTTCTTGTTATGTATGTTGTTACAAAAGGTGCACCCAGGCTGCTCAGGACCGTGTCACTGACTGCACTTTTCAGCGGCTCACAAGTCCTGAGGGGGCCCGAGACGCGGCGGCTACGTAACGAAGAACAACGAACGTTTAATTACATCGTTAAGGAGCGGTGAGCTCTATAAATTTCCTCGCGGAGAGCGACACGCACTCTATACTTGCGGACAGGTTTCTGTGGCTATGAAGGGAAAGCTACGGAGGAAAAGCGCGCACAAGTGAAAGCGCTTCTGAAAAGAGTCCCGCGTTGTAATCCACGTCAGTTTAAGCTGGGGAAGACAAAACATAAACACCTTATTAGCAACAGTTATATAAGACAGGACACGCCACTTAGTGTAAAGGTTTACTTCTTTTGCGGCTTTTCCCTTCCGCGTCTGGGGAAACGTGAAACTGTCACACGTGGAAGCTGCGTCGATTCAGCGTCTCCTCCGAGCAACCAAAAGCGCTGTAAAACGCTGCCGGAGTACTTGGTGCGGTAACACATGCGCAGCAGCAACGCCCCCCTAGCTTTTTCCCTTCATAGCCACAGAAACTTGTCCACGACTATTGGGGGCGAGCTGCACCACCGCAGAAGCTGGCGCCATTGTCGGCGTGACGTGCAGAAGAGATCACGTGGACACAGCGGCCGCGTCGGCTCCTTTGGAAGCGCCGAAGCAATCTGAAAACGAAAGTTTATAAAGTGTCACTTGCGCTGCGGTTCTGATTAAGTGATGAGGCTTTCCCGCCTTGGGTGTCTGCTTGATAACATTTGAAAACACTATAATAGGTAGTGGCTGCCTTTGGAGGCGTGCAGCATGGTAGGCTACTGCTCGGTGCCGCAGTGCCGGGCGTACGCACCGGAGCCCGGTGTCAGCCATATTCGCACGTAGCCGCAGGACAAAAAGCTGCGTGAAGCTTGGCTCGAGATACTTAGAACCGGCAAACAGCCATCGGCTACAACTCGTGTATGCAGCAAGTACAGACGCGAGGAAGATTTCTGCGACGGCGCCGGGACTGCGACGTTCGGTGAGTAGCAGAAAACATGCACTGATACGCTCGCCCTTGCCCGATGCCCGGCTAATGTCATGACGGTTCGGTCTATGAACTTGTTGACCCTAGATATAGGCAAGTTCACTCGAATGAAAAGGGAGCGGTAAGAAGCACATTAATGAAAGGCATGGATATGTTTGTGTTATGAATTAATGCGCTGGATTACGAAAAAGAAGCAGCGGGAAATCGCACGCTGAGAAGACCGATAAACATACAGTACGACGCAACTTGAGAAATAATATTGAAACGACCAAGAATTTAAAAGAAGAAAAAAAAAAGATTGAATCGTCGCTAGGTCACATCACAGTCGCCGTAGTCGTCGAAGTCTCTATAGCTAAATTATTTTTTAGCAGCTCTGATAGCGTCCACGCAACAATGGTTGCTTGTGTACTGTCCAATACTCATATTCTGCGGCCTAAATAAAAGTCACGGCACGATGTGAAAACGCACTCGCAGCGAAAGGGAAACATTGTGCGCGGACATGCATGCAGACACGCAGTCGGTCGCTGCGAACCCGTGTGATCGCTTCATTCAGGCTTCATTCTGTTATGCGCCACTTGCTTACGCAGACAGCTCACTAGAAGAACATATTTCACATAGTGTGCTTTCGCCGTTCGCCTACCTTTCGAGCAAGAAGCCGGTTCGGGAGACTCCATCGCGGCGATCACGCGCAGTGGCGTTCAGTGTACGTATTCTGCAAAATGCAGCGTCTGTAAACTATTCTGTGCTTTCTACTTGCCAAATATTAATATCTTGATGGTAGAAAACTGCCGTCGTTTCAAAAGTACTTACAGAAATGCCCAGGAGGGCTCCCACGTGGTGTTTTTATTGAGCGCCGGCAGCCAGACCTATGAGGAGCGCTCTGCGCGATCCCTCATACTACGCAAAGCAGGCGCTTCCGACAGATGGCGGCTCCGTAAGTCCTCGCCCCCAATAGCTTGCTCAAATCTGCTAACGGCTAACGTCCATTGGCAGGGGTGGCTTTTATTGAGTCTGAAGCTCCCACGCTCTGGAGAGAGAGCCGACGCTCGCCACGCTTGCGGTCGCCGCTTGGTATGCAAGCGATTTTAGTCGAGAAACGGCGCGGCGACTGTCGCGTGCAAGCCTCCTTTACCAAGACAAGCTTCCCAAGCGGCGTGCGCCACTGCGACCACGATCAAAACGTTTGAAAAAATTCTCCAGCTGCCATAGCGCCAACCAATGGCGAAGCACCCGTGAGCAATGAGGTTAGGATCAAAGCGGCGTGGCAAAAACGCGGGCAGCGCGGGGATTTCGCCCGCTCGACCAGGCGGTTCTAGCAGACGAAGTCCTACCAGTTTTCAATGTCTAACTCTGTCTTCAACGAGCTGTTCATCACTCAAGTAGTGCACTGTCCACTTGTTTGGGATGTTAAATGAAAGATTCTCGAAACAAAAAAAGAGGAGGATTCCTTGGGAAGAAATTTCGCACTGAAGCTGAAGGTACTGGTCGTTACAAGTGACGCGTGTTTCCATAAAATAAAGATTATGCGTGGCTCTGCTATCGCAAACACTAGAGACCAGTGGACCTGGGGGATGGCCAGTAAAGTGGTGCCCAAATGCACAATTAGTTTAACTTTTGGTGGGCTTCCCCCAGCTCCACTGGTGTCTGGTGTTTGGGAAAGCAAAGTCACGCATAAATTTTTTTCCACTGTGAGAAAGAGGACCGCCGAAGCGAGCGCGCGGGTTTTTCTCGGAGAGCAATGACGTTACGTCACCTGTGTCCCCTACGCGCCACTCCTTCTCCTTCGCTAGGCTCCATCCACCCTCGCCGCGTCGCTATGCTGCACGATGCTATATTTATACTCTGCTTTCACTCTCTCTCAGCTCTCTCTCCCCCAGCTCGGCGAAGCTGCGAACGTCAAGAGAAATCCAAGCTAGGTTCTAGCAGCTCCATTGTAAAAGTCGGCTTGGCTCGAATAGCCTATGTCCGTTGGTGCCTCAGAAATGCCACTTGTTTCCGTGTGACATTTTCGAGTTCCATTCTATAGATCCAAATTATCCGCACGTACTGTTTTCTTCTTTTTCCTGTTTTTTCCCCCGACGATGACCCCATGTGGGTCCGGACAGACGGGACGAAACCGCACTGCGAACTTTTCGTTCACAGCCCACGCAGGTGTACATTTGATATTCTTGAAAACTCCGAGCTAGCATGCTCATCGTTTGCTTTGGTCTTGTTTATTCAGTGAAAAGGTTACGTACCCCGAGCTCTAGAAGGGTCGCCGCCTTTCTGCTTGTATGCCTAGAGGCGAAAAAGGACGCGAGCTTCTTTGAAAGCCACGCATGGGCCTCTTTCATCCGAGTGGCCGAGACGGCGCAAAACGCCTAAAAGCCAGATACATGGAGCGAACTTTTACGACGAAGTTCGGGCGGCAGAAAATCTGCCGCGGCGCGACGCCGTATGTTCGTCGGGCTGCGCTACATGGAGCGAAGACACGGTGGCTGCCGCCGGCGAGTCGCTGCGTTGTTATCAGTGTGGCTAGACGAGGCAAATGCGCTGCAGTGAAACACATGACACAAAAAAAACTTTAACGACAACTATTATGGCTTTTGAATTGTGGAACACTCTCGAAAACGCGTAAAATTTTGTTTAGAAATGATTTCTAGTGTTTTTTATGTGTTTGAGACATTCATGTGCCGATGTAGTTAAAGAAAGCGGCGATGCTATGCGTTGTGGCAACACTGGGCGGGTAAACAACTTTCGGCTCCTTCAACTCCGCGGCTCTGTTCTGTGGCTCAAGTCGCGCGCATAACGCTTCTGAACAGCCGAAATTAACTTGTCGTTAAATTCCAGCCGCGCCGCTTTGGATGCCATGACTACGAAAAGCGGAAGACCGCCGTGAACGATAGAGCGGGATCGGGATACGCGGACAAGCGGGGCTACAAAACGATATGTTTCTCGTCTTCCAAGTGAATGAAATATTTATCTAAAAATGTATTTTTCTTCTCAAGCCCGAACACGTTTTCAAATAGTAGTACGTGTGACTACTGCAATTTATAATTATTAGTTTCTTTGCGTCGTCCCTAGGTGGTGTCGCGCACAGCGAGAAGAAAAAAAAACGACGCGAAGAGTGGCGCACTTTTCAAGAGGCAGCGACAACATTCCAGTGGCTCGCTGGCACCGATGATGGGGTCGATTTTGCTGTACAACCAACGAATTATTTGCTTCGAGAAACGAAAACGACGCTGGAATTCACTTTCTGCCATTTATTCAAACGCGTTTCGCACCGCCACCCGCTCTCCTCCTTCCTCTAGAAACGCCAGCGCAACAACCTAAGTTTCCAACGGAAGCACCATTTTCTCGAATAAAATTATGGATTGGATCCAAACGTGCCATGCCGCAACCGCTGGTTGGATCCAATCCACCAGACGCGCCATGCGAAACCGTATGATCGCTCCAGACGTCCCAGCTCCCGTCGGGTTCGGCGCCTAGCAGACGAAATGCTCGGTGAGCATGATTGACAGGAGCGTCTCGTCATTTTGACGTCACCAAAAACGTGGCCGCGCCCCGCGGCTGGCGACGTCGGCACGGAGTAGGCCAATGGCGCGCGCCGGTAACCGAACGAACGCGCCGAACAACCATCTGTGTTTATTGCTTCAATGCCAGAGCGGTGAGAACGGAGCGCACGCAAAGGTATGAGCCGTCTGCAGATCCCTTTCGAGATACGGCGCTTGCGCCCACACGCGACCGTGCAAAGTACGCACATGTTGGAGGAGTCGAAGCCGTCCCCTTCCCTCTTGCGTTGTCTTCCCACTTTCCTCGCTATCGCGCCCGGTCGCGATATACGCACTTGCTGCCGGAGCACAACGTGCCCTCCTCCCTCCCTCCTTCCCTCCCATCCCCCATGGCCATTCGCGCGACGGAAGACGGCGCGCTTGCTCTCCGCTTTCCTCCTTTTCGCGCACCAGATTGAGCACCAGACGTCGGCTTCCCTCGCGTGCTTTAACTTACGCATACAGCATACGGCACGCGGCGATGGTGTTATCGCTTCATAATGCTAGAACAAGGAAAACAGCTCAGAGTATAAGAATGAAGCTTAGAGCAACAGAAAGCTGAGATAGTTAAGAATTTGCTAGTTGGTTATGATTATGAATGCTAGATGGTTATGGTTATGAGCTAGTTGATTATGAATCCTTACCAACCAGCTCAGCTTTCTGTTCTTCTTAGGAATTATCGCTCTTGGACATTGCACAAAATCTCATAGCGACGGTAAAAAGAAGTCGTGAGTGTCCATATACAATGAACTCTCGTTAATACGAACTCGGTTAAGCCAAAATCTCGCATATACCGAACAACATTGGAATATTTGTTTGGTTTTCCATAGACACGATGGGGGCAGGAAATGCGCTCAGTTTGCACTAGTGGTGCAAGGCTGAAGTCAACAGCGGAGCTTGTGATCACCTAGCTTTTCCGTGGCTTGCCTAAATTGTTTGTAGGTTTTGCGAGTTTATGCTAGGCTTGGCTAAGTCATTTTAGGCGGGCATATAAAGCCATTCGTAGTGCTGAATTGCGGTAGCTTGCCTTTAAGAAATGAGTCAAGGCATGTCTTACGCACCTTCATCTCTTCGTGGCCGGTAGCATCGGGGAAGGCTTCGCGAAGACGCACTTGTAAGGCCAAACTCCGCTGTTCAAATTTGCGCACAGAGTTCATGGTAAAAAAACTCACATTGAACCGAGCTCGGTCACTGACGCGACAGCTGTATCCAAACTCTCTGCCCAGGAATTCGCGCTGGAATCGGCCCGTTCGCGCACCCCATTCTCAGCGGGCATGACGCTGGAAGTTTTCGAGCAGTCGCAGGCCGGGCGTTTCGCATTCAGGCATTTCGCGTTTCCTGGACTGATACTCGGGATCCTCGACTCGGCGTCGCCTCTTCTGACCCGCAGCTTCGGCGCGGTGTTCTGGTTCAGCTCGGCGGCGACGCGTCGCTTCTCGCTTGGCACTATGACGCTCTTCCTGGTAAGCCGCTTCTTCGGGCGTCCAGACTTTCTTCGGTCTTCCCATAGCGGCAACACGTAGGCACGGAATAGAGGAGGCGAAAGCTGTGTCGCCGCGCCGGCTGTTCCGAGCTTTTACTCGACTTTGACGCCGCGACTTCGCCCTACGTGCGTGGGTTGCGAGGAGGTTATGTGGCTCTATGCTCTCGCAGTTTGTTGCTAGGCAACGCGAGGCGGGGCACAGCTGCGCTTTTTTTGGTAACGCTCTACGGCGGAACTAAAAGCTTAAACAGCTCCGCTGTTAAGAACATTCGCTTAACATGAACCGCTTCAGACGTACTCTTTGGTTAAGACGCACATACGGAGTGACAGCCACCCCGGGCGCGGCGCATCGAGGCACTCTACTGGAAGCCTGCGGCGCACATCGACCTTGGACAGAGGCGAAAACAAGAGGATGAAACAAGCAAAGTTACAGTGACGTTTCACTTCGTGAACGCGGGTGACGTGCAAGCGTGTGGGTGCTATAGCGCACACGAAGCTATCGTACCTCGGTGCGCTTAGACGCCTACACTGTCCGTGTCGCACATGTTACTCAAGACAGGTGTCGTGCGGCCGCGCTAACGCCGAAGCAGGCGCCGAAGTCGAACGCCCCCTTGTAAACATTCGCTTAATAACTAAATTAACAACCATGGTGTCAGCGCTCACAGGCAAACATGAACACATCACACTCGATAACCGCGGTCGATCGCTGTCAAAACGCTAGCGTGAGCAATCGCAACATAAGCAGCAGCGAGCGAAGTGACCTTCGTGCTGCCTATCACTTCAACGCAAACTCGGCAGCGAGAACACAGCGCACGCGAAGGTACGAGCCGTCGGGCCACCTAGACTGTGCCCCATAAAGCAGATCGCTTTCAAGATAAAGCCCGCGCGACTGCGCATGGCCGAAGTACAGCATCCCCCTACCTCCCCTCCCTGGTGTCATGCGCGTAACGGAAGACGGCGCGCTTCGTCCCCCCTTTCCTCCCTTGCGCACGCGAGATTGAGACGCCATCGTCGATTCACCGTCGCCGTCACACCGAACAGAAAGCGTACGGCGCGCGAGGACGATGTTAATCCAAGACGAAGCCGGTAGGTCCGTATCGCAAACAAAACTTGTAGCAACTGCTAGAGGAGGTCAACCCAGCGGGCCTCCGGCCTACCGTCCTCATCCGCGACACTTCGCCTCGTTTCTCCTTTTTCTATTAAGTTTTGTATTAAGCTCAGCTAAATAAATGCTTTTTATGTATTTTACCGCTTTGAAGTAAGATAGTTGGATGCACGTGATCATGTTGCCAATTATTCTTCTGATAAGACGAACAAACTTTCATGCTCCCTCCGACACTCTTAGGCAAAGTTACACCCTTTCGCTTGCCCCTTCTGCCACACAACAATAATCGTTATCTGCCTTGATGCGTTTCCTTTCTTTAACGCTGCGAGCCCGGAACTTTCCAATAACGAACGGCACGCGCGTTATCAGAAGGGGCACTCCAAAGGGTGTAAACTGTTCTATGCTGATAACGCGCGTGCCGTTCGTTACTGGAAAGTACTGGGCTCGCAGCGTTAAAGAAAGGAAACGCATCAAGGCAGATAACGATTATCGTTGTGTGGCAGAAGGGGCAAGCCAAAGGGTGTAACTTTGCCTAGGAGTGGAGTTCCTCTTAAAGGGAGTCTACTGTAACTGCTATCGGAATAAAAGTTGCATTAGCACTTCGACACAAAGTATCTTTATTTTCTGTAAGGTTTACATGCGCGAAAGTGGAGCACCAACTTAGTACACGCATGAAACCCTCAGCTCAAGCGTGCCTAAACATGGAAAGCTGGAGCAAGGCGCAGCTCTTGCAGACCGCTGAAACCCACGGCTCACGGGCGCTTTCCGCAAGCAACACTGAGCATAAAAGCGGCACGTGTCGCTCCAAAACGGCAAATTGTGAAGCTAAGCTGCGACTGCGCGCTGCGGTGCCACTCAGCCGCCGCGACCAACGCCGCACCGTCGCTTAAGTGTGAAACAGGCTGAATGAACGGATTTTCTATCAACCCCTGGACCAGCAGAGAGAAAGGCACTGACGCGCACGCGTCACCACCTTTCTCGCCAGGAAGGAGAAGGAGCGAGTAGACACACGAAGCTGAATCGTCCCCCTCGCTGAAGGGAGACAGCGCTGGCGAGCTGGCGTAGACATGAGGACGTCAAGAGCGCTGTGGAGAAGGGGGTTAGTACGCGCGTACAAAGGCTAAGACGCAGCAGCCTCCTAGGATGTTTTCAGCGGTGACGGGCGGGACGGCGTACTTGAAACATCCGTGCTTTCGCCATGGGTTTGACAGCGCGGCAGCAATTGTTCACCATACAGCCCAGTCGCAACAGTGTTTAAACCGAGTGTTCGTGGTAGATAGCGCAATTCGAACAATTGATCTTAATTACTCAATTAGGCGGCCATTAGTTCTACCAGAAGTAAGCATAATTCATTAAATGTATAGTATGGTTGCGCTTACTGACATCATAGTTATTTACTTTATGGCACATATTTATATTAATGAAATATGGCTGGTGAATTCGCAAGGCGTATCCACTTAAAACGAATTCTCAAGGCTGCACCACTTTTAGATAATAAAAAAAATTTCTAAGTGTCCGAGAAAATGTATTAGTGTTCCAGTTACTTTTACGAAAGCGCTGTTTTATGCACCGAAATACAAAAGTAACTGGAACATCAATGCGTTTTGTCGGACACCTTTTTTTCTTCAGAACAAAACATCCCCATTCAACGTGGAAGGCACAACAAACAGTCGCACATGATGGAAGTACTGATTCTTACTGCAGCTGAAGCTTTTTATTACTGCCTTTTTTACTGTACCTGATAATCTAGCTCTAGCATCGTTCGCCTTCTTGTGCTTGCGGCGCTCCTTCAGTCATCTTGAAACCGATGCCGTTGTTGGCTCTATTTTTGTGACAGGCGATTAAACTACGTAGAAGAAGTTTCTCTTCATTTTTTGGCCATCAATGTGAGGTAAGAGTGGTAATAGTAACTACAGTATCATTAATGAGAGGCAATTGGCGCTGAATGTAAAAATGTGAAACTATACACCTAGTTCACGAAAATTGTTGATTGCAGAGTGTGTATAAGTAAGACTCTCGTTTCCAGCTTTCGATTATTATTCGGAAAAGTAGCAGAACGCAATCGCCTCACCTTTTACAGTCTGTCTGAGTGAATTCTAACATCACCCTTTGTCCACTGCGTATGGATGTTCCATCGTTTCAGCCACAGTTCTCACTACAAGATTTGTCAAGCAACTTCACGCAGGCGAGTGCAGATGTCCGCAGTAATGCAAAATGTACGGGGATAGTTCCGGCGGCCTTTGAAACAGGCAGATGACAGGCGAAAGTTCGCCCGCCATCTGCTAGCCGACGGTTAGCTCAGATGGTAGAGCGGGTGCCCCAGAAATGTGGAGGCCCAGGGTTCAAGTCCCGGACCAGGACAAATTTTTCTTCAACTGCGAAGCCAGTCTACTATCCGTGCTGAATCTGTCAAAACGTGTATTGCTTGCGTGCGCTAAACCGAGCTCACAACATATTCTTGGTTTATAGGGATAAGCGACAGATACGAAGACTAGAAGTAGACATGACGAGGCATCAAGCCGCTGAAATCACGCGTGCGGGCCATCGAGAACTTTGCCTCTCCAGCCTCCTTCCGAAAGTTGCGCGAGTTTCAGTGGCTCCTAAATATCCACAAGCGCGTCATACCATCCTGTGCACAAGTTCTTCAGCCGCATACCGACCTGGTGCGTCGCGACTGCGAAAGAACGCCTACATTCCACTTGTCCTCAAAACACCAACACTCCTCCCAGGAAGCCATAACTCGGCTGGTGACTACAGTGTTGCAGATTGATCCGTTGACGCGCCGACCACGGCAGGGGGTGCAGTTGTGCAGCTGCACGATGGCACAGACTGGAGGCCGCTGGGCTTCTCAAACCTAAAGAGCCATGCCACAGCACCTTGGGCAGGGAGGTCTTGGCCATCTATTGCGCTATAAAGCGTTTCCGTATTTTTTTTTTCTTGAAGGCAGTAGCTTTTACATTCTGACCGACCACAAGCCGTTAGCCTTCGTTTTCAAGAACAGTTCCTCGTACTCAGAACGTGAGCTTCGGAGAATTTGCTTCTTCTACGAATTTTCTGCGGGCATCAGCCATACATCTCTGGGACCGAAAATCAGGCAGCTGACACACTGTCGCGGATTGGCGCTGTGCCTGCTGGCACTGTGGATTTCCAAGCTCTAGCTTCCGCGCAGCCAAATGACCCCAAGCTACGCCAATTGCGGGAAAAAGGCTCGTCGACCCGGTGTACGGAGATGCCGCTTCCCTAGAAAACAACATTGATCACGTGCGACGCATCATAGGCAGTTGCTCGCCCATTCCTGCCCCATCAGTTCTTGCGGCCAATATTCGATTCATTGCACGGGCTAAGCCATCCCGGCATCAGAGCGACACACACGCTTATCACAGACCGCTTCATCTGACCAGAGATAAGCAAAGGTGTTCGAAACTCGGCAAGAAGCTGCCGAGCTTGTCAACATCAAAACTGAGAGCTGGGCGAGTTGGTGTGGTTCCATCTTAACAAAAAGTGCGCGAAAAAAACGTAGACGAGAAAGATAGAAGCAACAAACCCGGGCTTCTATGTTTGTCGTGTCTCTCTTTCTCGTCTACGTCTTTTTCACGCACTTTTTCGTTAGGATGAAGCCTGTCAAGCCGTGAATGTGAGCCGGCACATGCATTTTACGGTGCAATCATTTCGACCACCAGACAGCCGTTTCGATCACATGCATTCAGACATGGTGGAGCCTCTTCCGCACTGCCAACGTTTCAGGTGCCTCCTCACATCTGTCGACTGGCACTATAGGTGACCTGAGGCGACGCCTCCACAATGCATCACGGCCGAATCAGTGGCGGAAGCATTTGTTGCTACGTGGGTGCCGCGGTACGGCTGCCCTTTGCGAATAACTACTGACCGAGGCCGGCAATTCCAAAGGTTGCTTTTTTCTGCCCTGAGAGACTGCTCGGCACATGCCTTTATACAACCACGGCTTGCGACCCACAGAGCGACGGCATGGTCGAGCATCTCCACCAAGAACTGAAGGCGTCAATGACCGCCACACTCGACAGACAGCACTAGGTGGAAACGCTGGGACTACTGGGGCTGCGACCAACAATCAAGAATGACCTCGGAGACACCGCAGCCGAGATGCTCTACGTGTCAGCAATTAGCGCTCTGGGCCAGCTTTTCGGCGTTTAACAAGGCACTCCGCCAGTGGGCGCGTAGCACTTAGGGAGGCTACATTTCTTGCTCGACCAGCTTCTACCTGCGCCCCCACGTATCGCTCGCGGGCAGCCTGTGTTTAGTTTCCCGACAATGTACACGTCCACGCACATTTTTTCTGCAACGCGACTCTATCAATCTACAACTGACTCCTTCCTATGAAGGCCCATTTCGTGTGGTTCTACGTTCAAGGGAAATTTTGAAGTTTGACGTTCCCGGCAAAGAAGACACACTGTCGTGCGACCGCGTGAAACGAGCCTATCTTGAACATTACCTCCATTTCTTCCGCCAGTCACACCTAAGCCTCCGGCATTCTAGCCCTTGTAGTGACAGTCCGTCACAACATTGTCGCCGCTTCGCGGAACTCCAGTTTATCTCGCCTTGCCTCGCCGTGGGGGTCATTGCACCCTGCTCTTTCTTCGACTCGAGGTGGTTGCCCGACTGGCGCGCCACCACAGCCACTCAGCAAACGTACTTTCACTTTTCAATAAAGCCAGTCTACTTTCCGTCTTGAACCTGTTCAAAGGTGTATTCCTTGCTTACGCTAAACCGAGCTCCCAACATATTCTTGGTTTATAGCGCGGAGGGACAGAGACGAAGACTAGAAACAGACAGGACGAGCGCTAACTTTCAACTACTTCTTCATTGAAGCTATCAACATATATAAGTGATTTCAAAAAGCCATAGCAAAGAAAGATCACATGGTCTAAATAATATCAGTTAACAGATAAACATATCCATTATTGTGCTACCGGAAATGGCTTGATATTGAAACTTGACAGATCCATTTTCGCTTGCGATTAACAGTTTGTCGCTACCACAATGTATGCACGTACCGTGTGTGTACTGAGTTTAAGGGTAGTAACTGAATAAACAAAATATTTTTCACAGCACAACGTTGGAGGAGCAGTGCTTAAATTTGGAGAAGAAACTGACACCCAAAGTTTCCATCGTCCTATTGGCCTCCTTGTCAGAGGCTCCTGTGCACCTCGCCCCCCCCCCCCCCCCCCGGTAGTTTGACAACGACTGGTTGTTGGTTGTCGACAGTGTCGTCAATAATGTGGCCAATTTCACTCATTATCGCTTCTTCCGCAATCATACGTTTTACATAGTTCTTCCACTAATGCGGACTCATTTGTGCTATGGCATGTGCCAACATGTTCCTTCAGCTCTTTCATTTTCACTACGTGGTTCGTAGAAGCCACAAAATGGATCATGTCGCTCTACGCCAGCTCTATGGCATTGAGATGCCATTGATGTGGTGACAGCCTTAAAATGAGGTGTCCAGCAGCGGCAGCAGTACATTCTACACAGTATGTGTTGCCATCAACTTTAACAGTCTCAGTAAGTTTCATTAACTCTTTCTTTACTGTATCGTTCTCCAACGAACATAATTTTGTGAAAACTACGCCTGCATTTCCTTTTTAGCGCTACTTCTGCGGGAAACCTTTCATGCCTCAAGAGTAGTACGGCGCATTGTCATCACATTGCCCCGGGGAGGCTTGGTAGTAGTGTTTCTTGGAAACATATGTCATAGTGGTGCCCATCCATCTCTTCGTGGTAGTGTCCTGTGTTCTTTTTGCTATGAAATATTGCTCCAACGCCCAGCACGAATTCGTTCTTGTTCCCGCACTGCGTCGCAATCAGTCGGGTACCCTTACCACTTGGGTTCTGTAGGCCAGCCGAGAGACCGGCCTTCTTTGCTTGTTCGGCAGTGTTCACACTCTCGTGGAGCCACACATTATCTACCCTGTGTCCTACGTTGACCCACGTTTCATGAAGGTAGGAAACAGTGCCGACCTTGGCGCTGCAATTCACTAATTTGCCGCCAGCACACGCGCCCGCACTCAACTCTGTGCGGATATTCTCAATAAGGAGGGTGTTGCTGGACCATTTCTTAAAGCGAAAACCTGTCTTGGTCAGCATGCGAGGCATTGTTGCTGGTTCAACTAAACGCACCGTTTCATCTTCGTTGAAGTGAGAGGCAAGCTTTAGCATCATCGTGATTTCGTTCCTCTTGAAGTAGTCATGCACTACTAGTCGCACCATGCTCACGTGGAAATCGCCCAGTTTCCCTTTCCGTTCGAGAGCTCTGCCGCCACGGGAAAGCCTCTTCAGAGACGCCACCTCACTCTTCCTTTGGTGTTGGGAAACCCACTGGTGCAGGGAGCGTTCACCGGCGTTTGTGAGGAACGCGGTTCTCTTTATGACAGCGTTGATACTGGCGTTCATACCAAGTTCTTTTTTGACCGCACAAAACACATATAGTGTTACAAACTTTGCTTCTTTTGGAAAACACTGGATCATTAACTGTAGCGCTCCGGAGATTCATCCGACGCCCTTTCAACGGTCATCACGTATTGTACTAGGGCGGAGTAGCAAGTTATTAGCGCAGTGAACAATTTGGCTTTTATAGCATTCTGCATCATCTCTGCACTGTGACCTCATCACCGGCGCTAATGTTGTGGCGCCATGAGCTAAGTTAACACCAAACCATTTTCACGGCTCGGCACCACCTCAGTAGTCCTAGCAGCATCGAAATAAACAACTGATCTAAGTAATGACGACAAAATACAATTGCAGTATTGCCCTCAGCGTGAGATTAGGTAAGGACGAATTTAAAGACATTTCTTGTCCTGGCGGAGAGCTAGTAACAAGCATGAATTCGTATCGGAGCGGACGGGCTGCGCTATGTGGACGCTGCCATGATGCTATATACGTCATCGCGGTTAGGGCGGCTATTACGGTTATAAGCCGGTAACCGCCACAATAATTCAGCGCATGCGTGCAACGCCTAACCTATCACGTATCGTTCTAACGCATCATACAAGAAGATTAACTAAAACCCTCTTATCTCATTAACAATCTCACAGTTACATCTGGAACAATGTTCTGCTGCGCCAGGATATCGCATGTGAACACCTCGGACCTTCGGCAGCGCGGCAAGTTGTGAGATGGAGCATAAAAAGAATTGACAGTGGCTTAGCTCGGCTATGCCAGGATACACGTAGCGAAAGGTAAGGCTTGGTTAGCCTTAGTTAATCTTGATTGCAAGTTCAGGTTAGTGTGGTTGTCTACCTATGTTGTGGCGTTTAGCCAGTCGTTCGGCGCGCTGTTCGTCTGTTTCTTGGGCGATTAGTTTCCTCTTCATCTCGTTCCGATGTCGATTCCAGGCCTCCTCCTGCTTATCATAATTGTCGCCGTCCATACTGCCGCCTCAACTGTGGTTGCGGCGCCCTTGAGCTTCCCCTTTCAATCATCTGACATGTTATCAGGCATACGACGCAGCTGGTGAAGCGAGCGGAGGCGAGCGCAACGACGAGGAATGCGGTGTGACGTCATACCAAACGGCGGCGGCAAAGCCGCGGCGCTGCGCAGCGACGGCACACCTGCGGCTCGGTGCTACTTGTGGCGCATACGCAGTAGTGACTAGGGAGCAAGAGAGAGAAATATCCGTGGCGAGGCGCGCGTTGTGACGTCATGTGCCTCCTCGGAGCACCACCACGGCGAAATCGCAAGTTCGCGGCCAGCAAAGCTTTCACTTTAAAAAGTCACAGTTTCGTGCGGAAGGCGGAGCACGCATTGTGATGGCAAATTAGTGGACAGCTAGCTATACGAAGTTACTAAATTACTTCTATCGGCTAATCGACAAGACGGCTAACTCTCGCACGCTTTTACTCGATCATATAGTACACAGCGCGCAGCGATATTTTAGTGCAATAGCAATTATACGGACGCTCCAGGCGCATTTTTGCCGTCGCCGTGACGTTCCGTATGAGTGAAAGCGCGCGAAGATGGGCCGGCGAACGCGGTTGAATCTTGCGTGCGCGGACGAGGAACGCCGCCCGTATGCGTACCCTCTCCTGTGGCGTGCGAGGCAGGTGGTGAGGCGCTAGAGGAGCGGCGTTCTTCTCCGGCGGCTGCTACGGTGTATTGATGTCCTCCTCACCCGCCGCTACGTACAAAGTGGATACAACCGCGGCGTCTCCTACGGCGTTAGCCACACGAATCGCCGACGCCGTGACGCCGTAGTAGATGCCTTTGGCGGACGCTGTAGGAATGCGTTGCCGGCGCTCATGTGTCTTGCCAGCGATCAGTGAGGTGGATAAAATGCGTGCCCACGTGGGCATCCTCTTCAAATTAATCCGCGATGTTTGCAGAGTGCGCGTAGTGCCGGTAGCTTCGTATGCGCTGTGCTTTCGAAGTTTCGTTCGCGCTGAACTGTGACATGCATGAAGGTAAGTTCGCGTGCTGCTGCCGTGATTCCTCAGTCCAGAATTTTCACAACGAGTTTCCTAGCTCATCGAGCGGGATGTGTCCATGTTTACCTGTGCATGTGTGGCACTGTGCTGATTATTTAGTTAGAACACGTTGACGGGCTAGCTCGTTCGCATCCATGATAGAATGTGTAAGCGCGTCTGAACAAGGACGTAGAAAGAAGCATACACACAAAGACAGCGCTGTCTCTGTGTGTCTGTTTCTTCCTACGTCTTCATTCAATCACGCGTACATATTTTATCATTGTTAATTTAGTTAGTAAGCGAATGTTTACAAGTTTATACGACCGCTAAAACTACTATCCCTTCTTCGTACAGCTATCCACTAATTTGCTACTGCAATCGGTGCTTCGCCTTTCGGGCGAAAGTGCGAATTTTTTTATCGCCTTTAGACTTTGTACGTGAACACACACTGAAGACGACGTCAGCAATGCACCTGGAGCGGTCATAACATAGGTGTCCCAATAAAAATAGGGATACGCATAAAGGACAAAAGGAATGCCTGTCATTCTTACTCTAAGTGCCCCTTATTGCATCAGTGTGTTTCTTAATGAAAGTCACAGGCAAAAAGAGATCAGGCTTGGTTACTAGCAGCGCGGCTAATGAAATTACCCCTAATATGTTGTGCCAGCTCCATCAAATAATCAGAAAAATCATCGACGCGACTTACTCAAAAGTTGCAACAAAAACGGCGAATCCTAGAACGAGGGGCTGTTCCAGTCGCTTTCGCATGTACAGTTTGTCGCTTGACACCAAACTAGAGTTCTCGAAAAACAAAGGAAGGCAAGTGGCTTTTCACGTCCCGCTCGTCTTATTTATTTGTTGTTATCTGATATCATTGCCAGGCACAAGTGCGCTGCCACACGTAAGAAGCGTCTTACAAATATTGCTGTCTAAAATAACGCAGCAGAGACACTAGAAGAAGTCATCCATCAACAGCGGCATCACACCGGATCGAATGTTCTTCACGTATTTAGGGCACAACAGGAATACACAGCTTCAAATTCTCTTCGGTAAACACAAGTAGTGCAGCCTACGGCAGCTGACTCATCGTGCTGAGTTATTTCTAACTATGAAGTTATTCGATAAATTCGAAATACGGACAAAGAAAAAAATCATGGACGATTACGATACTCCATGCTGCGAAATTTGAGTGCAGCTCTATACACTTGAATCAAAAGCCTCTACCAAGAGTCCGAACACTCCTCATATGGGGTGTTCACATGCAAAATAATAGTCGCAATACCCACCCTATAAACGCACTAAGCAAACTGCCTACAGCGTAGCTCGCATGAACAATAGAGTAGCCAGTCCCAGGCATGGCATGAAGGAATAAGATCCACCAACTATGCTTGAATCAGGCCCTTATCGTCAGTAGAGTAACATACACAAGACTTTAGCTCAACGTAACATCTACAAAAAACGCCCAAATAAGCGTACAAACAAGCCCTCCGTCTTCATTCAGGCACGCGAAAAACGAAACCTCTATCTGTGGGCATCCACAACACCTTAAACGAGCTAATTGAAGCACACCGGTATGCACAAATCCCACACCTAAGCCTCACTATAATAAGCAGAACAACTTTCAAGATTACAATACCGCGTGGCCACAATGAACAGCCAAAAAGTATTCCTCAATTCAAGCAAAAAGCTGCAGAAATTCCGAGAATTGTCTACTAATGCGTACTGTGGTATGAAGGCTGAAACAGGGATAAGGTGCTTCAGAAAAGCTTGCCAACGTTTCGATAGGAGGACCGCCTATCTTCGTCAAAGGCGGCCTCGTCATCATCGGCATGTTAGTTTTAACTAACCCGTTAAAGCTAACATGTGGAGGATGAAGTGACCGCCTTTGACAAACATTGGTCCTCCTATCGAAACATTGGCCAGCCTTTCTGAGGCACCTTATCCCTGTTTATAACCTCTATACCACAGTGTGCTATTCCATCTGTCAGCTCCTTCTTGATTTTGGACTACTAATGCCTAAGCATTGTTGGGGTCGGTGGTGATTTGGCTTGGCATAGTTTTGCTTACTTGCTTTTCCTAGCTTATGCGCGTTTACCCATGGCCGTTCCGGTGGCAAGGAAAGCATAGGCTTTACTAGAGGACTGCCAGATTTTCTCGCCGCATCCGGCCTCTTCAGTGCAATCGCAAAAATTGAGCCGGAACGCCGGACACGAGCGCGCCTCGATGGAGCGAGTGGTCCAAAGGGAACACCAGCTGCCGCATTAGTGCGGGAGGCGTTGCTTGAGGGGAGAGCGCATGTGTTATTATGCACGCGTTCTTTGTCCACGCAAGCTCTCACCTGCAGTATGACTGCACCTCGATAAGGCCCAATCAAAACGCCCCAAGAGCTACAACGCACTCGCTTGCCCGCGAGGTGTACATAACTCGAAGGGTGCGCAGTAGCGTTCAATTGGACATTCGGCCACTCCAATATCTCAAGTTGACCCACACCCAAATTTCAAGTTGGCCCACTCCCAAATATAGGTTCACGCACCCCAAAATCTAAGTTTGCCTACCCCCAGACTTCAACTTAGCCCAGCCCCAAATTTAGCTTCGCCCACCCCGAAAGTTGAATTCGCTCGCCAACGGACTTCAAATTGGCCCACCCCCAAATTTAAATTGGCCTATGCGCAAATTTCCAGTTGGCCCACCCCCAAATTGTAAGTTCACGCACCCTTAAATTAGTTTGGCCCACCCACCAATTTCAAGTTAGCGCAATTTCAAATTTTATGTTTTTGAAGTTGGCCCACACCCAAATTTCACTTGGTCCAAACCTATTATGAGCTTCCCCGTGCATTTTCTAAGGAGCCTCCTTTTATTCCCTTTACCCCTTTCCCCAGCACAGGGTAGCCAGCCGGTATTTACACTGGCTAACCTCCCTGTCTTTCCTTCCCTTTTGTCTCTCTCTCTCATATATATCTCCATGGGCATTCTCCTTTTATTTAATTTTTATTTTATTTTTCACTTTAAGTTGTTTTTTATGGCTTAAGAACTACGAATCATCTACATCTTTACTTTAATATAATGATTATATGTCCTAGCTTTGAAAATTACGTATTTTTCTGCAGATGCAAGGCATTACACTTTTCGCATGACAGGGCTGGGGAGCTCGCTAAAAATTGCTTACGTATTAATAACAGAGACCCCTATTTCTCGTAACATGCACTCGGAATATCACTTTGGTATGAGAAAAGCATGAGCCACAGCAATACAAAGAGGATACGGCACTCTTTCCACTGCTCGCTGGGCAGATGCTGCTAAGTACCGGAATGGGGAGGACGTGGTAATCAGCATGGCAGGACACCGACAGCGGGAATGATACCCGAATTTGAAAGGTATCTGCACAGCGCAATAAAACAACAACACAAGAAGAAACGAAGACGAAGACAAGCGCGAACAATCAGCATGAAAATTTTACTGCCGGGATTGGTCATACTTATGCCCCCGAACAACCACGTGCACACTATGATAGCAAGCATGAGGATGCACTTACGTACCATGACGGCATGAAAAAAAGTCTAAAACCGATACAACAGGAAAACACAAGAAACTCTAAATGGCATATGGAAAGTACGGTTCAGCCTTTATGCCACGCGCAAATAATCCAACTCTCTCGCGGACAACGACAGTGACGGTTTGCTGATGGATTGGTCAGCGGCCGAGAAAATCTGCTCCGTTTCTATTATTAGTCTTGCACATTCGCGCTTATCCCTATCTACAACAGTGGTACCTTCTAGAAGTGGGCGACATGGCCGACATGGACACGTTTTACACTGGAAAGCTAGAAAACGGTCGCCTGATACAGTGCGACACTTATTTCTGTTCACTCTTAAGCGCTCATTAATGCATCTTCCGGTTTGGCCTATGTAGCATTTACCACATGACAGCGGAATTCGATAGATCACTCCCACCGCGCATCCTATGAACGGATCTTTGCGCTTCTTATCACACACCATCCTTTTCGTCCTCATTGGGTTCGAGGTTTTGCACAAGGTATCCAGCTTATTTGGAGCTGAAAAAACAACCCGCACGTTGGCGCGGCTTCCAATTTTTTTCAGGCTATGTGATACCGGTGTATCTACGGAATTACAGCGGTTTCCACCTGCCCACGACTGCTAGCTCTGGCATTTTCACCTGGGCAATCTCTCGAGCGTTCCTGTTTTAGTAACCTCTCCGCCACCGACACCAACACATGCGCAGGATAACCAGCCTCCTTAAGACGCGCAGACTGTTGTTAGAGACTGGTTTTCATTAGGTGTGGGCACGATTTTCTGAGGGCGTTTTTGAAACACACGTTAGTTATGCCCCTCTTCACCAACTTCGATTTGGCTGAATGAAATTGGAGAAGAGGTTTGTTAGCTCGTGGGCTATAAGCCCAGTAGGTCTTACTATCAGTAAAGATGAACTGAACGTCGAGAAACCGAAGCTTATTGTCGACAGGCGCTTCAAACGTCACGTCCAGAGGTCTCAAACACTGCCGAAAAATTGTAAAGGCACTGGCCCATATTTCTTGGAGACACTTATTAGGGCAATGTAAGAGCACTAAAAATTTTCGACAAATGTAGAAGCTCCTTGAAATTCTGATAGGCCTGTGAGGCGTATATACACGTGCCTATCTAAATGTGCTAAGTAGAGGTTGCTAAGGACGAGAGCTAGACATGACCTTATACAAATGCCTTTCTTCTGCAGATGCGGCCTATTGTTCCATTGTACAAAAGTTGGCGACAGGTAAAAACGCAAAATTCTAAAAGCCCTTCTACTGGAACACCTGCTTCCTGTGAAAACCTTGTGGTACCATATTTGTCAATACAATCGTCGACACATTGAAGAAGGCCATTGTGCGGGATAGAGTAATATCATTCTTTAACGTCATTAGACAAGGCCTTGAAGCCTCTTTCCACATGACACCTAACAAAATCAAGGACTTCGTCAGAACCTTTCGCGAAAATGTTCCGTTTTGAGAGCAGGTACATGGCAGCTTGCTTGTGCCAGGTGCCCCTTTCGGAATTTATAACTCGAAAAGGAACATCTGTCTGATGTGCCATAGCACTAAAAAATACATCAAGGACTTTCTTATCTGATTTCAGTATACCTTACCGTAGTCGATCAAGGTGTAATTTCTTGCAAAATTCACTAGCTCTTGCTGCTACTTTCGTAGGTGACACATCCTTGCATTCATTGAACACTGCAGAGATAGCTTGACCACGAACTGAATGAGGACGAAAAGGCTGGTGTGTGATAAGTATCACAAAGATCCGCTCGTAGGGTGCCTGGTGGGGGTGATCTATCGCATTCCGCTGTCATGTGGTAAATGCTACATAGGCCAAACCGGAAGTCGCCTTAATGAGCACATAACAGGGCACAGAGATAAGTGTCACAGTGAATCATGCGATGGTTTTCTTGTTTTTCAATGTAAAACGTGTCCATGGCGGCCATATCGCCCACTTCTAGAAGATACCACTGTTAGAGATAGGGATAAGCGCGAATGTGTAAGACTAATAATAGAAACGGAGCAGATCCTCTCGGCCGCTGAGCAATGCATCAGCACACCGTCACTGTCATTGTCCGCGAGAGAGTTGGATTATTTGCGCGTGGCATAAAGGCTGATACGCATTTTCCATATGTTATTTAGATGTCCTTGTGTTTTCCTGTTGTATCGGTTTTAGCTTGTTTTCATGCCGTCATGTACGTAAGTGTGTCCACATGGTTGCTATCACAGTGTGCATATGGTTGTTGGGGGGTATAAGCAAGGTCGATCCAAATAGGTCGCGAAGCTTCGGGCGAAAAGTGGTGCAATACAAATTGTCACCGACATCAGCAAGGGGGGTTATGGGAGCAGCGATTGAAGCGCGACTATGTTTGGAGGCAACAAACATTGGGAAAGAAAAAAGCGATTTTTTTTAATGCAAGCGAGACACAGATTCATTCAACGAAAATAAAATTTCTGCTCAATCTTATAAATTCGTGACGAGTTACGAAAATACAAGTTTATTGAATTTATTATTATTAATAAATACATTTCTTTTCAGAGCCCATCGTTACAAGAGGCGTTGACGCCACCAACGCCACTATCACTCGCAATGCAATGCAGCTCTTGAAATGTGCAGAAAGGCGCGCTCGTAAAGTTCACCTGTTGAAATACGCCCCCCTAACAGGTTGTGCTTTTTTTGCTTGTCAAAGTTTGTCTGAATTTGGTGACGCTGGTAGCTTCACTGCTTCTTAACCTTTTCAGTCAATAGTAGGGAGTTACGACCGCCAGATAATTGTGTGGTTGTTTTCGTGCGACTGCGCTGGCCGACGGGCTTGGCATCCGACGATAGGATCAGCACTCTACACCTAAAGCTTTCGTAGGCCTCCAAAGAAAGTATGTTCTGGGCAGGGGTGCGATTTCGACAACCCTACGGCTGACCTTTTCCTGCATCGCTTTCCGCGCTGATAGCTGGAAACGCCCATCAAGTCCAATGGCGGGGCATTTGAATATATAGCTCCAATGGCAGGCCGACAAAACAAATTTCGCACCTTCGAAAACAAAATGACGTCACTTTTGCTTTAAACGGATATGCCGTCACGTTATTTTTTCTTCCGCCGGAAGTGTTCCCACCACATACAGATGGCGCTAAGCCCCATGAACCGCCGATGAACCGTCATTTTTTGAACGTATGGGCTCCTATGGAAGCTTCGCTACCAGGTATATTTACCTTGGTATAAGTATGACCGATCCCGGAAGTAAAATTTTCGTTGTTCATAGTTAGCTCTTGTCTTCGTCTTCATTTCTTCTTGTGTCATTGTTTTGTTGCGCTATACAAATACCTTTCAATGATGACAGACCGACAAGCCCATATCGCTACCCTCGTCCATTTCGTTTCCAGTACAACGGGTTCTTTTCAATATGTTCCTCGGGATTACGGGCGTATTGTTGCCCTCATAGCCACGGCCGCCTGCAGCGCACATGTCCTAAGTTTCTGTATCCGTAACAAGCAGCTTCCCCAAGATATATACCCGTTGTTTGGTCGTTTCACACCATCCGTTGGCCACGGAAAAAGAATTTTGAAGATTGTACGTGCTGAACAACTTCGGCATGCGCGTCTCCACCATGATTACCTCAGCATGCAAATGTTCGATCAGCATGAACCGAGCGTCGCAAGGAAACTTCTGCGGAGGCACCTGCGGTTAGCTGATCAGGTCACCGAATTCCTTTGACAACCTCAGCTAAGGCTACTACGGGCTCACATAAATAAGGATCGACGAAAACGAATGACTGACGTCCATGTTGCGGAGGGTTTTAACCTTCCCAACAGTGTGTGCCAAGTCCTTGGTCTTGGTTCGAAATTTGCCCAAGCGGGCAGCTGTACGAAACAGGAGCTTCTGTCCATCGTACATGAAGTGACCAAAAGAGCCCCAGAAGGAGATGGTGTGAGGATGAACTCTAAAGGGTTGGACACCATGTTACGATGTAAGGCCCAACTTTCTAATATGCCTGTAAAACGCGTAGAGTCTTACCTGAGGATTAATTTATTGTGTGGCATACGGGCCGACAAAGAGGGTGGCTTTGCCGTTCTTTCCTATAATTGTTCCTTAGAAAAATCCGGTCAGCTATCTCTGCAGTGTTCAATGAATGCAAGGATGTATCACCTACGTAAATAGCAGCAAGAACTAGTGAAAGCTGCAAGAAATTGAACCTTGATAGACTACAGAAAAGTATAAAGAAATCAGATAAGAAAGTCCATGATGAATTTTTAGTGCTAAGACGTACAAGGCAGATGTTCCTTTTCGAGTTTTCCGAAAGGGGCACCTGGCCGAAGCAAGCTGCCATGCACCAGCTTTCAAAGCTGAGCGTTCCTTAACGGTGGAGCCGACGTATGCAGAAATACTTAACTACTACAGAGGAAGGAGACTTAAATACCCCCACCCCACACATCGCTCACACAACATGAGGCAGTAAGCTGGTGAAGACTGCAAGCAGGTACGTTCTTCAACCTGCACACATTACACAAAATGTTCCCTACCCAGTACAGGGATACATGTCCGTGGTGCGGAACAACCCCCACGTTATACCACATCACGTGGGAATGCAAGCGTAATTTCGCATTCCATAAAGTAAATAACCCAAGTGCGGAACAATGGGAGGGTCTGCTCACCAGCAGCGAGCTCGCAGCCCAACGGGTAATTGTGCAGCACGCCTGCGAGGCAGCAAGACTCAGCGGTGCCCTGGAATAGAGGCGCCGACCTTGTGAAGCGGCCAGGACTCAAAACATGAAGACACCGGCCCACCGCCAATCTCTCTGAGATATAGAGAAATAAAGATTTTCCATTCCATTCTCGGTACTGATGACTCGTTTCTCGTGAGAGGTTCTGACAAAGTCCTTGATTTTGTTAGGAGCCACGCGGAAAAAGCCTTCAGGGCCTTCTCTGCTGACGTTAAAGAATTATTTACTCTATACCGCACAATGACCTTCTTCAATCTGTCGATGATTGTATTGACAAATATGGCAACGCAAGGTGTTCACAGGACCCAGGTGTTTCAGTAGAAGAGTGTTTAGAGTTTTTACGTTTTTACCTGTCAACTTTTGTACAGTGGAACAATAGGCCGTACTTGCAGAAGAAAGGCATTTGTATAAGGTAATGTCTAGCTCCCGTCCTTAGTAGCCTTTACTGAGTACATTTAGATAGGCACATGTATGTATGCCTCACAGGGCTATCAGGATTTCAAGGAGCTTCTACATTTGTTGAAATTTTTTTAGTGCTCTTAGATTGCCCTAGTAAGTGTCTCCAAGAAATATGTGACAGTGCCTTTACAATTTTTCGGCAGTGTTTGAGACCTCTGGACGTGACTTTTGAAGCGCCTGTCGACAATAAGCTTCGATTTCTTGACGTTCAGTTCATCTCCACTGATAGTAAGACCTACTGGGCTTATAGCCCACGAGCTAACAAACCTCTTCTCCAATTTCATTCAGCCAAATGGAAGTTGGTGAAGAGGGGCATAACTAACGTGTGTTTCAAAAACGCCCTCAGAAAATCGTGCCCACACCTAATGAAAACCAGTCTCTAACAACAGTCTGCGCGTCTTAAGGAGGCTGGTTATCCTACGCATGTGTTGGTGTCGGTGGCGGAGAGGTTACTAAAACAGGAACGCTCGAGAGATTGCCCAGGTGAAAATGCCAGAGCTAGCAGTCGTGGGCAGGTGGAAACCGCTGTAATTCCGTAGATACACCGGTATCACATAGCCTGAAAAAAATTGGAAGCCGCGCCAACGTGCGGGTTGTTTTTTCAGCTCCAAATAAGCTGGATACCTTGTGCAAAACCTCGAACCCAATGAGGACGAAAAGGATGGTGTGTGATAAGAAGCGCAAAGATCCGTTCATAGGATGCGCGGTGGGAGTGATCTATCGCATTCCGCTGTCATGTAGTAAATGCTACATAGGCCAAACCGGAAGATGCACTAATGAGCGCTTAAGAGAACACAGAAATAAGTGCCACAGTATATCAGGTGACGGTTTTCTTGCTTTCCATTGTAAAACGTGTACATGTCACCCATGTCGCCCACTTCTGGAAGATACCACTGTTATAGATACAGATAAGCGCGAATGTGTAAGACTAATAACAGAAACGGAGCAGATCCTCTCAGCCGCTGACCAATGCATCAGCAAACCGTCAGTGTCATTGTCCGTGAGAGAAAGGAGTGAGCATTACGCACATTGGTAGGAGAATTTAAGGGGGATGACGCATCATTGATCCAAACCCTGGCAGACAGATATATCGAAACAGGAGGAGATAAAATCGATAAGGGGGAGTACAAAGGCATGACAATCCCAAGCTTGATGCACCCATAACGAAACAAGTATATGCCGCCGCTCTAGCATCAAAACGTAACTCAGCCCCAGGCGAGCACGGCATCACGAATGCTATGTTAAGAAATATGAGCGATCAGCAACTAGAACGACTGACCCGATACTTCAATGAGAAAATCTGGGAAACGGGAGAACTTCCTAATCAATAGAAAGAAGAGACCATCTTAATACCTAAACCGGGGAAAGCAAGAACATTGCAGAATCTCAGGCCAGTATCTCTAACATCCTGCCTAGGCAAACTTTTTGAAAAGGTCCTTGATATCAGGCTTACCAACTATATCGAAGGGCACGAACTTCTCTCGCACAACATGTACGGCTTCAGACATCTTTCAACACAAGGCATATTCGTAAGGCTACGAGATGTGCTGCAAAATATCCTTACAGGAGGAGAGAAGATCATAGCAGCGCTTGACTTAAAAAGCGCCTTTGACACGATCTTCCGTACCCTCATACTTGAAGAGCTCGAAAGAATGGGCTGTGGAATTAAGATCCACAATTACATCCGCTCTTTCCTTACTGAACGTAAAGCCACAATAGGTATGGAAAATATTCGATCTTCCAAACTCCCACTGCGTAACAGAGGCACACCACAGGGTGCCATCCCCTCGCCACTTCTATTTAATGTCGCAATGAACCGCTTGATACGACAACTAGAGAAAATCAATGACCTCAACTTCGCGTTTTACGCAGACGACATCACCCTATGGGTCTGCAAAGGCTCGTTATGGCAAAAAGAACAAACTATCCAAGAGGCTATTGACTCGGTGAACGACTTCGCCGAACAAAACGGTATGCAGTGCGCTCCGGAAAAATCTGAGTTTATCCGGATCCACGGGCGTAACTACAGAAACAAACCGAGCATCCACCTAACTATGGGTGACCAGGCGTCACCAGAAAGATATATGATCAGAATACTAAGACTATAGTTACAAAGCAAGAAAAGAGCTACTCACACCATTGCGGCTCTCAAGGCCAGCACGAGGAGCATCGCTAGACTAATAAGCAGAACTACAAAGTAAGGTAATGGGCTCCACGACGAAACCATAACACTATTCCAGGCTTTTATTCTTAGCAAAATAACATACGGGCTACAATATCAAGAGCTAACCCCGTCGGAAATCATAGAAATCGACCTACTAATACGTGGTGCGTATAAGGCAGCACTTGGGCTTCCTACGAATGCGGTAAACGAGGGAGTGCAAGCTCTAGGCATATACAACACATTTTAAGAGATAAGAGCCGCCGTTCTTATGGCACAAAGAGAACGACTATGCCTCACAAGCACAGGTAGAAACGTTCTGTCCTGTTTAGGCTACCCATTGCGACCGCCATACTCCCAGGAACAAACGACCACAGTGCCGGATCCAATACGCGAACGCGGAGTGGTCTTCCCCATCCCACGGAACATGAGCAAAAATTATCACACAGCGAGAATTATTGTTATTATTATTATTATTATTATTATTATTATTATTATTATTATTATTATTATTGTTGTTGTTGTTGTTGTTATTATTATTATTATTATTATTATTATTATTATTATTATTATTATTTCTTTTGAACACATATACACCGTGAACAGGAAAGGGAGGCGAGGAGCAGGCTGACAACTGCCACCAGCGAGAAGACAAGCGAGAGCTAAACAGCTTTAGAAAACCTTCGGCAGTAATCAAGACGTAAAGTATACTGATGCAGCTAGATTTAGAAAAGGACATGTAATAGTGGCAGTTCAACTCACACACCACGGAACGCTTCACACATCAGCCTCGATACACAGCGGAAGCAGCGGCGATTGCTCTCGCTATCGCATACAAGGAAAAGCAAAACAGCTCAGCTTCAGTAATGTCCGACTCACAAATGGCATGCAGAATGTATCTACAAGGCAACGTACAACAAGTCACCCTTAAGATCATAGGCGACACATTGAAAGATCATGCTATTTTATGGTGTCCTGGCCACGAGGGTGTCTTGGGAAACAGAACAGGCACACACTCTAGCTCGAGGCTTTGCTAACCGAGCTGGAGATACGCACAACGATGAAAAAGGCGATCGCCTACTGGTCCGCGATATACTGGAGCACCAGCGAAGAACCGGGCAACAGTACGCCCCACCACACAAATTACTCAGTGTAGAGGAGGCGCAGAAATATAGAATACAGACGCATACCTACCCACGTTTAGGTAGATACCATAAAAGAAACCCAACCTTGTACACTAACTCTTCCCCGTGGTCCGGGTCGTGGTCTTCATTGCCTCATGACACATGGGAGTGCGCCAAAAGACCTCATGCCATTAATTCACTTTTGGTACTCACCTTACTACTAAGCCCTGGGAGGCCATCGTCTCTCTTGCTGACCTCGCGGCCCACAAGGGCCTCCTGGACAAAGCTGGGCGGGTCGCGATGGGCACTGGAGTCTTGGAATAGGGACCCACCCTGCACCGCTCCCTTGCGCCATTTTAAGGCGAAAACGTTAAGGAGCTCGTGTCGCAGAAAAGCCGGTGTCGTCGGCGTCGGTGGCGTTGGCCGTGAGCGATAAATCCCGGGAGGCACTTCATAAAAAAAAGGCAACTTGCAAGATGGGCTGTGTGGGAATCGAACCAGGGTCTCCGGAGTGTGAGACGGAGACGCTACCATTCAGCCACGAGTTCTTTTTCCTTTCTTTCATGGTATTTATTATAGTAGCATTCAACCAGACGTTCCCCATTTATGCATAGTTAGAGAATGGAGGGCACAATGAAAGTCACACACAAAAAAGGCAGCGTTCGTACTGTGAGTAGAAACGTTCGTTTCACTTTAGAAGGGTGGCAAGGATAAGCACGTCACCAAAATAGGGTACCAGTCCGGTTGTACACCGAGTCCATCATAAACATGCTTTAGGTGTAAGGTCATTTGGATAAAATGTACCCTTGCAGGTACCACCGTTTCGGCGTTTCGGTCCATCATTCGCGTTTTCCACGAACTGTGCATTCTCATGACAAAAACATATCGAAAGGTGCACTATTATCAGAGGTTGGCAGCAGGTATCGCACAGTATGAGCGTTAATCTCAAAGTCTTTCTTTAAAGTCCGTTGGAGGGCATCCCAAAATAGGATGGCGTCGGTGCAGCTAATAAAACAATCTTCAATTGTCTCTGGTACATCACAAAGGCGACAGTTAGCAGAAGAGACAAAGATACCCTTTTTTGTAGCCATGTTTTAACCGGTATGGTTTCACTATGAACTTTATAAAAGAATGTTTTACAGCAAGGGGATAAATACATTTTGCGAACTCGCTTTAGTACATCGTGGCCTGGCCATTTAATGTATATTGATCGGTAAAGTGGAGGCGGAAATAGCATGGACAGTAAGTCTTTGTACAACGTTTTGCGCGACACGGAATACAAGTATTCAGTGGAAAACCGAACTGTTAGGAAACGAACCGCCAAGTAAACTTCTTGCATGAATCCCCACAAGCATAAGCGCGAAGAAAATTTTGAAGAAACAACTAAATCAGGTAACGCATTAACAAGTGCGACTTGCATGTATGACCGTATTATAGGATGCGAAGTATCGCGAAAAAAGAAGAAACGAGACACTATTGGCCGCACATAAAGATGTACTAAGTCCAGCCCGCCTTCACTAACAGGCCTAAAAATATTGTCTCGCCTCATGGGCTCAAAAGTTGAAGACCATACGAAGGTTGCGAAAATACGGTGAAAGCGTTGGATGTATAGCCTAGCACATAGAAAATTTTTGTTGCCAAGAACTTATTGCAGGCTTCGGCTTTCCCAAAAATAGAAAGTCGTTGTGGAACGAATGTCTGGGCGTAACTTTGCATGGCCGAAACCAGTTCTTTCCAATAGTGTGCGCTTAATTTATATGCGTCTAGCGGCACGCCAAGATACTTTGGCGGGACATCAGTCCACTTAACGCCTGCAAACTGTTCTGGTGTATAGCACCATGAGCCACACCATAAGCCTAAACTTTTTGAGGAGTTCATTTGGGCTCCTTATACGCTGCCAAATTCTTCTATTATCGATACTACCTTTTCAACACTGGACTTATTCGTGCAGAAGAACGCTAGATCGTCTGCATAAGCTAAGACTTTTGCTTCGTTACCCAGTATATTGAAGCCATGGATGTGACTCGACTGAATTACGCTTAGGCATAGCGGTTCCACGTAAAGGGCGAATAGTAGTGCGGACATCGGGCATCCTTGTTTTACTGATGAGCAAATAGAAATGGGTTCGGAGAGTTGGCCATTAATAACTAAACGAGTAGTACAACAGGTGTAGCAAAGCCTAGCGCCTTTAAGCACAATGGAGCCAACATTGACATGCTCCAGAAGAGAAAATAAATAGGAGTGACTGACACGATCAGATGCTTTAGCAAGGTCTAGCTGGAGCATTGCAAGCTGCATAGTGGAACCATAACAGTATTGAAGAAGTGTACGGGCGATATGTATGTTGGTTTGAATTGATGGGGCCCCTGATTCCACACGTCTGATGGGAACCAATTAGAATTGGCATCGCAAATTGCAATCTATTAGATAGAACTCCCGAGAAAATTTTGTAATCCACGTTTGACAATGTGATTGGTCGGTAGCCTTCAACAGAACGCAATTTCTCCTTATCTGAACTTTTGGGAATTAAAACTGTGTGGGTTTTGCAAGAAGACTGCGGAAGGGCGTCAACCTTTAAACTTGTAATAAAAATGTCCAATAATATGGGGCTGATAATTGATTTGAAAGCTTTGTAAAATTCACTTGAAAGTCCATCGGGGCCGCGTGTTTTCGACAAAGGCAGCTGATCAATAGCTAGCTCAATTTCTTGGATCGTAAGGCTACCACTCATGACTGCACAGTCATCATCCTGTAACGGTTTTACAAGAGATACAAAACTCTCTAAAACCTTTGCATCGTGATCATCCGGAGGGGCACTAAACAACATAGTGTAGAAAGTTTCTAACTGAGAAATTATGTCATTAGTATTTGTTAGAAGACTACCTTCGGAGTATATTTCCGAAATTACTTTGGAAATACCGTGACGTCGCTCGTCAAGTAAAGCTTGACGTGTTGGTTGCTCAGACTGCAGAGCACGCCTATTTCGAGATCGAATTCGCGCACCTCTGTTACGTAGTGCGTCATACTTTGGTAACTCACATTTAATGTTTCCTGTGTCAACAATGTAAGTGCCTGGCATTTCGCATTCGATGACATAAAGGCTACATAGGCTCTTAAGAAGCATTTTTTCTTCATTCTTTCTATAGAATGATTTCACCGAGCCAATTTCTATAGCCACTGTACGAACCTCTTGTTTAACGAGTTCCCAAACAGCAAATAATGGCAAGTCAGTAGAAACAGAATTGGTTAGGGCCATGCGCACGCGATTAATAAGTTCAAGATCATTTAGGAGCTCAGAGTTAAGCTTCCAGAGTGCCCACTGTGGTCGGAAATTAGTTACAGATTTTTCACCAATGTTTGCTATAGCCATACAATGATCAGAGAATGAAACTGGGATAGTAATACAGGATAGTCCTCGAGAGAGGAGTGATGAAGAAACATAAATCCGATCAAGGCGGGCGTAGGAATGACCTTGAATTCTTGTATAAGAGCGAGCTCCCTGTCCCGACATTCCTATATCAACGAGCCCTGCATTTTCTATTATGTTAGACAAAACTTCACCACTCCTGTCCCGCTGAGTGTTAATGCCGCTTCGATCGTTCGGATCACATACACAATTGAAATCTCCCATGAAAACAATGTAGCTATCACAGTCCAATAGACTAGACACAGTATCAAATAAAAGAGTTCGTTTTGCAGCGTCATTAAATGCATAGACGTTGACTATTCCGCATGGCACACCCTGCAACACAAGATCACAACATATATATCGAGCTTCAGTGTGGACATGGTAACTAAATGCTGAAAAAAGTAGACTTTTTCAGAAACAGGAAACAACCCGCGGATAAACCAAGAGCGTGTGAAACGCAAACATTATACTCAGACAGAAAAGGTCGCAAAGCCCTTTCTGTCTCGTCATCACTCTCAATCTTCGTCTCTGCACGGCGACGAAGTCGAGGCGCTTCCTAGACAAAAGCCGGCGAAGTTGCGTTGAGCCTGTTTCTGCAAAGACCTAATGCCTCGTACGTTCAAGGCTGCGAAAAGAAGCTGCTGGGACAGGGCCATGGTGACTATTAACTATTTGGACCTAATGATCTATGTGATCGGTCCTAGAGGGCAACGGTGAGGCTCCCTCCAAACCCCCACCAGGCCTTCTGAACCGTGATCGTCGGCACTTTCCTGATTGTTTCGATGTTTTGCGGCGACGCGCTTTTCTTGTGGTACTGGTCGTCTCACTGTCCGTGCTTGATTCCGATCTGTTAGTCGCACGGCGCTTCGGAACTGAAGTATCCGCGTTGCTTCGTCTGTCCTCTGCCGGCTCAGCGCACGTGTCGAGATGCTTGGGTGCATCAGATGAGTCATCTCCGGCTCTCTCATTCGCTTGCTGGGCAGCAACTGGCTCCGTGGTAGCGGGTGCTCCTTTGGGTTGTTGCTTCGGTTGGTCACCTTTCTCTTCGATACTTTCTTTATTCACGGGCAGTTCTGCGATGCCATTGTCTTTAACCGGTAGAAGGGCCTTACTGGCACAGCTGGTCTCCGCGGAAGAGGGAACGTCTCCAGTCGCGTCGAGAACCTCCGTAATATCCATTATGTGTTCTTGCAAACTTTCATCCGGAGGCTTTGTTCTGTGTCGTAACTTATCGGCGTATGTTACGACACATTTTTCAGCTGTGTGGCCAAAGCCCCGGCAGGTTTCACAACGTGGGGTTCTGCAGTTTCGACGAATGTGCCCCACCTTGTTACAGCGCAAAGTGGGGGCCAGCCTGGAATTAATACGAGATTTTACAATCCACAAACAGGTAGTAGATGTCAAACGTCTCCCACGCTGACTCTATCGGCCAGAGTCAACACCACGTCACGATTTAGCGTACGCATTAGTTCCATCCCCGATACTCTCCAGCTTTCTCCTGATAGAGACTTGACTTCCCCGTAAGCCTGGAGCACATCTCGAATGTAGTCATCTTCCAAACGCTCAGGAAGCCACAAAAGCTTCATATTAACTTCCGTGGGCTCAGGATCAATAACGACGCAGCGTCTACCTTTTACGGATAATTCCCCGCATGCGACTAGCTTCGATTTTGTCATCCTTGATTTGCACGTCACCATCCACACGTGCGACATCTGAAATTGACCGATGGAACTAATTTCCTTCAGGTCAATAACGTTCCGAAGGGCGTCTCTGAAGTCTTGGGCTCTGTACGGTCGACCAGTTAAGTCAGCATGCAGGAAAACGCAGTCTACAACCAGCTTACCGGTAGGAAGACGGGGTAGTCTCTGAAGTCTTGGGCTCTGTACGGTCGACCAGTAAAGTCAGCATGCAGGAGAACGGAGTCTACAACCAGCTTACCGGTAGGAAGACGGGGTAGCACAACACGGTAGTCATTGCTGCTGGCTGAAGCCTGAGCAGCACCTCGGCCAGGGGCCGATAAATCCTTTGAAGCGGAGAACATGAAAAGCCACGAGTTCGATGGATCAAAGCGGTACAAAAGTGCCTCTAGTGAATGCGGTGTTGCCTTAGAAATGTGCCATAGAAAGTTATACTGTGGTGTATATCGGTAATTATGAACATCTAACTTACACAAGTCGCCGTTACACGAGTAGCGAAGTACGTTTCCGCTACATTTCTTCTGCGCTCTGCGCACACGCAGAGCCATCTTGCGGCAAACACAGAAGACCCCCTCCTCGCAATGTGCTGCGCTGACCCGACACGTGTCGCGCCACTCGCCCGCTTCTCCCCTTCGGGCCGTGCGGGGCCCGGTGCGAAGATGCCCCACTACCCTTGCGTTTAATAGGTTTTCTCGCTCTCTCCCCATCCAACTTCCAGCGTGCGTCACTCGAACCCTCGTGTTTAGGCGACGCGGCTCCTCTTTCCGCTCACAGCGCGTTTCCTAGGTGCAGCGTCCGATGCGGGACGCCTCTGACGTGATCGCAGCGCCGTAGCGCGTCTGGTGGGAAAGCGTCCCCTGCGATGTGTGCCGAGCTGCTGGCGAGGAGTCATGCGTCTGCGTGGTGCTCCCAAGCGAGATAGAGGACGATCCCATCGAGGCGTCAGCCCCATGATCGCGTCCGCCTTCATGGCGCGTCGCGGCCCGGCTGTCCGTGCCGATCACGACGTTTGGCTCGCGTAGATCGCTTCTCCCTCCAAGACACCGAGTTCTTTGGTTCGTTCCGCTTGCTCAGGCGCACGTTTCGTTGCCGCGCCTAACGCTGCGTTGCTCGGCGCTCACCGCGTGATTGGTGGGTGCAAAGTCCGGTGCGGGGCGCCTCATAAGTGATCGCTGCGCCGTAGCGCATTGTCTTACACCCCTTGGCGGGTCGACGGGAACGTTATCGCGTTCCACTGTTGAAGGCGAAGCTTAAGCGTCCTCCAATTTTTTTTCCTCATCAACAAAATGTTTATCCCTCCTCCTCCATCTACTTGAACGCTGAAGAGAAACTCACATATATAAAGGCCAGACCCTCTCTATGGCCAGAATACACGTACGCTTGCCGGCGCGTAAAAGCTCGCGCCCGCGCGCCTTGCGTTTGCCGTGCCTCGGGAGTAACGTCGGCTTGAACTTACAAGAGCGCGCCAGTGCGCGTCCACTTGGCACATATTGTCGCCTTGGTAGACATCGGTTCGTATTTTTGTGAGGCAGCCAGAGCACAAATATTTGTCTGGAGAGGATAAAAAGGTTTAAAATAGCCTTTGTCGCTTTACGTACATTAAACACAAGCACCCTTGCCGAAAGTTTTGATGTGCGTACCTTCAAGACATTGATGTTCGGAAACACAAATGCAAGAAAGCTTTATTGAGCGTGATGGTAAAAAAAATTGGCCGACGATTACGCTTCTTGGTAATGCGATCTTTAAGCGCAGCTGCTGTCTTATTTCAACAACAGGCAACCACATACAGAACACGGCGTGCCAAATGGAGGCGGATCTGCGCTTCGGATTGGGCAGCACACACCGCGATGCGCCGCTATGGCCTCGAGCTCCACCACTGGAAAAGCTGGCGCCACCGTCGGCGTGACGTGCTAGGAGGGATCACGTGGACATAGCGGCCGTGTCGGCTGCTTCGGAAGCGCCGAAGCGACCTGAAAACTAGTTTAAATTCCCTCGTACGCTGCGGTCCTCACTTAGTGGCGAAATTTTCCCGCTTCGAGTGTCTCCTTTACAACGCTTGAAAGCACTACAATAGGTAGTGGCTGCCTTTGAAGGCGCGCAACATGGTAGGCTACTGCTCGGTGCGGCAGGGCCGAACGCACGTAACGGAGGCCGGTGTCAGCCTTATTCACACGTAGCCGCAGGACAAGAAGCTGCGTGAAGCTTGGCTCGCGAAACATAAAACCGGCAAACAGTAATCGGCTACAACTCGGGTATGCAGCAAGCACAGGCGCGAGGAAGATTTCTGCTACCGCGCCCGGTCTGCGATGTTCTGAAAACGCGCACTGAGACGCTCGCCCGAGTCCGCTGCCCGACTAATGTCATGAGGGTTTGGTCTATGAAGTTGTCGATGCTATCGATACTGGCAAGTTGAGTGGAGTGGAAAGGCAACGGTAAGAAGCACATTAAAGAAAAGCATGGCATAGGGTCATGCTTGTGTAATGAATTAATGCACTGGATTACAAAAAAAGGAGCAGTGGGAAATGGCACGCTGAGAACACCGATAAACATACAGTGTGACGCAACTCGAGAAATAATATTGAAAGGTCAAATAATTTAGAAGAAAAAAAAGATTGAATCGTCGCGACGGCACATTACAGTCCCCGTAGGCGTCGAAGTCTCTACAGTGAACTTATTTTTGAACAGCTCTGATAGCACCCACGCAACAATGGTTGCTTGCATACTGTCAAATGCTCATATTCTACGGCCTAAAGCTCATGGCACGGTGCGCGAAACAGTGCGCGGACAGGCATGCAGACGCGCAGTCGGTCGCTGCGAATCTGCGCGATCGCTGCATTGAGGCTTCGTTCTATTACGCTCCATTTAGTTATATAAACACTATAAGAACATATTTCACATAGCTTGCTCTCAGCGTTTACCTACCTTTCACGCAAGAAGCCGGTTCGGGAGACTCCATCGCAGCGACCGCGCGCAGTGGCGTTCACTGTACGTATTCGGTAAAGAGATAGCGTCTGTAAACGATTGTGTGCTTTCAGTTTGCCCAAGATTATTATTTAGACAGTAAAAAACTTCTCTCGTTTCGAAAGTACTTACAGAAATGTTCGGGAGAGCTCGCGCGTGGTGTTTTCAGTGAGCGCTGAAGCAAAAGCTATGAGGAGCGCGCCACGTGATCCCTCATACTACGCCAGCGAGGCGCTTCCGATAGATGGCGACTCCGTAACTCACCGCCGCCAATAGAGCCGGCGCTCCGGCGACACGCCATCGCGCCATCTTATAGTGGGTCACCGCAAGGAAGGTAGCCAACAGCACGTTCGTCTGGTTAATCTCCCAGCATTTCCTTGTTTTTCTTCTTCTCTCTGCGATGTTATCTGCATATTTCTCGTGACTTTCCCTGACAAGAACTCTTATTTTGAGCATACTTAGCTTTTTCGCCAATAGACTATTCACGGAACACGTGGCGTTTTAGTTGTAGACGAAGAAAAGCGCGAGCGTGCGAGCAAGAAGAAGCAGAAGAAGCGTGACCTCGACAGCCGTTTGGAAGACACGTTGCATAGCGCCCTGGCGAACCATTCGCAGCAACCAATCGACGACGCCAAGCGTGAACCCATCCATGTCCGAGGGCGACGAGACGCTGTGGACGGCGCTCGACTCGACTCCTCCGTTGGAAATCCCGAGGCACACGGACAGTCCCCGCTCGGTCCGCCTGGACAGCGCGTTCCGGCTCTCACGGATCTCCCGGGCCAGGCGGTCCAGCGTAAGCGCATTCGTTCTAATAAGAAATACCCTGACTCATCGTCGCCATTGACTTGTAACAGTCACCACGCGCTACAGGTGGCTTGCATTGACGCCAGCCTAGCCGCCATGTTGGAGAACCAGTACGGAGAAGGGCATTTCGCACGGTGGTTCTGCCGTGGCTCTGTGACGTCACGTTCTAGCTATCTCAGCCCCAGAGTATAGACTGACACACATTTACAAGAAACATTCCTGAATGGCGGGACGAGCGAGGAGCTATACATTCATAGGAGTTAACTTCAGTCAATCTCAGCTACTTGGTTAAATTAAGGGCAATATTCACAGGGAACAAGGCTAACGTACGGGCTCATCGTGTGTATGGTTCCTTGCATGTCCCATCCTTTAGCGCTTTTCTCTAAGTACGACGCTTAACAATCTCAGATACACGCTTCAGTGCTGTATCAGTTCTGTAATTGCAGGACTATGCAAAGGAAGCGTTTACGACTAGAGACAATTTTATTGCGATGGCAATTATATGTGCACTCCAGGGGGATTTTCTCCATCGTCGTCGCTGTCGGCATTGCCATTCAGGTATATGCAAGTGCACACATGCCATACATGCCGTATGTTAATACTATACTATTCAACCGTCAGATTGTTCAAACCAGGTTTTACGTTCTTGACTAAAATAACATTAGGAATTTCGAGAATGGCTTCCCGCAGACAAAAGCCATCAAACATAACGTTCACAGCAAACTGCCTGTACAAATCCTCTCAGACTATTGAATAATGAAAGTTCAAGACAATATCAGTGCTAAAACTTGAAAGTGATGTACTTTACTGGTGCAGCTCTTTAAGAGCTGCACAGCGGTGCCTGTGCGAGGCCATTAGGGTCTACAATGCGCGTTAAAACTTTTAAGGGTGCCCGAAATCTTAGCGCACTCGCGTATGCCGCATCCGCGCTAGTCGGACCCTCGTGTAGTTAGAACGCCGTCCGAGGAGTTCAAGTGCAACGCTAAACTCTTGCTATCGCAGTCAGTGCTTTGCCCTTCGTCCTTCAGGCGCGACCTTTTGTTTTTTGTGGAGCTAATCAGGCAACGTAGACCTGCTGCGTGCGACTCCTGAATCGGCTATACTTCGGTGATGCACGGCGAAAACCGTAAAAATAATGGCTACAAGATTATGATGACAACTCAATAAGGAATTTCGCACAATTGCTTTGTTGCAAATGCAGTCCCTGTCATGTGAAGCGGCAAAAAGGAGCCTACAACTCCGACTTTTAAGCATGAATGTAGTAACTCACCTATCTTAAAAGTGAGCTTAAGGCGCGCTATAAATCGTCCGATTTGAAAGTATTTCACAAGCAAAAAATGCACAACTGTGCATTTCTGGGTTTGGCGTCGCCTGTCTCGGGTTTAACTTTGACTCGAAGACCAAGCAACGCACCTGAGTTTGGTTGTAAATTGGCAAACGCGCAGGGTTTGGCAGCACAGATTGTTAAGCTATCACGCGCTACTAAAGCGTTGACGATAGCTATAGAAGCTGTTTATCTTGCAGTCGAAGTGTTTAAGCCTCCAACTTTCAATGGCGTGGTAACATGGAGTATACTGGAACTCACCACTCCGTTTCTTAAGTTGATGCCACGTTTCCAGCACTTCGAGTGAGCTTAAACGAGGGCTCCCGATCATACCAACGTAGGCGCATATGCTTCTCTAAAAAAAAATTCCTTCCCACGTGTATGCCTATCTCGGTGGCTGTTACATCAAAGACAACAAAGACAGTTATTTAAGCGACTTGTCACGCCTTTCGGTAGTACTACAGGTCTGTAGACCCTGGTATATCGCTGGCTGTTAATTCTTACGGTATATTCAGGCGGTCGTTTCCGAGCGCCGAATTGAATTCTGAGGCTCTACGTGCCAAAACTACGATTTGGTTATGAGGCACGCCGTTGTAGGGGACTGCTGATTAATTTTTAACCAGGTGACCATTAACGTGCTCGTAATGCACCGGACACGGGCGTTCTTGTATTTCGCTCCCATCAAAATGCGGCCGCCGCGGCCGACATGTAATCCTGCGACCTTGTGCTTAGCAGCGCAGCACCACCGCCGCTAAGCCACCATGGCGGGTCTTTCAAAACGCTCTGGCAGCGCTACAAATGTAATCTAAAAGAGTAACTATGACTTACTCTTGCGTAGGCGGATTTCACTGATGATAAGAAAGCAAGTGCACCATTTCTACACCCGTTTATTCTCGAAATACAGCTTTTAACCAGCTTTTCGCTACTTTCATATCATGGTCCGAGTGTGACCCGAATATGCCATTACTGATAATTCATTATCGACACCCTGGACAGCTTCCAACTTTTGGTTGGTCGTTGGTTGGTAACACGTTTATTCCACATACTTGAGCTCTTAAGCGCTCCGGTGGGGAAGGGATGGAGTTAAGGGAATCTCAGTTATACCCCGTAAAGAAGTGCGGAATGAAATTTGAATGACAGCATCATGAAAAGGTGCACATATCTTGCGGCCCAGCAGTTAGGCAACATGGGCCAGGGTAGGCGTAAGAGGCTGGCTGGCTAGCTGGCTATCTGGCTGGCTCGACAGATAGATAGATAGATAGATAGATAGATAGATAGATAGATAGATAGATAGATAGATAGATAGATAGATAGATAGATAGATAGATAGATAGATAGATAGATAGATAGATAGATAGATAGATAGATAGATAGATAGATAGATAGATAGATAGATAGATAGATAGATAGATAGATAGATAGATAGATAGATAGATAGATAGATAGATAGATAGATAGATAGATAGATAGATAGATAGATAGATAGATAGATAGATAGATAGATAGATAGATAGATAGATAGATAGATAGATAGATAGATAGATAGATAGATAGATAGATAGATAGATAGATAGATAGATAGATAGATAGATAGATAGATAGATAGATAGATAGATAGATAGATAGATAGATAGATAGATAGATAGATAGATAGATAGATAGATAGATAGATAGATAGATAGATAGATAGATAGATAGATAGATAGATAGATAGATAGATAGATAGATAGATAGATAGATAGATAGATAGATAGATAGATAGATAGATAGATAGATAGATAGATAGATAGATAGATAGATAGATAGATAGATAGATAGATAGATAGATAGATAGATAGATAGATAGATAGATAGATAGATAGATAGATAGATAGATAGATAGATAGATAGATAGATAGATAGATAGATAGATAGATAGATAGATAGATAGATAGATAGATAGATAGATAGATAGATAGATAGATAGATAGATAGATAGATAGATAGATAGATAGATAGATAGATAGATAGATAGATAGATAGATAGATAGATAGATAGATAGATAGATAGATAGATAGATAGATAGATAGATAGATAGATAGATAGATAGATAGATAGATAGATAGATAGATAGATAGATAGATAGATAGATAGATAGATAGATAGATAGATAGATAGATAGATAGATAGATAGATAGATAGATAGATAGATAGATAGATAGATAGATAGATAGATAGATAGATAGATAGATAGATAGATAGATAGATAGATAGATAGATAGATAGATAGATAGATAGATAGATAGATAGATAGATAGATAGATAGATAGATAGATAGATAGATAGATAGATAGATAGATAGATAGATAGATAGATAGATAGATAGATAGATAGATAGATAGATAGATAGATAGATAGATAGATAGATAGATAGATAGATAGATAGATAGATAGATAGATAGATAGATAGATAGATAGATAGATAGATAGATAGATAGATAGATAGATAGATAGATAGATAGATAGATAGATAGATAGATAGATAGATAGATAGATAGATAGATAGATAGATAGATAGATAGATAGATAGATAGATAGATAGATGAGGTACCTTAGGAATGCCAACACATTAACAAAAGTGTCGCGTGACTGTGACATTCCATAATGCAAAAGTATAGCGCAGCTGTACACGTACTTTCATTTCGCTACATATTGAGGCAAAAAATGTGAGACCGAAATCACCACCTCGACTGGCAGTGGGCCAGTGCCAGGCCTTCGCACAGGGAGGGGCAGTAGGCTAGCATGATGAGCGGCATCGGAGCCAGCTGCGGAAGAAGAGGGCCACGAACGCGCAACAAGTGGCACGAGCTCGTTCGCGCGGTTGCCCCGAAGGATGCCGACGCTCAACTCGAAGTCGGGCACCTAAGAGCTGCGTTCTGAAAACAGGGACACCACAAACAACTAAAGGAATGCAGGCGAGCGCCTGTCAGCCTTCTTCTCGGTGCCCGTTATTGCATCAGTGTGCTTCTTAATGATAGTCACATGCAAAAAGAGATGTACTAGAAACCATTGCGCGACTTCAACATCAAAGTTTGTTACTAGCAGTGCGGCTGATAAAGATACCCCCAATTTTCTTGTGCCAGCTCCTTCAATCAATCACAAACTTTATCTACGCGACTTATCCAAAATCTGCAAGACAACGGCGAATCCTAGCACGAGGAGCTGTGTCGGTCGCTTTCGCATGTACAGTTTGTCGTTTGACACGAAACTAGAGTTCTTCTCCAAAAACAAAGGAAGGCAAGTGGCTTTCACGTCACGCTCGTTTATTATTTTACATCCAACATCACTGCCGCGCGCAGATGCAATGACACGCGCGAGAAGCGTCCCAAAAATATTGCTCTCTAAAATAATGCAGGAGGAGTTATCCGGCAACGCCGGCATCACACCTGATCGAATGGCATCCTCGACGTCTTTAGGGTACAACAGGAATACTCAGCTTCAATCTCCCTTCTCTAAACAAAAGTATTGCAACCCCCCCCCCCCCCGTCTGACTCATCACGGTGACTTATTTCTATGAAGTTATTCAACAAATGTGAAATATGCAAAAACCAAAATATTCACTAGTGATTACGATACTGCCTAATGCGAAATTTGAGCGCAGCTCTATACGTGTTTTCTTTTCGCGATATGGTGACTGGCGCAGACATTAGGTCTCATCAGGCACGTTGCAAACGTAGCGATCGCAAGAGGCAGCACGTGGGTGAAGCATGGCCGCGATGCACAGCAGCCACCGCAGAGAGACCGTCGCTCATGCAGCACTTTGTTTACATATATGGTATCGGCGGACGCGTTCAGCGCTGCCTTATCAATGGCTTCATCGGTGAACAGACGTTGCGCGCTACTATGGCGCCATTTCGTAGCGATTGTCACCGCAGAACACGTCTCGCGCGGCGCTGCACTTCTCATGCTTTCGCCACGCCCTACTCCTCCGCTTTACTCCTCGCGCTCTTTTTGCTATCTCAGTCTTTCCTCCTCCGCTGCGCTCTGCGTTAGCTCTTTAATCCTTCGCTGTGCTCGTTAGCTGGGTTACGCCGAGGAACGTAGAGGGATGCCAACGCAGGAACTGGCCCACAAGAGCTGCGCTTTAAAATGGAACAACTTCTGTACGCTTCTGCCACAGTGCAGTTTGGATCCTGCGCGTTCGAGTAGGGGCTCTACCGCAAAGTACTGGAACAAAATGGTGGACCTGTACGCAACTCTGCTTTCTTTTGGAGAACATACAGTGACACTACAAATTACTGCGAGGAGGAAGTGGAAATACCGCAAGAAATAAATAAGGAGGGAAAAACTGCACAAAAAATTGGCAGTGGCTATGCCAGGATATACGTAGCGTAAAGGTACGGTTACGTTTGGTTAATCTCTTGCCTTGCTTGCTAACCTTAGCTTATCCGGCTATGGCCTTGTTTGGCCAACATCAACCGTCTCTCCCGCGCATTTATACGCACGGTGCGCCCTCCTCGCGCATGCGCAGTGCCGCGCGGCGCCGGCGCGTCTGCGGAGACTGCGACGTCACACCTCTGGAATGCCCCGCAGTCGGCGGTGGCGAGGAGCGCGCGCTGTCTGCGGCCGCGGCCGCGGTGAGGGCGACGCAGAGGCGCCTCTCGTGACGTCATGCGGCTCTCACGCATGCGTAGTATGGCAGGCGCAGAAGCACCCGAAGCTCGGCTCCAACCCGCATAGTGTAGCTTTACGCTACAAAATTCAAGGGTCTCTTATAGTTATCCTTACTTAAATGAATGCGAAGGCACTGCGGCCACCACGCGATGCTAACACATAAAGCCACAACGCAAGGTCGTTGGTTCGGGCCAATAAAGGTCGAGGGTTCAACTCCTACCATAGTTCGCGGTTTCGAGTGCCTTAATTACTGTATCCTAATCACGTGGGCCTCAAATAAGCTCGACGTAATGAACTTAAAAGGTCGTGGGTTCGGCCCCTACTAGAGGTCGTGGGTTCGAGTACTTAATTCTACCTGAATTAACTGTCCCTTAGTTATGTTAATTTCACTTTAATTGACACCAAAGGTCATGGGCTCCTCTCGTGCCAACAAAGGAGCACGAGAGGAGCCCGGTTGTCGCACGACTGTTTCTCAGCCTTCGCACGCACCAGTGCGCGATGCATTTGGGCTCCCACCCCAGGCTTCGCGGCTGCGGCGCTAGGTGGGGTGTTCTTACGAAGCGCGAAAGAGAAGTCCTGCTTCAGTACGCGTCACACACATAACTCGGTTCGATGGTGGCGCTATGTTGTGTGGCTATACTGATTGAATGCTAACGCATTACCGCCGACAGTCATCGTAAGATGGGCTCTCCCGATTTATTTATTTATTTATTTATTTATTTATTTATTTATTTATTTATTTATTTATTTATGCTTATATATGTGCAAAATAAGGACGGAGACCTCATCTCAGAAGACAATGTAAAACCAAAGGACAGTCAACGAAATTAATGCAACCATACAGTGTAAAACTGTTCCAATCTGTTTGAAATGCGTCAGCATTCCTTCGCCTGCCTAACGAGAAAACCTGTCCGTCACGAAAGACGAATAGCTGTAAAGAAAATAATATATAAGACAACAGTTTCTATGAAGCCTTTGTTTAATGATTTGATGATAGTGGAATGAAAGTCAGCTGTAGAACTAGAAGTATAGCCGGCTTGGTGCATTGTAGACATCAAGAAAATTCGGATATTGCGAAATTTGATGCCAAACACGCCAAATCCCCCGTAACGTTTCGGTGGTCGTGGGATGCGCCTTCCGTTGGGGCGTTCCTTGACCGATCGAAATGCTACCTATCTTCGAGGGCTCATGGGCTTCACGTCGCGCAACACAGACAGATAAGCAGTCAGTGACTTGATAAGGATAATGAGGAGTGATGAGGAGTTACGTGGGGCTCATCATGGTTGATATTGGTTCGACGCGAATGAATCAAGTGCTCAAGGGCGACAAGGACTTATAATGGTCGGATCAATTCTGATAATGGTATAAGCACTGATAACGGTTGATAAGGGTCTGACCATGTCCGATAAGGCTGGGAAGGGCAGATAAGTGTTGATAAGGATCAGATCGAGTCCGATTAGGCTGATAACAACCGATAAGGGTTGATAAGGGTCGGATCTAGTCCGATACGGTTGATAACGGCCGCTAAGGGTTGATAAGCTTGATACTGGTCGGATTAAGTTTCATAACATTGATAACGACACCGGGCGGCATGGATTATGAGCAAGTAGCACAATCCTTACTAACTTCCAGAGAAGTTTCCTTGAGAATTTTTATTCCAGTCTCCTGACGTCAAACTTGCGTAGCCGCCGATGCAAGCATCGGGTGGTGACTCGTATTGTCGTTTCAACCGCCCTATCAAACGCTCTCATCGTTTATTGGGGGTCATTTTTGTTTGCTATTAAAGCGAACAGCTTCGCCTACCTTGACAGGTATTTCTCATATTACTGGCTGACAAGAGGCGAGGAGCGCGCGGAATGAGAGACGGTTTCGGTGGGGCCGAGCTTGCGCAATGAAAGTAGATAAACAGATAAGATGTCTGGTGTCGGCGTCTGCGATTGGCCTAATTCTAATTGCTTAGCTTGCGCTGGCTGCTTAAAAATTGCGGCGGCGTGCCACCCAAGGTCACAAACGGCGCTAAAACGGATCCTCAGCGCAGGAGAGTTGCTAAATAGATGTCGCGAATGTGTCGAAAGGGCTCACCCACCTTATACTGCCACACAAGAAGTTTTCTTATAGGCCAATAAATTCATTCTCTCTGGCAGGTCCCAGCAGCCAGCGCCAAAGCGATCCGTAGGCAGGCATCTATTCCTTTCGGAGCGGGGCATTCTCCGCCAATTCCGAAAAACTTCAGCGCCCGCATTCACGAAAAACGTTTACGCTAGAACTATTCGCAACAGCAAATTCCAGGCAATCTTGATGATGGAATAAAGTTAGCAAAAGCGGCCAGCCAATGACAAAGATATCTTGCAAACGTAAAGCTCTGTGAATACGGCTCTAGTTCCTTTCGGCATATTTATGCATCTTATTGCGCACACCTCACTGTGATGTGCTCAGTTCTCGCGATTATGTGAGGTCCCATGACAGATTGGCAAAGTCGGCGCAGCCCGAAAGCTTTTGACGAATAAGGGAGGTTTATGACGGTTGTGGGGTGTAGAGTAGGAAATAATTATTTTCTTTTGTTTGGTCTAACCATGCATAATCAGTGTGTACACGTATTATCTATCAGAATGGTAGTTTTGGCGGTTTTCGTGCCGTCGCGTGACAGACAGGCGACGGGGGGGGAGGGGGGGTGTCCGAAAGTGTTAGGCCAATCGGGGAGGGCTGGTTGCAACAAACAAATGAATAGAATCAGTTTGGAACAGCTTTACGTTAGAGCTCCCCAGACATGTTTTACGAATCGCATAGCCTCATCGATTGCTGCTATACGTTTCGCGAAATGTGACTGATACCTAATACAAAGAAGAATATATGAATTATATTGCATTTCAAAATTAATAAAAACACAACATGACAGCATATGGATGAACTTAACAAAGCGGCGACGTCCCAAATCTAAAGTTCAATTTCCTATAAAGCTAGTCACCAGAAAGGCGAAGAATTTATTGCGATAGCACAATTCTAGTGCATGAGCTGGTCTACTCGAAGAGGCGGGCGTTAATTCTCCAATGATAAAAATGCCTGATCGGCTAATTATCAAAAATTAAATACTAAAGTTTTTTAGCTAATTACTTTATGGCACATGTTGCAGTTTACAAATTCTAGCCGGGGAGTTCGCAATGCGGATCCACTTGGCAGACAAATGCACTGGCGTTCCAGTTACTTTTGTGCTTCTATATATAAAGACGACGTTTTGTTAAGAAAGTAAGTGGAACGACAGTGCATTTTTAGCGCATGTTTGACGGCGCACATCGCGTAAATGGTGTCATCCACACAATTCTTTTCAAGCGGAAATGACTAGAAGTATCACCCTCTAGAATTTGTAGCAGCCGTCCGTCTCTACGTTGTCCCCGCTCCGCGGAAAGCCAGGTTACCTCGCCGTGCCTTGCCGTGGGGGTCAGAGCAGTACAAATGAGACCAAATTCCCTGTCAGTACTGCTTTAGTAATGTACAAATTTGTGTCCAGCTGTAGCCAGTTGCACTTGACGCTTCGGTCACCCCCGGCATTTGAACTACGCTGACGCCAATTCAGTTTCTTATAATGTCGTACTTCGAATCCCGTGATAAATGTCAGCTAAATATCTGACCACTCGCCCATTTCTGGTTGTTTCCTAACGACGCACTTCGTGCCCCGTCACAGTCATATAGGTTACGAAACCAACCGCCCCGGAACCGGCGGGGCACGTTTCCCCCAGACACGCCGACCCACGCTCGCTATTCGCCTGCGGCTTGTGCTGCGCGCGCGACCCGGGTCCTTCTGCTCGCACGCAGGACCACTCTCGGCGCATCTCCTCCCTGCTCTACCAGAGCCGCAAGCACTCCTCGCGCGTCTTCTTCTACGGCGCCGTGCTGCTCTCTCTGGTGGTGCTGTCCAGCTTCATCGTGCTCTTCTTCCTCCGCCAGATCAAGGCCGTCATGGTGGCCGGGCACACAGCCGACGTGTGCGGCACCGACGACTGCATGCTGCACGCCAGCGAGCTGCGCGCCCGCATGAACGCCGCGGCCGACCCGTGCCACAGCCTGCACGCCTTCGTCTGCGGCGGCGGCCCGCGGGCCTCGCAGCGCGACGAGGAGCGGCGAGCGACGCGAATGTACGGCGAGGTCATGGCCTACGACTCGCAGAAGTACCTCACGGCCGGCAACTGCAGCCACCGCGAGTCGCGCGCCGACACGAAGGCCCAGACCGCGTACGCGGCGTGCCTGAAGCGGACGCCTTCCGAGGTGAGTGCGGCAACCTTTCTGCGCTGCGGCTTGCCGAGGCTGCCAGCAGCTATACCCGATACAATTCGAAAGAACGCCACAGCCTCTGTATTCCAACGTTTTAGCACCCATCGCTACACCGTTACCACTAACAGCCATAGGCGTATCTGCCGGGGGGGGGGGGGGTGGCACTTGCTCCCCCACTCTCAGAACTAGGGGAGTCAAGTAGGCCCTACCCCCCCCCCCCCCCCAAGCACACACTTTTAAAAGCCGGGAATACGGCGCCTGTGGTCCCGACCAAGATCAGTCGAGTCTATACAAAAACCGCTTGAAGCCCTGATGATGGGGGTCTGGCCTCTCTACTAGCTGAACGCGGAGTCTGGTTTTTCAGGACACTCATCGCCGGTATGTATAAAGCGCTCACGGTCGCTCAGTTCACGCTGGTAAATCGCCATACCTCTACAATTATGCAGTAGACTTCCAAGACTTGATCAAGGCATTGAGTCGGTCTACTTGGTCTGTCATACTAGGAAAATGAATAGCGCTATTGAGGTTCCCAGTACTTTCAAGACTGGTTTAATTTATTTGGCCATGAAAGGTGTTCTCACGGTAAAACTAGAGGCCGCACGAAGCGTTCGCTTCTCGCTGCCAGCGCTCTTCATCACGACAGCATTGTGACAGCGAGTGCTCATGGTCATACAGTGAGATGCGTTTATATTTGCCTATGCGTGCGTAACACCATGCTTGTCATAGGCGTATCTACGTGTGGGGAGGGAGACACGCCCCCCCCCCCCCCCTTAGTCAGAAGTGCAAGGGCAAAAGCAGGCCATTTCCCCCCCCCCCCCCTGCCCTAACAAACGCAAACTTTTGAAAGCGGGCACTGTCTCGGCTGCACACTGACAAGTCCAACAAAAACAACAACTAACGCCAAGTTTTTTTTCAGAATTTCGCCCACATAGATACGATTTCTTTATTACGTTAAGGCTGTTAAAGCTAGGCAATCCTAGCTGCTCTGGTTGGGCAGCTAGGATTGCCTCTCGGACATCGCCGTCACGTGCTGTAGCAGATGACGATCGGCCGACTGCACTAAGCAGTTAAGGGTTACCGCACTTTGCGGTGCGAGATGCCTTCGGGACGTACGTTGCACGCCTGCACTGCTGAGAAAGCTGTCGTTTGGCACTCCAAAACAAGTTTTAATACAAACAAGTTTAATATACCATCCCCTGCATCATCCCGTGTTTGTTGGGGCCATCTACCTAACCATTTCTGCAAACACAAAATCAGGGGCCCTATAATGTAAAACTATTCCAGTGTGTTTTTATTCCAATCTCCTGATGTCAAATTTGCGTAACCGCCGACGCAAGCATAGGGCGGTGACACGCAGGGTCGTCTAAACAGACTAATCGAACGCTCTCCGTGTTTACAGGAGGTCACTTTTGTTTGCTTTAAAAATTAAAAACGAATATCATTGCCTGCACTGAGCGGCTTGCCTTATCTAATTGGCTGATAAGAGGGGAGAAGCACGCTCAAGTCGAGAGCGAGTCAATGGGACCGAGTAAGGGGCGCTATAACGTAAAAAAATTAATTTATGGGGTTTGACGTGCCAAAACCATTTTCTGATTATGGGGCACGCCGTAGTGGAGGACTCCGGAAATTTTGACCACCTGGGGTTCTTTAACGTGCACCTAAATCTAAGTACATGGGTGTTCTCGCATTTCGCCCCCACCCAAATGCGGCCGCCGTGGCCGGAATGCGATCCCGCGACCTCGTGCTCAGCAGCCCAACAACATAGCCGAGCAACCACCGCGGGTCCTATAACGTAGAACTATTCCAATATGTTCTTATTCCAATCTCCTGACGTCAAATTTGCGTAACCGCTGACGCAACATCTGGCGGTGACCCACAGGGTTGTCTGAACAGACCAATTAAACGCTCTCCTCGTTGTAGGAGGTCACTATTGTTTGCTTTCAAAACGAATAACATATTGCCTACACTGAGCGGCTTGTCTTATCTCATTGGCTGGCAAGAGGCGAGGAGTACGCTCAAGTGGAGAGGGATTCTATGGGGCCGAGTCAGTGCACTGAACATCGATAAACGGATGAAGAAGGTGGTGCCGGCGTCTGCAATTGGTCCGCTTTCCTTTACTTAGCTTGCTGTGGCTGGTCGAAAATCGCGGTGGCTAAGAACGCCGTTATAACAGATTCTCAGCAAAGAAGAGTTGGCAGAGCGAGGGCGTAAACGCGCCGAAAGTGCTCGAAAACGCTACACTGCCGCGCAAAAAGATTTATTGTACGCAAATAAACCAAAGCTCTCTTGCAGGTGCGAATAGCCTGTGCCTAAGCGATCAGCGGCAGCCATCATTTATTCCTTTCGGAACGGGGCACCCTGCGGCTATTCAAAAAAAAATCAATTTTGTTCTGGATATTAATGCATCTTTAATGCGCACACGTCACTTTGACGCGGTGAGTTTTCGTAGTTCTGTGACGTCGCGTGACAGGCAGGTGAAGTGGGTGAAGCCTAAAAACTTTTCACCAATAGCCGAGGGCTAATGGCGAAAAGGCGTCGAATCAGAAATAACTATTTTTTCTTTTGTTCGGTCCAATCATGCATAATCAGTCTGTATACGTCATATCAGATAGGGAGCTATCGCGGTTTTCGTGATGTCGCGTGACAGACAGGCGAAGTGGGGATGGTTGTAAAAAGCTTTTGACCAATCGCGGAGGACTGATTGCAAAATCAGAATATAAAAGTTTGGAATAGTCTTACGTTATAGCTCCCCAGTACACTGAAAATCTATAACCGGAAGAAGAGGGTGGTGCCGGCGTCTGCGATTGGTCCACTTTCCCTTACTTAACTTGCGGTGGCTGGTCGACAATCGCGGTGGCGTGCAACGGAAGGTTAATAAAACCGCTAAAACAGATCCTCAGCAAAGAAGAGTTGGCAGAGCGAGGTCGTAAACGTGCTGAAAGTGCTCGGAAACGTAAGACGGCCACGCAAAAAGTTTTATTGTACGCAAATAAACGCATGTTCTCCGGCATGTTCGAGTATCAAGTGCCTGAGCGATCGGTGGCAGCCATCTTTTATTCCTTTCGGGACAAGGAAGCCTGCAGCTATTCAGAAAAAATTTCAATTTTGTTCGGGATATTAATGCATCTTTAACGCGCACACGTCACTTTGACACGGTGAGTTTTCGCGATTCCAATGTGGCAGTCCTTCAGACTCTCGAAGTTTCACTTTCACATTGGACCATGTAAATAAAACAAACAAATATTTAGATATCAATTGCGTTTATCTTTCAAAAAGGCGTTAAGTAAGTTGTACGGTACAGGTGATTTCTTTATATCGAAGTTACGCATACCATGCTCGCTAATGATAAGGTCCTCCAAAGGCGGAAGTGAGGCTTCAAATATTCGATAGATCTTGTTACCATTAGTAAGTATGGACTTAAAATGTTTATTGAAGATATTAGATACTGCTTGTGCATCACTGACCAGAACACCTTTAATTTCTAACTGACCATAGGTCTTCGAGGTTGGGGAAACCCAAACGCCAGAATTTCTCGGGAGACACTAACATAAAGTTGGGTAAAGATTCTTAAAAATTACGCTGTTTGTCAATGAACGTATGCCCTTTTTAGCTGAGAAGTAAGGAAAGGGGATCTTTCGTTTCAATTCAGGAGAAAGAATATTTGCTTTTCTTTCTCATCAGCTTCAGTATTGTCTTTAGCTGCAGTGTCGCCCGAGAAATCCACGCGCTTTTTTGTTTTCTTTTAGCAATAATCGGCCCGCGACAATCAGTACATTCATGTACCATGTTCTTAAACTGATCCCAAAGTTTCTGACCACTGGAAGTGTTATTACAATATGTGTAAAAATTAATAAAGTCAAGAACGTGATCCCACCTCAAATTTTGAGTCTCTCGCTTGACCGTAAAGCAGTTGTTCTCCAGCGTAGTTTGTCGCAGCCAATACCCATGCAGTGCCAATTGAACGCACAGAGAGGAGGAACGTCTCGCAAAGTCTGCCCGAACGCAACGTCTGACCCACGTTCATTTACGCGAGTGCTCGAAGCGCCGCTACTCTTCTTAACACAAGAACTCTTACCACATGGGTGTGTAAATGTTGTCTCATATGTACAGCACGCCTTTTAGCGATCTCCTAGTAACGGCTGACAAGAACCTGTTGGCCGAGAGCTCATTAGGTAGAAAATAATGGCCGAGAGCGCTAACTAAACCGCCGATACATTCCTTATTCTGCTCGCCTTCTCGAGCAAATCTAGTTTGCCTCTGCCGACACACAAATACACCTGCCCTCCCTGTCTTCATGAGAATCCTTTTGAAATTATAAAATATTGTCACACGTGCGCCCTACAAACACTAGAAATTGTGAGCGCCTGTTGTTGGGAGTTTTCAAACTGCACATATTAAAAATTCGAGCCTTGGTCGGAAAGCAGCCATCGTTTTCTAAAATTTACAAAGTGTGTCATTATGAATAGCAATAGAGACAGCAGAGTACTACAAAAGCCGTCAGCTGCCCCAAAGCACTTTGCAGTAACACCTTTGGTAAAGCAATGAAGGGGGCTAGTTGGCGAACGTTCATGGTTATATTGCGCTTAGTTTTACACTGACGATAATAAGTGAAGGACGAGCTACGTCCGTCCACGTCCTGTCCTTCACTTAATATCGTCAGTGTAAAACTAAGCGCAATATAACCATGAAGTAACACCTTTCTTTGTGAGTTTCTTTACGCTCATACAAGAACTGTAAACGTTCCATGAGCGTCGATACTCTTTAAGTAGTAGGACACTGGTTACAAATGATGGTCTATTGTACCATCAGAGTCTCAAGAGTCAACATTTCTTGCGCTCTCTAGTGCTCAGTTTTCGTAACTTCTCAGAATATTGTAACTAAATTCATCAAACCCTTTATCGAATTTTTAGCACACTTTTGGTGGCCGTAAATAGCCGGTAAGTTGCCCCGGTAACATTTCTCGAGTGAAAACGGACGTTTGGGCGACTTGGTAAGCCATTTTAAGCAGAACAGCGCGTATTTTGACCGCGACAAGGAGAGAGGCACGACACAGACAAGCGCTGAACAGCGCTTGTCTGTGTTGTGTCTTTTTCCTTGTCCCTGTCAAAATACGCGCTGTTCTGTTTAAAATTTCTGAAGTGACCTTGGTAGTTTTTTTTTTTTTTAAGCAGACCGACGACCTTAATACAGAGCCATGTGGTCGCATACGAAAGTTGCTTTTATAAGCACTAACTTCAGATCTAAACGCGCCATGGTTGCTTAGCGGCAACGGCGTTCCGCTGTTGCGACGCCATTTCGATGGGGGAGAAATGCAGAAACACCCATCCAGCGTGCATTGGGTGCACGTTATAGGACCACAGGTGGTCAAAATTAATCCGGAGTACCCTCCCACCCCCCCCCTGTGGCGCGCTCCATAATGAGATCAGCGTTTTAGCACGTAAAACCCCAGAATTAATTTCATCTTGAGATCTGACAACGTTCGAAAAAAATCGGAGGTTGTCTTTTTCACATTCCCACCGTTGACTTGACATCGCTGGATGTAATTTAAGGTTATGGATAAATTACAGGCAAGACGTCTAAAAACGCACAAAAAGACAATAAAAGGAAGAAAATTCATTCAAGTCATCATTATCAATTTGCTACTTTTTACTAAAGAGGTGTGTTCTACGTCGCGAGCTGGCGATGTTTCCCAAAAAGAGTTACCGACACTGATATGCTGCTGACATACAATAATTGTAAAACTTTCAAGAGAAAAGAGCGGAGTTAGACACTCTTTTACAAGTTGGACAGTGATTACTAACGCTAGTCTATTTAACTAATCATCAGAGACGCGAGGGTAGACATTTCTTACATCATATAGTGTCACTGAGAACCGCCGCTACGTGATCGCACGGTCAACGCGGGAGTCTCATTTATTACACAAATTAAAGCACCACTTCTATATTGGAGCTCCAAAATTAGTAGCAAGGATCCACAGCCATCCGTTAAAGAACAAATGCACGATATTCAATTGCACATCAACATGCATTCTATTGAAAGCAACAGAAAGTCGATAGGAATAAAGAACAACAGTACCTCTATAATTACTTTTGTAAGGGACTACTGTATATATTCAACCGACACAGCTAAAACTAGAAAGAGCGTAAACTTGTGTTCAGAGGTTGCTCTTATAGGTCAAATCCTATGGCGGAAGCCGAATTAGTATACGCGGGAAGCGAACACCGAGGTCAATGGCTACATTTGAGAGATTTCTTACATGCGCAGTCGGGAACGCAAGCGGCCCACTTCGTGGACTTCATGAAGGAGCGACGGATACCGTGGCCAAACGACCCTCCGGAGCACGTCGACCTCCTGGACGTCCTGCTGGATCTGGTGATCAACTGGAGGGTCGCCCTGCTCTTCGACCTGAGACGAAGCACGAGAAAGTTCCACACGGCCAGCTTCGTGTTCCAGGAGCCCGGGCCGTTGATCGAACTACGAAGGCAGCAGGTGGGTCACGTGTACGAGAACGAAGAGGACACCGAGCAGCTGATCACGAGAGTCGCAACGTTCCTCGGAAAAAGCAGAGGGAACATCACCAAGGGGCAGATCGACGTCCTGCGTCGCGACGAGATGACGCTCACGTCGAATCTGGCAGCATGCAGCGACGAACGCGGAAATGACGTCCTCGTCACCCTGAAACAGGTCCAGGACATGGCTCCAAACATGAAGCCCCAGTCCTGGCTGACGCTTCTCAAACGCCACCTGAACGACGACTCGTTGACGTCGGAAACGACGGTCTTCGCCTACGACGAGCAGCGCCTCGAGGCCCTGTCAGAAGCTCTCACTTTGCTACCTCCGGCGAGAAGTCTCAACGTGGTCGGGTGGCTGTTTGCCTACGCTTACATCTGGGTCGTGAACCCCGACTTCGATCAGCTTCGGCCCAGCGGCGACAACGAATCTAACCACACGCTCAACAAGACGCTCTGCTTTCTCGCAGTCCACGAATCGTTCGGCCAGCTGCAAATACTGCACAACTTCGTCAAGCGCTTCGAGCACGGCGACATCCAGATGACCTCGAAAGTGCTGCAGAACACCGTCGACACGTTTGTGCAGCTGGTCCAAAACTCGGACGCCATCACAGAGTCGACCAAGGCGACGGCTGTGGCGAAGATCAAAAGTCTGTGCCAAGAACGATGTGCCGTGAGGGTGTCGAACAGGCGTATCCTGGACTGGCTGTACAGAAGCTTTCCCAACAGCTCTTCGAGCTTCTTCGACGCCTGGCTCAGCACACGAAAGGCGCTCGTGGCGCTGCTCAAGTCCGGGAATCCTCACCCGGTGATGACGGCCCGCTTCAAGTGGCGTACGCAGAATATCCGCTACCTGCACTCCATCAACTTCCTGCAGGTCAGAATGTTCGCCTTCTACCCACCCTCCTTCTATATCCACGGCTCGCCCTCGATGTCGTACAGTGGACTGGGCTTCCAGATGGCCAGCAGCATCGCCAATGCCGTCGTTGGACGCGGCCGAAGCATCGGCGAGGGCCTCTCGAGACGCTTCTGGTGGTCGTACGACTCTCAAAAGCTGCCGTTGGGACGAGGCTAGCTCGGTGCACGACAAGCGCTTCATTAAGGAACTGTTCGCCCTCAAGCTGGCCGTTAAAGCCCTGGAAAGCACGGCTGCCGGTGACAAGGCGTTCTTGCAGCTGCAGCCCTTAGAGACACTGACGGGCAGGCAGACCTTCTACGCCAGCTTCTGCAGCCGGTTCTGCCATCGCATCGATGGCGAAAACTGGTGCAACCTCGCCATGCACGAAGACGGTTATAGCCGCGCTTTTGGCTGCCATTCCGTGTGGCCCAGATACATGAAAGTCGATCCAGAGTGCCTTGTTGTGTAGTGGTGCACTTCGGGCGCTATTTCCGCTTTTCATGTGCGCTTATACGCATTTCGAACTGCGCCAGCGAGTGACATATGTTCCGCGATGACTGAGTTAGCTCGAATGCAATGCTGTCCAATGTTATGTGGTTCATGCCTAAAGAATTCCTTTAATCTAACCTGTTCATCCCGTGAAGCACCCAGCAACAGCTTTCAGTTTCTCTACTACTAGTTCTAAGTCCTACGCATATTTCATTGTTGTTCCTGTCGACCTGTGTGGTCGCAGCGGGCAGGTATAGTTACTTTTGATCTCTCGACTCACTCGAAGTGTGTTCATTTCCAGAGTCAGCGTTTGCTTTTCGCGACGAGGCAGCAATGAAACTAGTCTGAATTGGATTACGTGTGAATAATAGAGATGTTACTAAAGTTGTAAAAAGCGAACAGTTACGCAATCAAAACTCTTTACATTGTTTTGCGGCACTGAATTTTTCAAGTGCGACGATCAGCTTCTCAACCAGTGCAGTGCGTGCGTGCGTGCGCGTGCGTGCTATGAGGTAGCACGGTACGGACAAATTGCAGAGGTTTGGAATAAAAGATTGAGTAGTAACGAGAATAATGATCGTCACCGATATGTTCATTTTAGAAGGAACAAGCCAGAGCAAAGTGATATTGCTAAGAAGGAAATTATTTTGCTAACCACATCGCACAGTGCGGAAGTTGACTCCATATATGGAAATACGCGGCACTGTATGTCGACGAGGTCAACTCCTAAAAAAACCGAGCCATCTCCATGACATTACATTACATCCATTACAGTGTTCAAACCAGGGTGTCGAACCAGAACCGAACCGAACCCGTATTTTTTCTGCCATTTTGGAACTGAACCCGAACGGTAACGAATAGAAGGTACCGTTCCGAAGCGGTTCCGGGAGCGGAGGTTTAGAGCAGAGCAGCCTGGTAAAGAGAGAACTTTATCTGCTCGAAGCATTAAGAAAAACGGGAGACGTTGCCGAGTGATAAAGCGGTAGCATCGTCTGTCCACGCTCTGCACATCCTGATAGAACCATCATAAATCGTAATAGGCGGGCTGATTTTTGTCAAGTTATCAGCCTCTTGTGATCCCCGTTTGTCACAAGAAATCGGCGCACATATGAAAAACCCTACGCGGCTTAGTGGGTTTAGTGGGTCGTACCAACCTCAATATTTTTTGCGCTCCTTGGCGATTCCAAATTTTGCGGCGCTATCCCTGTCGCCCAATCAGAAAATTTAGCTGCGCGCAAAGAAAAGTTTTTAGGTGACGACAACCTAAACACTATAAAATGGCTTTTTTTTTATGCACGTATTGCCTTTATGCTGTTTTTAGCGTAAGACTAACATCTCGCGCTGACGTTTGTCTAGTGCATATTTTGTATTCATCCAAGGATTTTCGGAACAAGTATTTATACGAGATAATACTGTAGGAAGCAACTAGCCTGAAAGAAAAAGAAATGAGGTGCGATCAACATGGTTTGATGCGAAGGAAATCCGATAGCATCCTTCAATACCTTCTCTTCCTTTGTGCGACCGTTCTGCCGCCTTGGAATACCAGCGACCACTACGGCTGCTTGTTACTTTACTAACCTACTATATCTTTACTAGAACCTAACCGCTGTCACCTGTCGCTGAAGTGTCATTAGCAAGTTGCTATCGTCGGTGTTTCCCTATAGTGAGCGAGTGATTATAGCCGTTCCTTTCTTCTAGCCAGTTTGTTAGAAGGCGGTAGGTGGGAAGAATGAAATCCCTCTAAACGCTACCTGCCACGCTTGACAGGTGCAGGCTGACGCGCGACGCCGGACAGTTTTCGACTTCTAGCACTGCTAATGCTCTCGCGTTCAAGCTAAAACGCCGTTGAAACTATAGGTACATAAAAAGCGCAGCAGACCAACCAATTTTTTTTTTCAATGCGAAAGAATTACTTGGCCCATTTAGCAAAAATACACGCGCGCGCGCGCGCGCGCGTGTGTGTGTGCGCGAGATCTTTTATTCTTCACACATATTCCTTCTCCAAGAAACACTGCACTCCCAGTTCTTGATTGTCATAAAGAAAGCTTTGTGGTCGGAGAAATAGACGGGTATATATATATATATATATATATATATATATATATATATATATATATATATATATATATATATATATAAAAGCTTAACTTGCTGCACCAATGCCTGGTTCTCAAATACGAGGTCTCTGCAAGTATTTCGCGAGGTTGTCACAGCCGTGGGAGGCGTTACGATCGAGAGGAACGAGATGTTCTTCCGCATAAGTGGTAACAAATTCCTGTTTGTCTTTATATCTACATTAAAGTCCCCCACTACTAACATTGGTGTGGATCGATGGGCGGTTAATGCGAGTCGCAGGAAGTGCACGACGTGTTTGGTGAGCGCGGTAGGGGAGAAGTAGACAGCCACTACCAGCAAGCCGTTGCCCAACTTTGCGACGCGCAATTCACCAACTTCACCTCACGTGCCAAACATTTCGATCGGTATTGCAGAGAGACCCGTACACAAGTAGATAGCCACTCCTGCCGCTCTGCTGTGGGCTCTGCAAGCGCCACAGCAGTACTGGTAATCTGTGTTTGCGAAAGGCTCTTCGGGATTCGTTTGGGTTTCCGCACGGCAAAATACAGAGGCATGTCGTAGAATGCGATCGTAATGCACGTCCTTGGCATGTACGGCAAGGGAGTGAACGTTAACCGCGGAGATCGACAAGTAGTGCGGCTGTTCAGTCATGGCGAGGCACTTGGCGGTGATGGTGTCGAGTTTGTGGGACTGCAACCGACGAAATTCATCGGCGCGCTCTCGCGCGGTAGCCGCCACGAAGGAGTGGGGAGGGGTGAAGGGGTACACGCAGTGGCGAACGGCGGCGGCTGAGCGTTTCGGCATAGAATAAAGAACAAACTTAGAGAAGGGAAATTGTACCTTCCGCCGTGGTTCGAAAATAAGCAGCGGCAGCGCATGGAACTTACTTTGGGGGACGCCAGATGACGCTGCTCAAACCAGAAGCGGAAGTGCACATTTTTTTTTTTTTTTTAGAGCAAAATTCAATATGGCCGTTTTTTGCCGGTCGCGTACGCTGGTACGCGCCTTGCTTGCCCTGCAGGCTATGCGGCATGCCTCAATGCCTTCGCTGCCGCGTAGGTGGTGCGTTCTAATTGCCAAGAGCCTCTACTGACGCCCATACAAACAAGCCACAAGTGAGTGAACAGAACGCGCGACTTTATTGGCAGAAGACAAGCAGTGTACATTCTCGTGCAATAGCAGAAATAAAGTTTGCATGTCGAGATACGCTGGAATCATTGACGCGAGCTCGTAAACGGCACACCGTCGTCGTCGCACGTGGTGGTCAGGTTAACGAGCAACAACCAGCAGCGGAAACATAATGGACAGAGTGTGCCACTTGTTTGCAGCGAAAGTCGCCGTTAAAAATGCCCAAATTGCATTGCGAAGCAATCGGGAGACGCAGGCATCTGCTACCGCAGCCTACACAGCGACATGGGCTACCCCAGATTTTAGCCATTCACTCCTTTCCAACCTGCACGTTTCTTTTCTTTCGGGGGCCGCTAATGTGTGGCTCACACTTGCTGTCTCACATTGTCTCACTATGGACAAGTCGCTTTCGTGGGCATCGCCTCCATCAGCTACTTTTGCGGGCCTTTCCAACCATCTGGCTATCAACTTCATACGCATCGGACTATGTAAGCACGTATGCTGGTCTCCGTTCATGCCTAATCGCGGCCGAGAAAGGCCAGAGGCACAATATGCCCATTGCTGCAGCAGGAAAGCGCGAACGGGGAGCACGAATCACGGTGCATGAAAATTGGGAGTCTATGTCGCTGTGCAGGCTGCAGGAGCGAATGCTTACTTCGAGAGACTGCTTCCCAGTGCAACCGACCAGGCCGCAATATTCTAAAAACATAACACTGCGACCATAACCAAGTGACATAACAGCAAAATTAAACAGCAATCAGTCACCTCATGAGGTTCAGACAATACATTATACATTGGCGACGAACCATATGGCAACAGTGAGCATTCACATACACGGGTCTCTTAGGGTACATTGAGCTGCCTACCTACAGGCGTAGTGCCTGCCTTCGTCGCACGTGGTGGTCTACTAACGAGCAACAACCAGCAGCAGAAACAGATTGGACAGAGTGTCCCACCTGTTTGCGGCGACAGTCGCTGTTAAAGATGAGCAACTTGCAGTGCAAAGCAATCAAGTGACGCAGGCATCTGCTGCCGCAGCCTACACAGCGACATGGACTACCCATCATTTTAGCATTGACTCCTTTCCAGCCTGCATGTTTCTTTTCTTTTGGAGGCCGCTAATGTGTGGCTCACACTTGGTGTCCCACATTGTCTCAATATGGACAAGTCGCTTTCGTGGGCATCACCTTCATCAGCCACTTTTACGGGCCTTTCCACCCAACTTCATACACGTCCGACCATGTAAGCACTTATGCTGGTCTCCGTTCATGCCTAATCGCGGCCGAGAAAGGCCAGAGGCACAATTTGCCCATGGCTGCAGCAGGAAAGGGTGAACGGGGAGCACGAATCACGGTGTGCGTAAATTGGGAGTCTATGTCGCTGTGCAGACTGCAGGATCAAATGCTTACTACGAGAGGCTGCTTCCCAGTGCAACCGACCAGGCCGCAATATTCGAAAAACATAAAACTGCGACCGTAACCAAGTGGCATAACAGCAAGATTAAACAGCAATCAGTCACCGCATGAGGTTCAGACAATACATTATACATTGGCTACGAACCATCTTACGGCATAATGCTTGCCTTTGTCACATGTGGTGGTCTGGTAACGAGCGACAACCTGCGGTACAAACAGATTGGACAGAGTCTCGCACCTGTTTGAACCAACAGTTGCCGTTGAAGATGATCAACTTCCATTGCGAAGCAATCAGGTGACGCAGGCATCTGCTGCCGCAACCAACACAGCGACATGGACTACCCGGCATTTTAGCGTTAACTCCTTTCCAACGTGCACATTTATTTTCTTTCGGGGGCTGCTATGTGTGGCTCACACTTTGTCGCAATGTGGACAAGTCGCTTTTGTGGGCATCACCTTCGGCAGCCATTCTTGCGGGCCTTTCCACCCATACGGCTATCAACTTCATACACTTCGAACCATGTGAGCACATATGCTGGTCTCCGTTTTGAGCAAATAATGGCCGAGGTAAGCCACAAGCACAATATGCCCATTACTGCAGCAGGCCAGAACGAACGGGGCGCACCAGTTACGGTGTGTGTATACTGGGAGTCTATGTCGCTTTGCGGACTGCAGGAGCAAATGCTTACCTCGAGGGACTGCTTACCAATACAACTGACCAGGCCCCCACATCTGAGAAACGTAACACAGTTACCACAGCCAAGTGTAGCAGCAAAACCAGATTCTGCAATCAATCACTTCACTGTAGCTTGCACAAAGACCCAGGCTATCAAGGAAGAGGAGCAATCATCAACGAGACTAGGAATATGGAAAATGAGAAAGCTTGCATTCAAGAGAGAAGCCACTCTGCTCTGCAAGCATTGAAGGCTAAAAACATCAAGAAAAGTAAAATGGTGCATAGCACATGTGCATAGGTTAATGCAAGACGCATGCCGATGCTGCATCCGCTATTTCAGGAGAGGAATTGCGCATGACAACATACACTAGAAGATACTGCTACAGATATGTTAGGCTGCTAGACAGTGACTGGTATTAAGTATCAGCGAAGAATCGGTTGACCTTTATATTTGGATGAGGATGAATGACCTCTAACAAAAATGGGCAATGAGAAAGCTTGCATTTATAGAAGAAAAATTACACTTGGCACAAACGGAGTTAACATGGCTAGGAAGCTGATTAAGGGCAAACTGATGGAACTCAATCTTTTGGCCAGCGTCGTCCGTGCTTGGTCAGATGTTGCAGGTGCACCTGAAGACGAAGAATTTCTAGAAAGTCCTTTTTGAGTTACCTGGATGACTCAACCAAATGTCCGTGCTGATGGAATGGTGGCTGAAGCTCTTTTCAGTCTTGACACAGTCCTCTGCAGACTTGATATCTCATTCATATTCTTCTGCATGTGCTTCTTTGTTCTTGGTGTAAAAGCCTTGCAAATTCGGCTCCAGCCCCTTCCTGTTGGCGCAGATAGGAGCTCTTGTGATGACCAAGATGTGCTTGGCATAGACTCTGTTGAGGCAAAACGGTGACACATGAGATACAGCACAGATTAGCCAAATTTATGTGTGTTTTATATGTTCGAACCGATTATACTGAACCATAAATATGAACAAACATTCATATCTGCTGCAAACAGCAAGCCAATACAGCATATATCAAACATATTTATTTCTGAACCATGTGTTGTTTACCTTGTAGTAGTAGCCAATGTCCACACAATGACCTTGTTGTAGCAGGCAGCAGCTTCTGTTTAGTGCGTGGAGTGTGTTGCTTTATACTGGTGCCGTCTTCATACTGCATGTCTGGAACAGAAATTTTGACTGAATCAGAAATTGAAAAAGCAAAGTTTTAAAATGCAAAAAGGTGTGACATATATGTTGTAATGATTTGCGACTACAGAACACATGCAAATGTACACTGTCTGTTCTAGGGTGCTTAAGCAGCATGTTAAATAAATATTGCTATTGTCCATAAAATTGATGTCTGCCTAACTACAATGCATGTCAACAGCGCAAGTACTATTAAGATCACAAATGAGAACATTTGTGGGTTCATTTATACACTAGAAGTGATCACACTGCTAGTTCCACAAGCAAATGCATGAAAGTCATGAAGCTATTAGAACTGATGCATTATTTTTCTGCACGAACGTGATGCACCGCTTCACTACTGCAAAAATAAATGCCCTACGGTAAACCAATCTGAACAGCAAGAACATTTGGAGCCAACAAGTACGAAATATGGGTGAATTATCATGCTTGCAACTGTTTAATACATTAAATTCTGTACTTTCACTTTATTGTACCAAAGGATTATTCGGTTTTGTGGACGAAAGACGTTGCCGGCCGACTCGAAAAAAATGTTTAATATGTATATTGATAAGGCTACTCAGTCACCTACAACCACGGCTACAATAACATGAAAAATGAGACGCGCGTTCCGATATCGCTCTTTCTTTCCTGGTTGTGTGTGTAAACCAAACGACAGCCTCGCAAGTAAAGGTTTATTTAGGAAACAGCAACTGAGATCCTCACTGCCCATATGTAATGCAGGATCTAGTTCGTTAACTTGTGCCCGCCTGGAAGGTAATGACACGGATATTATATAACGATTCAAGCAGCGGTGTTAAACGACTCACCGTTATTGCCGTTGTCAGCCGCAGCAAAATCCAGCTCCCGTTTCGATGCAGACCTGTTCCGAATGGCTCACGACCGAAACCCAACTGCCGGGCTTACATGTCCGCTTGCAAACACGTAACTTCACCCCAAGTTAAATAACGCGAGACATCGAAGCGCAAGAAACTAGTTTTAGAAACAAAGCAGTCTTGAGTGTACGAACGAATGAATCCGTGCCGCCGTGCACTCGGAAATACCGGTAAAAATTTTAAATCCAGGCCAGAGGTCACGTGAAAGATCGATGATGCTGAACGCTATTTGCGTTTATAATGGCGAAGAAACAATAAACTTACTAACAAAGAGCACAATATCTAATTAGCAATGATAATTTTGCCCTGTTTTTATGTAAAAGAAAATGCTTCGGTAATTGTAAGAGAAAGTTTGTAAGATAAAATTGCGCTTATTACGACGCCTCTACCGGGAAATGTTGGAACTAACGAACGAATCCCGAAAGTGATGCTACTACGTCGGCTTTGTTAGCAGCGGCGCGCGGTCGATTTTTTCGCCCTTTGTGGCCATTTGTTGAACTTGAGAGTGTGCTACCCCTGGTTTCGGCTTGGGCAGCAGCACATCGTCTAAAACCCCTCAATTTTTCAAAAGTAGCGCCATTCTTAGATCTTTCCGCCACCCCGCTCACCCTGGCGCGTCCTCCTCCACGTCCCCTGTCGCCCCAGCCTCCTCCGCTCCCCCATTGGCCAATCTGTGTCACGTGGAAGCGGGCGCCGCGCTTTTCTATATTTTTTTCTTTCCAGCGCGGAGCAGGCGCCGCGCTTTTGTATATATTTTCTTTCCAGCGCGCGCCGACCTCCATTGTTGGGCCTGTGCGACGAAAGTACGGCAGGCGGACTGACGGAGTGCGTTAGCGTAATAGAATGTGCAGGGCCGAGAACTTACGATGCCATGCTGCTGCGCCTTCGGTTGCCGCAACAGACACAGCGAGGGCAAAAAGCTTTTTGCTTTGCCGTCCGGCGGGCGCAACGCAAAAAGGAGTGTGGATTCGCAGGATCGGGCGGGCTGACTTCGAGGAAGTGGCAAAGAACGTACGGCTTAGTGAAGTAAGGGCCACGGCTACTCACAACCTCTTATTTTGAGCCTAGTTCACGCCTTCCGCTTCGAAAAAGTGGGTGTTCATGCTCTGCGTGGTTTTTAGCGCGTTGTTTGACTTTCTTTTTTCGAATGTGCTCTCTTTGTTTCATGTAGTATCGTCTTGCGGTGAAATGCACGCATCTGCAGTTGGCCTGTGACATAAAAGCGACTTTATTCAGGGTGTGTTTTGAGCTCCACCACAAGTTAGCACATTCTCGACGCTATTGCAAGGCTCACTATGACTTACGATGCAGTCTTTTAGCTTCGAATGTACGCCCGCATGTATTGATTTGGTTTGTGGTGATTAATGTTTTTAACGTTCCGAAGCGACTAAAGCTAGGATGGAGGTCGTAGTGGATGGCTCCGGATAACTTTATCTAGCTCGCCTGGGGATGTTTAACGTGCACTTTGATCGTAGAATCGTACGTGGGCCGGTAAATTCCTCGTTGGCGTTTCGTAATACTCGCGCGCTAGCGCTGCTTTAGTAGTTGGCGCCTCGGCGCGATTGTATTTATTCAATAAATTTTATTTACTAGTGTAACGACTTGTCATTATTTCGTATTATTGACGGCGCCTCCAGGGCACCAAAGCGGCAACGGGAACACCAAAGCTAGAACCAGCCCTGGATGGGGCTCGCCGAAGCCTGTGCATGCCAAGGGGGTATAAGATCGCGGACAGCCAATTTTGTATGCGAACACTCCCTGCGACGCCTGCATTAGTGTAATGTTACGTGCTCTTCAGAGGCCTCCGTTAGCCATTACATGTGCCCTCCTGGAGCAGTACTTGTAAAAAAAAAACAATATATCGTCACGATTACCAAAGCACCCCGCAATGAAAAAACGGCCCTGTTGCCAGGCATTGCTGACCGCACACAGCCGGAATCTCTCACGCGCCGACCGAACAAAAGTGTCCTGCAGGTACGTGAATGAACCTACGAAACCACGTACACATACGTTCACGCTGTCAACACCTGAAACTTTGGTAATTACGCGCGTTTGAGTAAACCGCGTGCTTGCGTCGTGTTTCAGCAACACGAACTCTCAACGTCGCGCGCTTTACGCCTTAAATACGCCTTGAATAATGGTCATTTTCTCTATTTCCTCCGCAATTCTAACACGAAATTCTAAAGGTCAGTTACCGACTGACGAAGAAAGATCTCGATTGAAAAAACTGCTCCGCAGGGCTCGAACGAACTTTTCTGCGGATTTCCTCCCGTAGCGTGTTAGCCGTCGTCTGCTACGGCAGGCCCACCACCGGCGGCGCCACCGTCGAGGCCGCGCCGAGCGGAGGAGGAGGGAAGCGAATGGCGCTACTTTGGGAGATTGAGGGGTTTTAACATCGTCGAGATCAGCCGCCACCGAGCCGGCGCTCTGATTGCCGCCGCACAGGGATGGTATTGGAGGAGGAGCGAAGAGAGCAAGGCTCGCGCCGTGCGCGAGAGATGGCGATAGAAGCGCGCGCAGCTAGAGCAACCCGCTGGCCCCGGTTACGGAGCTAGTTACGGCGAGGGACGACGGCGCCGCGAAGCGCAGGAACGAGCGCCAAAGAGCTGCGCTTTAAAAAGATGGCGGACGGGCAGGCTCTGTGCTGCCCAGAGAAGTTGCCTGTCCGCCAAAGAGGCTGCTCGCTTGCCAGTAGGCTGCCTGCCAGCCAGAAACTCAGGCGAGGATGCATGATTTAGAGAATGGCCCGTCACCGGCCAGCCAGAAGGGGAGGGGGGGGGAGCGTCGGCGGCATTGCGGCACTGCCCACTGGCCTGCCTGCCAAGAGATTGCGGCGAGGATGCATTATTTGCAGACAAGGTGCAACCCATCACTGGTCGGCAAGGGGAGTGGAGCACAAGGCGGCACTGCGGCGGCTACATAGAGCCATTGTTATTTTCCTCAAGAAAACAAGTGCTGGTTTATGAGCCAAGAATAAAATAAAACTTAGTTATATGAATGACCTAAAATAAATCAATAAACTTGAAGCCATAAAGAGTAATGCCTTCACATTCACACACATAATCAGCCTTAAGTGTCCCTGCGAACCTCTTTATTTCGCTTCAGTTGGTGTTCTAATCGTGGGCCTCCCATGGAAAACATTTTGCAATGGATTGTACAGTTAAGGTGGCCAAGTCACAACATTTAGAAAAAGAAACGTACATTATGAATTTGTTTTTATACCGACGTTACAGAAAAATGTAAAGCCCACACTAAAAGAGTAAATAATAAAATAAATAAATAAATAAAACAAAAAATACTCGTTTTTTTTTTTATGAGCCCGTTGGAACCCGTTTGAACCAGATCAAACCTGAACAGAATGGTGCTCAGGAACCAAACCTGGAACGAACCCGAACCGAACACGAAAAAATTCCGGTTTGACACTCTGGTTCAAATGCGTCACAGTACTCTGTTTTACTGCAGTTTCTATGGTGATTTAGAAATTTAAATTTGAATCATTTATCTGCTTAGTCGGAGCCAAGGTCAAAGCAAGGGCACGCTCAAGGATACGGCGATATTGTCTTCGAACAAAATGTTGGCCAACCACGGAGACAGTACTATCTGAAAGTGCGGGCCAATCCCAAAGGTAGAAATACCTTTGGGATCGAGAAAGAGGGAAACTAAACTCCTCCTCAAAAAGTCGAAGTTTCGCCCGAAAGGCGAAGGATTGATTGCAACAGCAAATTAGCCGACAGCTATACGAAGTAAGGCTAGTAGTTTTATCAGGCGTATAAACTTGGAGACATTCGCTTACTAAATGAATTAACAAGCACGGTGTCAGCGCACTCAAGCAAACGCGAACATCTCACATTCGATGTGCACGGACACTCGCTGCCAAAACGCTGATGTGAGTGAGCGCGGCAGCAGCACCAAGCGAAGTGACCCGTCTGTCGCTTCAACGCCAGAGCGGTGAGAACAAAGCGCCCGCAAAGGCATGAGCCGTCTGCAGATCCCTTTCAAGATACGGCACGTATTTCTGAAGAAAAAAAAATTACAATCTTTAGTCTATTCAAGCAAAGTGTAATTCTTAATTATTTAAAATATACACCATGAACAAATAGGTTATGATTGGTTTTTTATTTGGTATATTAATAAAATATATATTTTTATCAGCACTCCTGGACATAGGCTACCCTAAAGCAGACTCTAGAGGAAAAGCTCCCCACATCGCCCACACATTGAAATCGGCCACCACAAGGGCACCTCCGTAGTGCTAGGCTGCGCAGGTACAGAGGACGAGATACGAGTCAGACGAGATGATCACGCAAATGCGATATCGAGCCTTCCTCGGCATGGCGGCACCATCTAGCTCGGGTGCCTGCAAA